>NC_085140.1:40464179-40770012 GCF_024139115.2 Armigeres subalbatus | reverse complement strand
TCTACTCGGGTTGCAGACACATCATCTGTTTATTGACTTCAAGGCGGCGTACGATTCAGTGAAACGGAATGAACTATGGCAAATTTTGCTTGAACATGGTATTCCGGCGAAACTGATACGGCTGATTCGTATAACGTTGGACGGATCGAAATCAAGTGAAATATCGACGTCATTTGTTACCTTAGATGGATTAAAGCAGGGTGATGCACTCTCGAATCTACTGTTCAATATAGCGCTCAAGGGAGCGATTAGGAGAGCTGGTGTGCAATGAAGCGGTACCATTATCACAAAACCGCATATGCTCCTGGGATTTGCGAACGATATCGATATTATTGGAATTGATCGCCGTGCCATGGAAGAGGCTTTTGTGCCTTTTAAGAGGGAGACAGCAAGGATTAGACTCACGATCAATACCAGCAGAACGAAGTACATGGTCGCTGGAAATCAACGTGGGCTCATTAGTGGTGGTGGTAGCGAAATGGTGCTGGATGGTGAATCATTTGAAGTGGTAGAAGAATTTGTGTATCTTGGAACATTAGTGACGTGCAATAATGATGTTACCCGCGAGGTGAAAAGGCGTATTGCAGCTGGAAATTATTACGGACTGCGTAACCAGCTTAAGTCCCGAAGTCTGCAAACGACAACAAAACTCGCGCTGTATGCTACTCTGATTCTTCCGGTGGCTTTATACGGCCATGAGACATGGACGTTAAAGGAGGCTGATCGGAGAGCTCTCGGAGTGTTTGAGCGTAAGGTGCTGCGGACAATACTCGGCGGTAAACAGGAGAACGGTATCTGGCGGCGTCGCATGAATCACGAATTGTACCAGGTGTATAAAGGGCTGGATATTATTAAGCTTATACAACACGGCAGACTACGTTGTTCGTATGCCGGAAGAACGTCAAGCGAAGATAATATTTAGTAGAGAACCCGGAAGAGGCCGCAGGCTTCGTGGAAGGCCGCGTACACGATGGCTTTTTGCAGTTGAAGAGGACCTGAGGGCGCTCAATGTTCAGGGCAACTGGAAGCGATTGGCCCAGAATCGAGTCCAGTGGAGAAGGATACTCCATTCGGCGTAGGTTCATCGAAGAGCTGTAGCCCATCAGGTATCAAGTAAGTAATAAGAGCGTTACTACTAGAGACTGCAGTCGACTGTTCGGAAAGGGGTTAAAAAAATCGATTTTGCTCCACAGCGCTCATCAGATTCTTTATCATATTCTGAGTGTCCTCTGAAAATTTGAGCTCATTTGCATTGAAACTGATGCATGCAAATTAGTATGGGGAAATTTATTTTTTCATCATACTTCCCCATTAAGCGCAGGTTAAAAGAAAACCTACATAGCTATAAAATGAAATGAAAATAGCTATAATGAATACTCAACAGCTTTCACCCAACGAAAACCGCATGTTGATTAATCGCCTCAATAATTAGTAATCGATTTTAATAGGGAGCGGGACCATTTGGGCTGCACCCTCTATTCCCGTCCGCAACGTTAATAACTCGACCGCGTTCCAACCAAATGGCTTGATTCTTTGTACATCACTAGATATCGACAGAAACTAACCATGTCCTAAAAAACAAGCACTTCGATTGTGATGAGCTCGAGTTATGAACGTTGCTGACGGGAATAGGGGGTACCAAGATGAATACACCACTAGGTGTTCCAATCTGCCAAATTCACGATTCAGCCATCTTGGATTTTAGTATGGGAGAGCCAGCCGGTTTGTTTATGTTTTGCACCGAAAATGAATTTTTCACCCCCGCCTTCTTCTCGTCCATAAATTGGGCAGACTGCAACACCTAGCTGTGTATTCATCTTGGGGGGTACTGCCCAAATGATTCTCTACCCTACAGGTTGCGAATCTTCAGTCATCATGATGGTTAAACTTCTTTGAGGGCATCACTGAAACGTGCAGTGCAACATAGTAGCCTGAATTTGTGCGTGCTATCTTTCGCGCCACGAGCAGAAATGTTGCCTGTTGATGAGTTATGCAATTAGCTTCAGAAAACCACGGTATAGATTAAATTCGGTTACTAATTATTGGAACGATTAATTAAAATGCGGTTTTCGCTGAATGAACGCTCTTGAGTATTCCTCTTAGCTGTGTAGGTTTTCTTTTAACCTGCGCTTAAAAAGGAAGTGTCATTATCAGTATGATGAAAAAATAAATTCCCCCATACTAATTTCATGCAAACTTGAAACGGCTTGTGCTAAATCAGTTTTAATCCAAATGAGCTCAAAGTTTCAGAGAACACTCAGAATATGATAAAGAATCAGATGAGCGCCGTGGAGCAAAATCCATTTTTCGAACCACCCTATGTTCAGTTCATAAATTTTTTTTTTAAACCATCAATCTTTTTAGAAATCTGTTTTTTCGTTGAATTTATGATCTTCTAGAAATGAAATCCAATTATCAACGAATCAATTCTTACTCAGAAATTTGCGATAATCATAACAATCTCATTTTATTGGATTTTCAACAGGTCCAATCGTTTATATTCCGTTCCGCTGCCACAGGCTCTACTGTTTCTGGATATCGACAGTGTGTTTTTTCCGATCGTCTTGATGATTTTATTGACATGTCAATTTACTTTTTTTACAGACTGTCAATTTTGCTTTAAAAAAATCTGTTAGGAAACTTATGTTAACTCGAAATTCAAGAAGCTTTGACAAAGGTGCCGTTTTGCTGGATTTAAACTGTATTATGTCTTTTCAAAAATTACAATTGATTGACAGTGTATTATTAAACTCCAGCAAAATTGACCATTCTGTATGTTTTACTTCGTCATGTAAAAGTGCTCTCTCAATAAACCGAACAGTCCCTACTATAATTTCTTGCCAAAGCGTAGGAGCTTTGAAAACTGTCTAAAGAATGTAAAGTATCGAAACATGATATTCTATTGACATCATTTTAAAACAAATTAGCATTAAGAAATACTTTTGACGTAGGACTACGTCTGTCTGTTCTATATTGTGGTACACTTTGCGAAATTCGGAGACCGTCACGAAAACATGATAGACTTTGAACGTTAATGTCCCAGTCCAATATTTTTATAGTTATGGACCATTCGATCAAGGATGAGTCAACGCTTCATTGCACTTTTCTAAAAATACAGATGTTCAATTACTTATTATTAAGAATTGGAAAACAATTAAGAAATAATAGAACAACCAATCCCTTGCATGCGCATGGATCTTCTCAGGACCATCATCAATGGCCTGTTTCGGTGGCATATCGCCGTGGTAGCTTGGTTGCTGTTAGTTTTTTTCCCTATATTAATGTGAATTTTTAAATGTTTATGTTCTTCACTCTTTGCTCAGCGGAGAACTTAAAAATTTTAAAAATTTACGTAAATAAAGGGGAAAAAACTAACAGCAACAAGGTAACCACGACGATATGCCACCGAAAAAGGCCATTTTTGCAATCAACCTTGCTGTTCGTGAATTCATAGATTCGAATAAATTTATTGCTTCATCTCCCTCCAACGCGTGCTTGCGATTCTGCTACCGAAGAGTTATACCCGAGCAGCACAAGTCAGACAAAAGTGGTTGCAGCAACTTGATTGTGACTAAATCTGGTCACATATGAGTTGCAGTAACCTATGTGCAATTTGTGTGCTGCTAGGGTATTCTGTCGTCGTCGAACGATTTAATTTTGCACTAAGAAGAAAATTATTCACGAATCAAACAGCCAGACCAACCAACAGACGCCAAGCGAATATGTTTTGTACTATGATGAAAATTTCGGCTCGGGTAAAAATTATTTTGTTACTCTTTTTTCAACAAAACGTATTTTGAATTATTAACAGCTCATAACCAAAATCATATCCATATCCAAAATGAATTTCCAATCTCCCATGCTTCGGAACCGCTCTCTGTAGGATCCCGATCAAAATGGCGTTATTAGATCCGTTCTTTCATGTTAATCCCTTTTCCACGGTTAGAGACTCGTCTATCCAACTGGGAGCTACTATTCGGCTTCTCGATTCAGTTGACCTTCGAGCAGTTTGCGCAATATTTATCAATATTTATTAAGAGATAGAAATTATGATGACAAATATCATCTATTTCGTATAGCTACGTAGTCCTACGTCACCTTTGTGAACAGCCCGATGGGGCTGAACCTTTGAGTTTTTAAAACCACAATCAATTATTAATCATTCCAAGTGGTCTTATCATTGATACTTGGGTGGGCAACAACGAGAACTTCGTTATTGTACACGATGAAGACAGAGGGAGTTTGGTCAGCGCACGGAATTGACATACCCAAGTAGACGAAAATAGCTGATTATCAAATATTGATAAGATAGTAAAATGAGATATTGACATAATTGATATAAGAGTTAAAAGATCAGACGGCAATATGAATATTTTGCACTAAAATATCATAAGGGGATCAAGTTATGCTATTTGTAAGACGTGATCAATATCATGTGCCATTAGTTTGTTCTTATCCACAGCATTCCTTGATATTCACATGATATTCCGCTGCATATCATGTTTTGCTATTTTGTTCATGGCTTCTGCCCTTGGTAGCGCGCTCGTACTCGTTGACGTTGATAGTAGGGAGAGCGTTGACTGAGAACTTTATGGGGTGATAATTTCTTCCCTACAGAACGGTACCGGCTTTCCAGCTGAAACACGATAGGACGGTTCTACTTACTACGGAGACGTAAAAAGTTGTGGCAGAGTGCCCGTTGAAGAAGGTGGGGGACCCGTCGTTTAGTACGACGAGATCACCTTCTTGGGATGCTTGCCACGAAGATCGGTCCTAGTCCCTCCCCACGTAGGGGAGGGGAGGTTACACCGCTACAGGTGGGACATACGACGCGAGTAGGACTTACGACCCGGGTGGGAATCCCCATGTTGCCCGGAACGCGGCCTTGTAAAGAGGGACTTACTGCTCAGATCGGATTGATTGGGGTGCCCAACAGAACTATTGGTACTTACGAGGTCTGTTATGTCGGCAAAATTTCTACTTTGCACTTGATCAAAACTTTGCACTTGTTTCCCATGTTGTCTCCCGGAGTGACAGCGACAGAAAACTTCCTCCTTTGAAAACCTTGCAGGGCGATATTGCGTCCCACTTCCGTCTATCCGATGACGCCGGGAGATCATACGCGAGCAAACGGACACTGGAGATTTTATTTTCTAATAAATTTACTCAACCGCACAAAGCAGAACCAAACACTTCTATGATCGTGCGATCTTTCTGAGTCCAATATGAACAATATAAACACGTTCAATCACGAACTAATTTATTTACGTTCCAACCGCACTAAACAGCGCCAAACACACGGAACCGGGTCCAATATGAAAAACGTTCAATTACGGCTCCTAATAATTTTTTTGCACTTCGATGCAGAAATTAATTTGTTCACTTCGCGTTCTCCGGACAAGCTGGCGTGTCCAGCACCAACCGTGTCTTGACCGGAACCAAGAGGAATACAACCGCGCGATCCACCGCACGCCATAGATATCTTTTCATTTCGTGACGTATAAAACACGCACTGTATATGTCCAATGACTACTGCAATCTATCTGCTACTTATCATGTTCTAGCGATCACTTAAACTGCAAATGTAGTTTCATACCGTTTCCATCTTCTACTTTACATTCAACTAACTATACTCCATTGCACAGTGACGTCACGCACGACTTTTGACAGGTACTGGTCCTGTTGTTTACAGACGACTTTATTTTAATTTTGAGATTCTTCTATGATTCTTTGGATTTTCTGATCGATAATTACCTAAACTTATCGATAATTACCAATATTTGAATGCGGAATGTACAGAATGTCTTCAACATCGTGCCATATGCAGATTTAATTTGGATAAAAAAAATTCTAAGTCCGAAACGTAAACAACAGGACCAGTACCTGTCAAAATAGTGAGGTTATGTTTGCCGCGCGCAATGACCTATTCTTTCATTATGTTAGATTTGAAAATGAACGGAAAGCTCGTTTCTCTTTAAATAATTAATTCATTCCTATCATATTGGAAACTTGATAACCAAGACGGAACCTATGCCATAGAACCTAATCCCCAAATTCAAATAACATTCCGCAGCTTGCATCATCATTTCCTCCCCATCCCCAAAGGCAGTACAAACGTGGCCGGCGCCGTAATTGACCATTGAAAAGTTTAAAGCTCTCGGGCTGTGCACATTGAAGTTAGAACCCAACAACTCCATGCTGTGCAATTATGGTTGTTCTGATCAATCACGGAGTAGCAACTACGGTATGTAGGTCATCAAGAGAAAAAATAGTCCTGGAGATGTTCAATCCAGAAGGAGTTGACAAGTATCAAAAATTTGAAATAACAACAAAAGGTTTTGAAAATAATGCGCTCTTGACTTCCATGAATTTATCACTTTTACGGATATTCCAAATCGTCCACTCTGGCCCGTGAAAATAGATTACGACAGAGTGCGATAATAAAACGATTAAAAAACTCTCTTTCATGATGAGCTCTAGGAATCGACCATTTTTCCGGATGAGAAAAAAAAACACTGGACCGTGGAATAATTAGGGATTGTGATAAATCATGAAAATAGAGTATGGCTAAATTTTATTGAGATTGTTGCTACAAAAATTTGAAAGCATTTTCAAAACTGCAAAAATCAGTTCGGAACAACTTCCACGAAATCCATACCTTCAATTTCATTCCAAAACATAACATTGGCTCAAAAATGATCTTTTTGGAATGAACTGAAGTTTGGGTCGTTTTAACCCGCTAACGCACTGTTTCCCTTTTTAAATGTCTAATTTCAATGTGGTTTCAATATTTGCGGGAGTTGGCCTATTAGTACCTTGGTGAATGTAGATGATAGAAGTAAACGTAAATATAAAACAGTTAGTTGGTCACTGCAATGCGCTATCAATTACGCCAATTCTAGTAAAATCATAACATTTAATCTCTGAACCCCATATTCTACTTCAAATACCGACTGCTTAAATTCAATCTCACACTTCCTGCTTTTAAGTCCACTACAGCGCGCACCAAACCCGGCAAACGTCAGCAAAATTTCATGCCCATTACATCCGCAAAAGCTGCTTAACTTTGCCATTTTCCGCATTGATTGCACTTGTCATCACACGGAATCATGTCTGCGTGGTCGTCCACTCTTGGCCCCGATTGTGAGTCCAGGCTTCACAGTCAGTCCGTAGGTGAAGCAAAGCCGTCCGTCTGGTCCAGCTGATTGGTTCATGGATCTGGCATTTATACTCGGTTTTCGTGCACCCAGCCAGCTGCCGCACCGACGTGCTGTTGTTCGAAACACTCGATTTTCAGCGTCTCTGGCCGGTGATATTTGATACCCATGAAAGAGTGAGACAACCAGCAGATAGAGCGGTATCGTTTCCGGTAGAGCTGAATGTGGATCTGGTAGTTCCGGTTAGGGGTATACCGTAGAGTGGGTCAACCAAATTCTCGTCCAAATCGATCATCAAATTAGACAGCGCTTGGTATGAATACATTCATAAAAATCGTTTCTGAAATAAGAAAATAACCTCAAAATAGATAAAACTACCATGCTTTAATCGATGCTTCGAAGTAATAATATCAAGTGACTACAATCTTACAATTTATTGTCATTTTAAATCATTATCAAAATAATTCGTATCGCATATCCCTTTGGTTTTGGCACATCCACATAAAAACAGCCAGTCTTTAAGTACTCAGATTTCACAAAGCTGGTGCCAGCAGCATCAGAATAATAATCATCATCACCACCACCATCATCATCATCACCACCGGTAGCAAAATGACCAAATAGGAGCGGCCAGTTCTAGCTCTGCATCCAGAGTTCGACATTACCCTGAAATGGCCACCAAGAGGGCACTGTGCCTCTGTTTACAGACGAATCAGTTTACATGTTTGCCTGCCGATATTGCTCCCAATTTGCCGCTCGATTCGATCCCGGCACCCCGGAACGGATTGCAGCTAACTAAAGCTCAGCTCGTTAGAAGAAGAGATTGTGAACATTTGCGCTTGTATATTCCAAACAAACCAGGATAGCAACGAACAAACACATATCAATCGACAGTTTCGAAATCGATACTCTTTGGGTGCAATTGGGGTTAGCAACATTCCGGCGGATTAGCAGGGCAGAGGTAGGGCTTGACGATGACGACTGACACGTTCGGAACCGGAAGTTGGCGTTGGGAATTGTGTTAGATTTAATTTTAAAGTATATGTACTAACAATTTGTTTTACATTACCCAAACTGGATGAAATTCACCAGAATTTGAGTTTGCGTTGAGAAATACAAAACAGAATTTTCCAATTAATAGTTGGAAGTACAAACTTATGAAGTTCATTTGTTACGCTCAACAAATCAATAAGAGTCTGTACCTCCATGATTGTCACACCTCCACTCACGTCAATTCCAATCGGAAGTAGTTATAATCTAGATGCAGGATATCAATAGAGAAAAAGAAGATTGTGGTTTTCATTTTTGTTTAAAATTGATTGAAATGGAACCAGTGATTGTGTGGTAAGTGTACATGCCTTGTACTCTAGTGGGCCTGAGTTCTGTCGCAATCAGCGCCATTGACATTCGCTTAGACAAAAAGACCGGCACGTATCATACTGCACATGTGCTAAAAAGTACAGTACTTAGGTGCAAGCCCCGATCCAATCCAATCCAAATCCAATCCAAATCCAATCCAAATCCAATCCAAATCCAATCCAAATCCAATCCAAATCCAATCCAAATCCAATCCAAACCAATCCAAACCAATCCAAACCAATCCAAACCAATCCAAACCAATCCAAACCAATCCAAACCAATCCAAACCAATCCAAACCAATCCAAACCAATCCAAACCAATCCAAACCAATCCAAACCAATCCAAACCAATCCAAACCAATCCAAACCATTCCAAACCAATCCAAACCAATCCAAACCAATCCAAACCAATCCAAACCAACCAAACCAATCCAAACCAATCCAAACCAATCCAAACCAATCCAAACCAATCCAAACCAACCAATCCAAACCAATCCAAACCAACCAAACCAATCCAAACCAATCCAAACCAATCCAAACCAATCCAAACCAATCCAAACCAATCCAAACCAATCCAAACCAATCCAAACCAATCCAAACCAATCCAAACCAATCCAAATCCAATCCAAACCAATCCAAACCAATCCAAACCAATCCAAACCAATCCATCCAATCCAAACCAATCCAAACACAACCAAACCAATCCAAACCAATCCAAACCAATCCAACCAATCCAAACCAATCCAAACCAATCCAAATCCAATCCAAACCAATCCAAACCAATCCACATCCAATCCAAACCAATCCAAACCAATCCAAACCAACCAAACCAATCCAAACCAATCCAAACCAATCCAAACCAATCCAAACCAATCCAAACCAACCAAACCAATCCAAACCAATCCAAACCAATCCAAACCAATCCAAACCAATCCAAACCAATCCAAACCAATCCAAACCAATCCAAACCAATCCAAACCAACCAAACCAATCCAAACCAATCCAAACCAACCAACCAAATCTAATCCAAACCAATCCAAACCAATCCAAACCAATCCAAACCAATCCAAACCAATCCAAACCAATCCAAACCAATCCAAACCAATCCAAACCAATCCAAATCCAATCCAAATCCAATCCAAACCAATCCAAACCAATCCAAACCAATCCAAACCAATCCAAACCAACCAAACCAATCCAAACCAATCCAAACCAATCCAAACCAATCCAAACCAATCCAAACCAATCCAAACCAATCCAAACCAACCAAACCAATCCAAACCAATCCAAACCAATCCAAACCAATCCAAACCAATCCAAACCAATCCAAACCAATCCAAACCAATCCAAACCAATCCAAACCAATCCAAACCAATCCAGATCCAACCAAACCAATCCAAACCAATCCAAACCAATCCAAACCAATCCAAACCAATCCAAACCAATCCAAACCAATCCAAACCAATCCAAACCAATCCAAACCAATCCAAACCAATCCAAACCAATCCAGATCCAATCCAAACCAATCCAAACCAACCAAACCAATCCAAACCAATCCAAACCAATCCAAACCAATCCAAACCAATCCAAACCAATCCAAACCAATCCAAACCAATCCAAACCAATCCAAACCAACCAAACCAATCCAAACCAATCCAAACCAATCCAGATCCAATCCAAACCAATCCAAACCAATCCAAACCAATCCAAACCAATCCAAACCAATCCAAACCAATCCAAACCAATCCAAACCAATCCAAACCAACCAAACCAATCCAAACCAATCCAAACCAATCCAAACCAATCCAAACCAACCAAACCAATCCAAACCAATCCAAACCAATCCAAACCAATCCAAACCAATCCAAACCAATCCAAACCAATCCAAACCAATCCAAACCAATCCAAACCAATCCAAACCAATCCAAACCAACCAAACCAATCCAAACCAATCCAAACCAATCCAAACCAATCCAAACCAACCAAACCAACCAAACCAATCCAAACCAACCAAACCAATCCAAACCAATCCAAACCAATCCACATCCAATCCAAACCAATCCAAACCAATCCAAACCCAATCCAAACCAATCCAAACCAATCCAAACCAATCCAAACCAATCCAAACCAATCCAAACCAATCCAAACCAATCCAAACCAATCCAAACCAATCCAAACCAATCCAAACCAACCAAACCAATCCAAACCAATCCAAACCAATCCAAACCAATCCAAACCAATCCAAACCAATCCAAACCAACCAAACCAACCAAACCAATCCAAACCAATCCAAACCAATCCAAACCAATCCAAACCAACCAAACCAATCCAAACCAATCCAAACCAATCCAAACCAATCCAAACCAATCCAAACCAATCCAAACCAATCCAAACCAACCAAACCAATCCAAACCAATCCAAACCAACCAAACCAACCAAACCAATCCAAACCAATCCAAACCAATCCAAACCAATCCAAACCAATCCAAACCAATCCAAACCAACCAAACCAATCCAAACCAATCCAAACCAATCCAAACCAATCCAAACCAATCCAAACCAATCCAAACCAATCCAAACCAATCCAAACCAACCAAACCAATCCCAAACCAATCCAAACCAATCCAAACCAATCCAAACCAATCCAAACCAATCCAAACCAATCCAAACCAATCCAAACCAATCCAAACCAATCCAAACCAATCCAAACCAATCCAAACCAATCCAAACCAATCCAAACCAATCCAAACCAATCCAAACCAATCCAAACCAATCCAAACCAATCCAAACCAATCCAAACCAATCCAAACCAATCCAAACCAATCCAAACCAATCCAAACCAATCCAAACCAATCCAAACCAATCCAAACCAATCCAAACCAATCCAAACCAATCCAAACCAATCCAAACCAATCCAAACCAATCCAAACCAACCAAACCAATCCAAACCAATCCAAACCAATCCAAACCAATCCAACCAATCCAAACCAATCCAAACCAACCAAACCAATCCAAACCAATCCAAACCAATCCAAACCAATCCAACCAATCCAAACCAATCCAAACCAATCCAAACCAATCCAAACCAATCCAAACCAATCCAAACCAATCCAAACCAATCCAAACCAATCCAAACCAATCCAAACCAACCAAACCAATCCAAACCAATCCAAACCAATCCAAACCAATCCAAACCAATCCAAACCAATCCAAACCAACCAAACCAATCCAAACCAATCCAAACCAATCCAAACCAACCAAACCAATCCAAACCAATCCAAACCAATCCAAACCAATCCAAACCAATCCAAACCAATCCAAACCAACCAAACCAATCCAAACCAATCCAAACCAATCCAAACCAATCCAAACCAATCCAAACCAATCCAAACCAATCCAAACCAATCCAAACCAATCCAAACCAATCCAAACCAATCCAAACCAATCCAAACCAACCAAACCAATCCAAACCAATCCAAACCAATCCAAACCAATCCAAACCAACCAAACCAATCCAAACCAATCCAAACCAACCAAACCAATCCAAACCAATCCAAACCAATCCAAACCAATCCAAACCAATCCAAACCAATCCAAACCAATCCAAACCAATCCAAACCAATCCAAACCAATCCAAACCAATCCAAACCAATCCAACCAATCCAAACCAATCCAAACCAATCCAAATCCAATCCAACCAAACCAATCCAAACCAATCCAAACCAATCGAACCAATCTAAACCAATCCAAATCCAATCCAAATCCAATCCAAATCCAATCCAAATCCAATCCAAATCCAATCCAAATCCAATCCAAATCCAATCCAAATCCAATCCAAATCCGAATCCAATTTCAATCCAATGCGTACACACTATGCTGGGTCACAAGGCCATTTTAAGGTTAATGGTCATAAGGTCGAATGGAAAGTGAGAAGAAAGAAGGAAGAAGGAAGAAGAAAGAAGGAAAAAGGAAGAATCAAGAAGGAAGAAGGAAGAAGGAAGAAGGAAGAAGGAAGAAGGAAGAATTAAGAATTAAGAAGGAAAAAAGAAGGAGGAAGAAAGAAGAAGGAGAAGGAAGAAAGAAGAAGGAAGATGGAAGAAAAAAGAAAGAAGAAAGAAGAAGGAAAAATGAAGAAGGGAGAAGGAAGACGGAAGAATGAAGAAGGAGAATGGAAAAGAGGTAGAAGATGCGAGAAGAAAGAAGGAAGAAGAAGAAGTAAGAAAGGAGGAAGAATGAAAAAAGAAAAACAGAATAAGGAAGTCGGAAGAAAAAAGAAGGAAGAGGAAGAAGGAAGTAGGAAGAAAGAAGAAGAAGGAAAATCCAATGATGGAAGGAATGAGGAAAGAAAAGATAAGAAAAGGAAGGAAGACTGAATAAATATGAAAGAAGAATGCAGTGAGAAAGAGTAAAGAAGAAGGAAGTAGAAAGTGCGAAAATGAGGTACTTGTTTCTCACTTCCAAGTCTTGTTTCTAATTTATTACTTTTTACTTCTCTATTTTCAATTTTCATTCAGCCTATTGACCTTCGACCTTTCTATGACATAGGATCAGGCTTCGGAATTCTCACTCATATGAATAAAAACCTGCGATTAATCCATTTAGCGGAGTGTGATTTTTCATGGTCCCCCTGTGAGGAAGTATTCTCACACAACATTTTTATCCGGATAGAATGGCGGGTGATAAATTCGTGAGCGCCAGATCGCCGGATAATTTAATTTTAATCCACAAATTTTCCTTCTCGTCGCCTCATCGGATAAAATTTAGGACCGCAACGGGATTCGAACCCAAAACAATTTTAAAATGTTCAGAGTGCCCACTAAAACCACACCACCACATGAATTGATTGAAAGCGAACGGAAAAACTTCTGTATTAAACCTTTTGCTTATCGTGGCGCATCGTTAGATTCAATCAGCTTGGAGTGGCAAAGCAAGCGGCATTTGATTTTCGCGAAGCATGGGAAGAAGGATAACAATTTTTCGCACCATCGCTTGTGCCGGAGTTTATCGCACTGTAGTTTATCCGGATAAAATGCATGGTGGAGTGATCAGTTGTCGCGTGAGTGAGTGAGAAATCCGAACCCTGCATAGGATTAGACATTTTATAATTTAATTCGTTATTAAAAAAAATAATTATGCTAAGAAAAGAAAGATCCGAAAAATAAAAATTTGGCGGTTTTTTATGTATGAATCAATGAAACGCTGGCGTACTATCATTATTACCAATCATTTAACGGTGAATAATTTTATAGCTACGAAATCATCAGGTCATAGTTTTCGATTAATTGTACTAATTTTCTCCCTGTACATTATTTTTGTTTGATTCAAAGTTGTAAACAAATTCCAAAATGTATTAAGGCCATAATTAAACAAATCTGCCAAAGTTGCCAGTTGTCATTTAACAATTTATAATTATCAAATCTTTTACACATACTCCGCATTTACAGCAGGCGATCCTAACCTTTTCCAACTAGCGACTTGACCCGGTATTAGCCTTCGTTGGATTACGAAAGACAGCACCTCAAAACGTCATTACAAGCTGTCTATCGCATCGACAACCAACCAGACTATGAACGCCAATGAATTTGATTTCCTACAAACAACTGCTTTCCCAAACATTTCCATCTTGCTTGCTTGACCCAGCTGGTGGCGACATCGTTCCTCTATCACTTCGTCCCCCAGCAGTACCTACTTGCAGGTATTGGGAGAACAGCTTTGATAGTGGCTATTGATGATGGCACACGGACCGGTTTCTAGTATCGAAATTTCTACTGTGAGTAACAAAATGTACCAAGAGTGGAACGCTAGGGTGAGTTTAGGGACTTTGAACTTTTTTGTAACAACATATGGCCTCCAGCTTTGCACTAGTTAGACGTTCAAACATTCGGGCAGTGATAGAACGTAATTACGATTGATAGCAAAGGATTGTATTATTCATCAAACTAAATGCATCGCCTTCCATCATATACTACCTTGACCCACCCTAACGGTCATCCACAAAGTTGAACCGCGTCGTAACCTCCCGGGTGACCCGCTAGAAGAATGGCTGGCTCGAGGCCCGGGAGCGGAACGAATCAGTTGTTGCTCTAACGCTACACTGCGGATACGGAATCAAAACATGATATTAATAATATTTCAGGAAGCATCCAGCTGCCGCGTTCTGCATCAGTCGTATATGCGGTGGTCGTCGCATGTTTGTTACTCGGCAAAAGCTTGCAGGACATCATCGCCTCTCAGCTCAGCGTACGTACCTACATACCTTCCTACCAATCGGCGCGCTCGTTGGTCGCTTCTGGTAGTTTGATACTTCGCAACCCGTCAAGCATTTTCAGCTACAATTCAGTTTCCTGGGCGACATACTCTCGTCGTCGCTACGGGAACTGGCGGTGGTTAGCATGTTGGTCGCGGTTTAGTATCCGATGATCGGATGATGTCCAGTTCGACGTTTTGTGGTTGGCAGTGACTTTGGTTGAAGCTGGATTTTGTAGCACGAACCATGTATGTTATCGGATTGGGTGGTGGAGACATTCTTGGAATATTGGTCAACTATTGCTACGTTCCACATGTTTCACCGGTTACGTTCTCGAACATTTGGTTATGCGTTGTTGAGTAATTTTGCGAAAATTTCTCTATTTTTATCACCAACTAGTTGACCCGGCAGACGTTGCCCTGCATAGTAGGCGAAAATTCGCGCTGTGAACTGATCATGCGAAATTTCCATACGAATCTTTATTTTAGTTTTTCACGAATTACTCAACCCTCTTCGTTATTTTTGCATGAAGGAATATCATATAAACCCGTCGGAAACAATAACGAACATATCTGCTGAAGGAATGAAGAAAATCCATCCGGCCGTTTTCGAGTTATGCGGATACGAACACAGACCATTTCATTTTTATATATAAGAAGATTATTTTGTAACTGGGTTTGAATTGTACGTATTATTCATTGACATTGGTTTCGATTCATATTAGAAGCAAAATAAACCTTTGAACTAAGTCTATCAAGATTTGTTTCACGTTCCTTAGACTATTTCACTTAAATGTGCATTAAATTTAATAACACCAACATTTGAATGGACGAAATGTTGCAAACTCCACTCTAGTTAAAAGCAGTTTCGTATTGTAATAATCAAGGAAAACAATCCAAATTACAATTTCTCTTTGTTGATAGCTCGACCTTAAGACAACATAAAACAGCACAAATCTTCTACTGGCGCCAAAGTGTGAAAGTGTCATTAAAAGCAATATCCCACGTCCGATCTGCGCGGTTGCGTCGGCGAGGAACTGTCTTCCGCTCCATTAACGCACTTCACGGTGGACACAAATCCGAAATTGCCGTGGGTGGACTTCTCACCAAACTGTAGAATAAAACAAGCAACAGCGAGCAGACCGGAACGATAAAGAAAGTCATGGGCTTGCGCGGGGAAATCTCTTCCACAACACGTTTTCGACCATGGCCTAATCCAGTGAAAATGGGGACACGTTCGTCGGCAGCTCCAAATGTGATAACAATTGTTCTATGGAATCTCTGTTTCGCGAATAGGAAGCCATAATAGCAATTTGCACAATAAAGACAAGTGGCAGAATATAATAAAAATATTGAAGAATTTTAGGCAAATAACTTCTATTCGCAGCATGAAAATTGCGCCAGTGGAATCGTTACGCTCGTCTCAGCCAACGTTTAATCACTTTAGGCCAGCTACAGCTGCTTGACCTTTCCGAATAATGGAAAAATACCCACCCCACTGAAATTGATATTTCTTTTACTTTTTTGCCTTAGTTCCTGTGTGGATTAGTGAGATAGACTTTTGCTGTTATGCCGCCAGTGAGGCGCATAATAATTTTCTCATAACAATCGCTTTCGAGCAACAGATCAAAATATTTCTCGAATATGCTTCCCATCGGCAATGCTTTTAAGGGTGCAAAATTAAATTTATTTTGGTAAATTCATTTCGTAGAATAGAATACCTAATGAACAAACCTTGAGATTGTTGATTTGGTAAATCGCGATACTGAATCACATTATTACCAAACCAAAGCAGCTCGTACAACCAATCAACTGTAAAGATCTCTTAATTTTACAAAACATATAAAAAATTAGATATTTCGACCGTTTAAGACGAACTAAGTCGAGTCAAGTACGAGACACTGAAGACGACCACACAGTTGTGGTCGAAATACGTATCTGCAAAGATATCGAAAATAATTGGTGGAATTAAATGGAGAGTACTTAATTCGTCTTAGACCAGCGGTTCTCAACCTTTTTCTTGAGAGGTACCCCTTCGAACTTTTGCATTAATTTAGGTACCCCTTCTCGAAAGTAGGCTTTCAATCCCCTTGAAAAAATAATTCCAAGCCCTTTGAAGGGAAGCTCCTTTCACCTTTTGAATCCCAACAAAGTAAGTTTCCGCGCCTCTCAATGAAAGGCTTCTGAGCCTCTTGTAGATAGGCTTCCGAGCCTCTTGAAGAGTATTTTCGAGCCACATGAAAGGAGGCTTCCTTTGCATATTGAAAGGAGACTTCAGAGCCTCTTGAAAAAAGAATTCCGAGCTTCTTGGAAGGAGACTCCCAAGCCTCTTAAAAGGAGGCTTACGAGCTTCTTGAAAGGAAGCAACCTAACCACTTAAAAATAGGCTTCCGAATCTCTTGAAAAGAGGCTTTCGAGCCTCACGAAAGGAGCCTTCCGAGCCTCTTACAAAGAGGCTTCAGAGCTTCTGAGCCTCTAGAAAGTAGGCCTCTGAGCCTCTTGAAAGAAGGAGGCATCTGAGTCTCTTGAAAGGTGGCTTCTGAGCCTCTTGAAATGAGGCTTCTGAGCCTCTTGAAAGGTGGCTTACAAGCCTCTTGAACGAAGGCTTCCGAGCCTCTTGAATGGATCTTGAAAGGAGGCTTCCGAGCCTCTTGAAAGGAGGTTTTTGAGCCTCTAGAAAAGAAAAGAAGGCTTTTGAGCTGCTTGAAAGAAGGCTTCCGAGACTCTTGAAAGAAGACTTCCGAGTCTCTTGAAAGAAGGCTTCCGAGCCTCTTGAAAGGAGGCTTCTAAGCCTCTTGGAAGGAGGCTTCTGAGCCTCTTGAAAGAATGTTTTTGAGCATCTTGAAAGGAGGCTTCTGAGCCTCTTGAAAGGAGGTTTCTGAGCCTCTTGAAAAGATCTTGCTAGGAGGTTTCCGAACCTCTTGCCAGCCTCTTGAAAGAAGGCTTTTGAGCCTCTAGAAAAGAAGGTTTGTGAGCTTCCTGAAAGAAGGCTTCCGAGCCTCTTGAAAGGAGGCTTCTGAGTCTCTTGGAAGGAGGCTTTTGAGTCTCTTGAAAGGATGTTTTAGAGCCTCTTGAAAGGAGGCTTCTAAGCCTCCTGAAAGGAAGTTTCTGAGCCTCTTGAAAAGAGGCTTCCGAACTTCTTGAAAGAATCTTGAAAGGAGGTTTCCGAGCCTCTTGAAAAAAGGCTTCCGAGCCGCTGGAATGGATTTCGAAAGGAGACCTCCAGCCTCTTAAAAGAAGGCTTTCGAGCCTCTAGAGAAGGAGGCTTTTGAGCCTCTTGAAAGGAGGCTTTTGAGCCTCTTGAAAGGAGGCTTTTGAGCCTCTTGAAAGGAGGCTTTTGAGCCTCTTGAAAGGAGGCTTTTGAGCCTCTTGAAAGGAGGCTTTTGAGCCTCTTGAAAGGAGGCTTTTGAGTCTCTTGAAAGGGAATTTTAAACTTTTCGCAAAGAGCCTTCCGAGCCTTTTGAAAGAAGCCTTCTGAGCCTCTTGGAAAGAGGCTTTTCAGCCTCTTGAAAGGAGGCTTCTGAGCCTCTTGAAAGGAGGCTACTGAGCAACGAAGCAAAAGAGCTTTAGTGGAAAAAAAATCATTTGTCCATTTGACGTTTTATTCGTTTGATCTTTTGTTCCGTGCTGATTGATTTGACATTGTGCTGATTGTGGAAGGCAGGATTCAATTGGGATTTAGTGAACGCATTGCATATAATGTACAATATAAATTTATGAAATTAAAAATACACTATTATCAAAACAATTATCAAAAGTTTTGATTGGAATTGTAATACGTCCGCCATTACGCATTTTTGTCCGAGGTACCCCTAGGGCCAGCGAAGATACCCCCAGGGGTACATGTACCCCAGGTTGAGAACCGCTGTCTTAGACGGTTGAACAAAAGTCATGTTTAGCAGAGAACCGTCGGCTTCGGGGTATTGTGGCTGTGTGCAGTCGAAGAAGATGCGTGTGCGGGCAGCGTGCAGGGAGACTGGCGACTGGCGACCCAAGAATGAGCGACATGGAATAGGAAATTACATTCAGTTTTGCTCCGGACACCACAAAGTGTATGACTATCATAGGTATAGGTGTAGGTAACTTTAGGCAGATATTCTTGGACATTTCCCTTAGGATTTCCTTTAAAACATTCTCCATTTATTTTGTTTTTTTTTCGGGATGTCTTCAGAAATTCATTCAAAACTCATTTTTGAAATTTCTTCGGAAATTTATTTGAAAATTCCTTCTAAAATTGCTTTTGGAATGCATTCGTAAATTCTGTTAGGAATTCCTTTGAAAATGTCTGTTAAGATTTCTTCGAAATTTTCTTAAAAGGTTCCCACTCATTTCTCTTCCGGTACCAATAGTGGAGGTATTAGTAGATCCACAAAAGAATTATTTTTTTAAATTGATAATTATGGAGAATATACAGCTTTAAAATCTTAGCCAATGAATGAACTAATAAATTGGCTAACAAATATTTGATTAATGTTATTTAACGTCAGCAGCTACCAAGTACTGCTTGCACCACTAATGGGTACACTGTTCCTTTAGTGGTGGTAAAAAATAATTTTGGTTCCCATGCCCGACCAACAGTGCATAACAATATTTATTTCAGAAAAATATTGTTGCAAAATGTGTTATAAATTCGGTTGGTTAGTTGTTAAAATAACAAAAAATAGGGTATCTGTTCCATTATTAATAACATAATCCTATATCAATAACATTCGCGAAACAGGCAATTTAGGCTCAATTTGTGTCGTGTTTTGTTGTTTTCCGACAATGACAATGCTGCTCACTGCTGAAAAAAATCACAAAAATAAGAAATAACACAATTAGCGCACCAATTCTTTGTTTTCGAATGGTATTGATTTGGGTACATGGTATGAATTCAAGGAGCAGTTCCCCTATATCAAAAAATCCTCAAGCCTAACACAAATAAAACAAAGGCAGATACCCTCATATCAACATTAAAACAAACGTTAATATAATATGTCGGTACAAAAATCTGTTTTCAAGACAATTGCCTACATCACGGATAAATATCTGGTACACTACAACAACGGATTTCCATCCATAATGTAGGCAAATAACTTTATTCCAGCTATCAATATTGTTCATGGATTCAAGTTTTAGTGAAGGTTATTACCTTAGTTTATTTTCTAATATCTGTCTACAAAACATGAAGGCAATTATTAATTCACTGAAATCTACCGACATGATAGCGTGATT
Organism: Armigeres subalbatus; assembly: GCF_024139115.2. Lineage (NCBI taxonomy): Eukaryota > Metazoa > Arthropoda > Insecta > Diptera > Culicidae > Armigeres > Armigeres subalbatus. Next base: position 40,750,036 of record NC_085140.1, on the reverse strand, counting down.
TGTTATTCTTGTGAGTGGTATTGTTCTCGCTATTGTCCGCTTGAATCGATTCACCACCTTTGCGCCAGCCGCTGCCATCAAAGCTTGCCAGATTTGGCGAGTTCAAAGGTGGCTGAGTTCGTAATTTTGCTGCCTCTTGGACAGATAGTTTTTGATGAACTTGCATCTGCATCTTTGTCTCCAACGTCGTCGTTTAAGATGTAGTCTACGGATCGCTTCCCAGCTGGGCCCTGAGAATAATAACAATAAAACCAGATATGCTTTCAACCCAAGTTTAAATCCCAATTGCTACCCTAACGTGATATATCCTCAACGTGACACTTTGGGGTATTTTCTAACAACCTGTAACAGCTGATCCGTGTGAATGGAGCTTTTTCCTTACAATGCCAGTACTTTCTTTAAGTTGTTCTCGGGAGAAGCACCACAATTATTTACTTGAGCCAAGCATCCGGCAAACTTGCTGGCGCATTTGTTTATTGCGTACCACCGGCTTTTGATGCCACTCGGTGCCCGTAGTTCAGAATTCGGCACATCATTCATCGTACATATCTCGACGAATCTTTCAAATATACGACCGTCTAGTTTATCTGCCTTCTGATACGTTCCGACAGCTAATTATTTCCGCTGCATTCCCGTCATATCGAAGCCGCTGATTCCAAAACTGAATACAAATTTGATGAGAAGTAGGCGGGGGTGAAACATTAATTTTCAGTACAAAACGTAAACAAACTCGCTGGCTCTCCCATACTAAAATCAAAGATGCCTGAATCAAGATGAATACACCATCTTGGGCTGAATCGTGAATTTAGCAGATTGGAACGCCTAGTGGTGTATCCATCTTGGCTGATACCAAGACGTGTTTAAGGTAGGACGCAGAACATTCACGAAATCCGATTTTGTGGTTCTGTTTTTAGCGGTCGGTGAAATAGTGTGAACGTGTTTTGTATATGACGCGAAACATTTTCAAGATCCGGGTTACTTTGTCCTGTATTGGACGGTTCGTAAGAGAAAAATGAATATATTTTAATAACTTTTCAGCATATATTATCGACAAACGCTCTATATTGTCCAATTAAGAAATATGAAAAAAGTCTTTTGATTTGGACTTTTCGGTGAAAAACTCTGATTTTGTTGACAATGTTGCCATCTGCTGAGAATGCCCTCTCTGGTTCAACCGAAGTTGGACGAATGGTTCCAAGACCGACGAAAATTAGTGTCCCTTCAGTTGCGTTGTTGCGTTGCGTTGCGTTGTAACGGAGTATTTCGTAGATTGCCTACTAATAGCTGTCATGTATATTCTTTACATTTCTTACTCCAACTGCTTATAGATTACTATTTGGGATTTAATAGTTTGAGAACCACTGCTTATTGATACTGTCGCTCAAGTCCGGGAATTCAATTATCGCTGGCCCGCCGTGCATCGAATGTAAAAAAATCACCGTTTTGTATTCAATGTGTCGTATTTGAACTGTTTCGTACTTTCAAATATTTGTTTGGGTGAATTGAGTGCGTCAAATAGTGATTTATAGTGTTTTTTTTTTGTTCGGTGAATGTGTTATTGTTATTGCCTTATACATTAATACCCACTCGCTATTGGTTTTTCGAAGCGCCATCTGCCAGCAAAAATTATAAACTTTGGTGACCGTTTACATGGTTGCATACTTGTAGGCGACTTTCCTAATTTGTACTTGTATGCGATTCACCATCCTCGTTATCGCACCGTCAGTTTGCTGAACTTTATACACAAATGGAATGCTGCCAAATATGTTCAAGCTCCTTAGACTTTGGAAAAAGCATCGTCTGCAGCGGAACGTGTGGAACAATTGTCCATTACTCATGTGTTGGTTTACACAAGTTGGACTATGCCTCCTGAACTGCCAAAGTAGGACTTCTTTGGTTTTGCGAGACTTGTCGACTAAATTTTGAGCCATCCGTATACGACCGTGAAAAAAACCATTATGAAGGCATTACGCGAATTGCTGATCTGTACTGATTCTATGGATACGCGGCTGGGTAATTATGGTGAAAATCTTCGCATGATCAACAAATCACTGTATGACAATCATCAGTCGAAAACCAGCATAATTCGCATCAACAAATGACGTTCATGCAAAGTATCGATCAGCTTACCTTGGATGATGCTGACCCAGTAAATCGTTCAAGATCCTGCGATGAAACTTCTTTTTTCGAAGTGTTAGAGGTTAGATGAAGTCAACAGCTCAATCGCCCATCTTCCGGAGAAGTTCATCATCGGAGCAAACAAACGCGTTCAAATAATTGATAATCCACCCAAGACCTCGAACAACCTCAACCCACCCCGAATGAATATCTCAACCCCAGCAGCTTCATCTCATAAATCAATGCGGCCGTCCACCAGCGCAGATTTAGTCAGCACGCGATTCGGTCAAAGCAATATTGTCTCCAACAATCTCGAAGCGTCGGATGATTCTTCGGGGCAAGCCAACGGAAGTAAGACTAAACCTAGAAATTCGGGTTTGAAAGTTGCCAATAGTGATCTCCAGGCCAATGATCTCGAATCTTTCTACGTAACACCCTTTGAACCAGATCAAAGTGAAGAGGACGTCAAAATTTACGCCTCCGACATTTCGAATGCACACCCGTCCCTAATAAAAGTGGCAAAACTAGTTCCTCGAGGCAAAAACATAGCAGATCTTTCTTTTGTGTCTTTTAAAATAACAGTTTGTAAAACATTTTCAAACGTTATCAGCGACGCATGGTATTGGCCGGAAGGGGTTACTGTACGCCCTTTTGATTTGAATCAAAAAAATGGATCCTTCGTTCGTCTTCCGAACAACTCTTAAACAGCAAAATCTTCACCGAAAAGAATCAGCTCTCCTCACCAGGATGCACAACATATAGCACTTTGGAAGCCCCGGAGCCTCCCATTGCAGTCGAGACCTTCCAGCCAGCGCTCATCAGTCATCCTGGTCCTGCGTATGGGTCCGGTATAAGGGGCTTCCAGCCTGTGCAATCAGGCAAGTATTACTCGATTATGAACACTGCCCGCTCTGAAGACATTTCCTCCCGCAGCTCCAATATCACCGATTTGGCTTCAATTTCCCACCACCCAGGACGCATGACAGAAAGCACTTTGGAAGCCCTAGAGCCCCCCATCACAGTCGCGACAATGAAACCAACGTACATCAGCCGTCCTGGTTCTATGTTTGGGCCTGGCAAAAGGGCCTTCCAGCTCGCGTTGCTAGGCAAGTACGATCTAATCAAGAACACCGCTCGCTCTGAAGACATTTCCTCAACAGCTCAACAACCGGGACGCCTGATAATAAGTCCTTTGGAAGTCCCGGAACCTCACAGTCCTGACCATCCAGCCAGCGTTCAACAGTCGTCCTGGTCCTGTGAATGGGTCAGGTGGTAGGGGCTTCCACCCTGCAGAATCTGGCAAGTACGATTTGAATGAGAACACTGCCCACCCTGAAAACATATCCTTACCCAGCAGCACTTGCATCTCCAACTCAACACGTCGCAACACCACCGAAGCTCGTCATCCACGGCGCGCAATCACCTCCCATGAAAATAATGCAACAACTTCCGCAAACGTTTTGCTGTACTACCAAAACGTTGGTGGAATCAACAGTTCAAGACAAAATTTTCAAAACGACTTATCTGATTTGACGATCTGATAGCTCTCCGCAAACCAACACCACCAATAGGCAGGTGAAGGTTTCCGCTACCTGTTGATGGTGTTGGTTTGCGTGGGAGAGCTATCAGATTCGTCAAATCGTCGTTTGAATCTTTGTTTACAAAAGCAGATAAGTCGTTTTGAAAATTTTGTCTTGAGTTCACTTGCCGATTATAAGTTGGCAGTCAGCGATGGGTGTTACGACATTTATGCTTTTTCCGAAACTTGGCTCAACGAGAAAACCACATCGAATTTGTTATTTGATGCATCATACTCCGTGTACAGACAAGATCGCTCGCCGTCAAATAGCCGTAAACTCACCGGGGGCGGCGTCCTGCTAGCTGTTCGTTCAAGCTTTAAGTCCCGTAAGCTGGATCCTCCATCCGGCTTAGAAGTTGAGCAAATATGGGTCGCTATTTCTATTATCGATGCCACGCTTTACCTCTGTGTTGTTTACTTTCCGCCTGATAGAGTCAACGACGATAACTTAATTGAAAAATATCTCAACTCTCTGAACTGGATCGTTTCGCAGCTGACACCAAGAGATAATCTAACACTATGTATAAGAATCAAGAAATGTATTATTAAACTTGATTTCGGCTCCGTAACGCTTCACGGCAAATGAGCCTTCCAAATAAACGAAAGATAAAAAAAAAACCAAGAGATTACATCGTTGTTTTAGGGGATTTCAATTTGAGTTCAATTTCATGGAAACGAAATTCTTATGGTTACCTTTTTCCGATTTCCTCTCGATCCTTTCTCAGTCAAACATCACGAGAGTTACTTGATGCATTCAGTACTGCTGGCCTCGGACAAATAATGGACATCGAAAACGAGAACAATCGCATTCTCGATCTATGCTTCGTTAGCAATGAACTTTGTACAGATTGCACAGTTCAACAAGCCCCATCGCCGCTTGTTAAAATCAACAGACATCATGCTCCTGCCATGATAAGTTTTAATATTAGCCCTTGTCAGCATTATCGAGACTCTTCTGAAAGCATTTTGTTTGATTTCAATAAGGCCGATTTCGTTGGCATGAATGATTTTTTATCACACGTCGACTGGGATGGCATATTTCAAGACTGTGACTGTAATTTGGCAGCATCGACTCTGTCCGGAATTATGCTCTATGCTGTTGATCAGTTTGTTCCTAAAACTAATCGGCCAGCTCCGGCCAAACCAGCTTGGTCTAATCGTTTTCTCAAAAAACTCAAAAGGCTCAAGCAGACAGCTTTAAGACAACACAACAAACATCGAACAGAGTCCACAAGATCGCGATATATTGAAGCTAATACTGAATACAAGAAATATAACGATTATTTGTATAATGCTCATCAGGATGATCTGCAACGTCGCTTTAAAGCCAACCCAAAAAGTTTTTGGCGTTATGTCAACGACCAACGGAAAGAGTCCGGATTGCCTCCGACGATGACTAACGGTTTGATAGAAGCCAACTCTACCGAAAGTATTGCAGACATGTTTCGTCTACAATTTAGCAACGTTTTCAACAATGAGCAGCTCAATTCACAAGATGTTACTACTGCTACAGCGAACGTTCCCTGTTAACAGAATTCCGAGCAATCGATTGCTGTCACCGAAGATATGGTAACTGCAGCTGGCAAGGAACTGAAATCGTCTACTGGATGTGGACCCGACAATATTCCTTCACTGGTTCTGAAGCGTTGCATTGTTTCTCTTGCATCACCGCTAACAAAAGTTTTCAATCTGTCATTGACCACAGGAGTTTTCCCAGACTGCTGGAAGCATTCGTATGTTTTTCCAGTATTCAAAAAAGGCTGTAAGCGAACTGTCTCTAATTATCGTGGTATTGCCGCGTTGAGTGCCACCTCGAAGCTGCTGGAGCTAATCGTACTTCATAAGCTAGTTCAGTGCTACGCGAATTATATTTCACCAGAACAGCATGGATTTATGCCTAAGCGCTCAACAACTACCAATTTGACATGCTTCACCTCGTATTTGATACGCCAAATTGAAATAGGTCATCAGGTTGACGCCATCTACACGGATTTATCTGCGGCGTTTGAAAAAATGAATCATGAAATTGCAGTTGCCAAGTTTGACAAACTTGGCATGAATAGTAACATGCTTATTTGGCTTCGCTTGTATCTAACCGGCCACAGCATGTCTGTTAAAATCGGAGATCACGTTTCTTTACCGTTTTTAGTTGGGTCCGGTGTTCCTCAAGGCAGCCACCTCGGTCCATTCTTATTCCTGCTTTACATGAATGATGTGCATCTTGTTTTGAAGTGTCTAAAACTGTCATATGCCGATGATCTGAAGCTATATTTTGCGATAAAAGAGCCTAATGACGCTGCCTTTCTGCAACTACAACTGGAAACCTTTGCCGAATGGTGTCACATTTATCGAATGTCATTGAACGTCTCCAAATGTTCGATTATTTCGTTCGGACGCAAACACTCGCCCTACCATTTCGACTATGCAATAGGACGAGACCAGTGGCATTCTAGCTGAAATTCCGCTTGAGGCCCTTTCAAATCATTTCAACAACACTTGTACACCTGCTGGTATAAATTGCGATATTGACACTACCAAGCGAGAGGTGGCGACGCCTCGTTTTTATATCAATGTAATTTTGCATATACAGCAGTGACAACTGTCGTTGAATGGCGTAAGTTTTGAATGTTACTTTTGTACACTCTAGGTGGAGAGCAGTCATAAAGAAATTTGTAGTAAACCGCTTGAGTTTAGTATGGAGCAGTAATCAGATCTCATTTATTATTTAAAGTTGCAAAATGCAATAAGGGTATAAAAAATCAGAAAAAAATTTGAAGCTTTTCTACCTAGGTCACATATCGCTGTGATGCGTAGTTAGTGAGAACGGGTGATTTGTCCATACAAGAAAATTCATTTTACTACAAATGTTGTGGCGCCATCTCTTTCAACCAGCACCTTTGGTCCTGTCCTATTGGAGAGATACCGCTGAAGCGTGAATCAACTCACCGATTCTAAATTAACCTTCAAGGACCACGTTTCGTATATTGTATCAAAAGCTTCATCGCAGCTAGGATTCTTGTTCCGTTTTGGAAAGCAGTTCAACGACGTCCTATTTTGGAGTATTCGTCTGCCGTCTGGTCCCCATATTACCAGAATGAAATTCAACGAATTTAGGCTCTACAAAGGAAATTCATCCGCTTTGCACTGCGTCGCCTCAGGTGGAGGGACCCGCTTAATCTACCCAGTTATCCTAGTCGATGTAAGCTGATTAATCTGGATCTGCTTGAAGCGAGGCGGAACGTGGTAAAAGTCTGTTTTATCGGCGATTTGTTACAAAATCATATAGATTGTTCATCTCTGCTAAGTGCGTTGAACATAAACTCCCGTTGTCGCAATCTTCGCATGCACTCATTTTTGTTTTCTCGTACAACAAAGTTGTACCGAAAGGCTATCATTTCACTCCAAATTCGAACTTTTGATAGAAGTCCCGGAGACCCATAGTGTTATATACCATTCGACTCAGCTCGATGAGCTGAACAAATGTCTGTCTGTCCGTGTGTGTGTGTGTGTGTATGTGTGCGTGTGTGTGTGCACAAAATGCCATAAAAAACATTAGCCAAATTTTCACATAGAAACTCTTAACCGATTTTCTTGCAACAAGTTGCATCCGACAGAGACTAAAAAGCTGTTGATCACTATTGAATTTCATAATAATTGCAAATTGCAAAAAATAGATAATATTAGAATAGTGATGAGACATAGTCACATAGAACAGTAATGTGTTATGAAAAATGCCTTGCATCTATGAATATTTTTAAAGTTTATCCGTGGCTTGCTCCCATTAAGAGTTTCATCGTACTATAAAGATGCTCGTGTTGCACGCATTTAGGCGTAAGTATGCTCTTCGTTCAGTTTCATAGTAGAATGAAATTGTCCGAAAGTCAAAATTCGAACATAGGAAATTCGAGAAACTTTTGGCAGCGCCATCTGTCGTCTACTAGTGTAAATTTTCTATCATAACATTAGACGGCGTAACTGTTTTGCCTTTCTTGTTCATCATCAAGGTGTAAGCGTAAAGGCTACATTTATTACCTTTTTACGCGAGAAAGGCGCCATCACCGCTAGGTGGATTTATCTGGTTTTTTTAGTATTCCCACCGCAAGAACCAACTATGGGTTACATGAACCGTTGCGTAGTATGTGCCGCTTGTTCAATACATGTTATTTTGTGTTCGATTTTAACGTGTCTAGGGAAACAAATAAGTGTAGTTTTAAACGTATTTTATGTTAGATTTATATATAGTGTAGTTCTGAAGTCATTGGGGTATAATTTTATCTGTTGGCCTAAATAAATAAATAAACCCAATTGGAGGTGCAAAATAATAAAGCATGAAAGCTACCATTGCCGGCCACGCCCATCTTCTCCGTTACTAGGGAAAGGAAGGAAATGATGATATGACATCTACTTAACGAGAGGCCAGCAACTCACCGACGCCCTCATAGATGTCAAGGAGTTGGATGGTTGGTAGGGTATATAGTTAAGGAGTATCATCATAAGCAAATGATATAATAAGTTTGAATAGACGGTGGGAGTGACCATGCTAAGAAATTTATGTCACTCCATTGTTGATTTGTTTGGGATGAGGCAAAGCTATTAAACTTGCCCTGGCTAATTAGCCTAGGTTTAAGCGCCATTGTTCGCTCTCTGAAACGAAAATAAAAATATGTTTAATGTCCCGAGTAGACGAAAATAGCTCATTAATATCAAAAGTTGATAAGATAGCAAAATCAGATATGGACATGATTGATATAAGAGATAAAAGATCAGACGATAATATCAATATTTTGCACTAAAATATCATGAGAAGATCAAGTTATGCTATTTGTAATAAGTGATCAATATCATGTGCCATTAGTTTGTTCTTATCCATAGCATATCTTGATATTTAAATGATATTTCGGTGCAAATTTTTGATATTGTTGCCTGCTCTTTTATCTCTTATATCAATCAAGTCCATATCATGTTTTGATATTCTGTTCATGGCTTCTGCCCGGGGTCCCTTCCCCCAATTTGTTTCAAATTGAGATAATGAAGTTATTAATATATACCCTTAACAATAACGGGAATGAAACATGTAACCTGAAGGAATTATTTTTTTCTTAAAATAGGAAAAAAAAGTAAACCATTGATTCGCATTTATTCAACGAGAAATATTGTTTAAAGATCTGTCAGACGATTAAGTCTGTATGAGCAACACAACTAAAATTCAAGCTGATTCAACCTAGAGATAAATTGATTCACACATTGTTTGCAAGTTGGATTTTGAAAGCACTGAACAAGAAAAGCATGTGTGGATGGAACAAAACGGGGGAAGGTTGGTTTGTAAATGCATGTGAAGACTGAGCACTATATACATTTATCAAACTTTGCAATTTATCACAATGAATAGTTTTAGCTATACATTAAAAATAGCATGAAATGAGCTCACCGGATAATAAAATGTTGCTCCACGTATCCATTAGAAACCTTGCTGATCTCAGGGTCCTATTCAATAGGATGTTCGAGTGGCTTTAACGCGAACATCATACTCCAGAAACAGTTGTCCAACTCGATATTTTCCGATACAATTGTTAATATTGTTAAGAACTGCTGCACGCAAATTAGGAGAGAAATTGGGTTGAACCGGTCAACTCTGCGCAGAACTTGTTTTACAGAATCATATGTTATGTTTTATTTGAAAAAAAAAAAATTGAAATAAATAGACAGAAAAATTGCTTCAACGCTAAGACCTGAGATGATTGAATCTTCTATTACGGAAAAAACTCTCCGGGTATTAGCTTTTGACTCTGTCAAACAACACAATTTGGACGACACATTTTTGATAATGGTCCGGCACAAACATCACTTTTTCCTGCTCCCTCGCAGGATCTGATCCAGGAAGAAACATTCGCGCACTCCGCAGAAGTAATCTATGCGACAAGATCTTAAAAGAAAAAAATCGCGGTGACCAGTCAAATTAGAAAATACGAGAGCAGAAAAATTGCTGTCATTGAATAAAACACCACCGGCCGCGCGCATTAAATCGAGCAAATGACCAAAATGAAAAAAAGGGAATCATATACCCTCTTGCCTTCTGCCGAATAAATGCATCCTTTTGAAGAAAGGATCATTGCTCCCCTTGCCTAAAACCAAGCAAATGTCCAAATTGAAAAATGGTATCATAGCATCTCTTGTTTTCTGGGGAAATTCATTCTTTAAAAGAAGCAATCATACATTCTCTTGCTTTAAACCGAACAAATTCATTAACTGAATAAGGAATCCTTTCTGAATTATATCTGGAATCACATTAAAGAAGGAAGCGTATACTTCTTCGATTTTTTACAGAACAAAGTGTACGTTCGTGGTGGAATTTCACTAAAAGAGCTTAAATAATTTTTCTGACTTATTTGGATTTTTTAATGCAATTTGATGCTACTCGCAATTTTTTTCTAAGATAATCGAGTATTGTGAAATTCTCAAGGAAACGATCAATTCTATCATGAAAATTTTAAATTCTTCATGGAGAGTTAATTTTTTGTCACTTCATTTCTTGCACGTGTGACACAATCCCAACAATTACAAACAAATTCGCTACTGTTTAAAAGTTCATTGAATGTGCATACCAGCACGTTGATCATTCTACAAAGTAAACCCCAAATCTTTTTTCGTTCGTTGGTGACAAAACGACATAAAAAAAATCATCACACTTGCCCTACTCACTGTCATAAACCTTACAAACAAAACCGCCTCTTCTCCCACGAACCCCAGCTGATTGCATCCTTTTATCAAATGCTACATATTTTAAATTTCCCAATGACAACAAAGGTGAACAGCACACAGTACTCTAATCCGTGCTTTTATGAACTAAAATGTTGGGACCTAACGGAGCTGGAGAGCAGTGTGCGGGTGTCGAACGAGAAGCTATTTCATCCCTCGTTCTCCACCCCATGGAAAATGGTAAAATAGGTGGTTCGATAGGATCACGTTTTCGGGGTGATTCAAATATGACGTATACAGACATTTCTTTTGTTTTGGACACCGGGATCATCTATCAAGCTTTCGCATGCTATCAAAACGCCCCAAAATCACCAACTTTGAACTTCATGCCAATGTTTTAAATGACCCCTTCCCGTAACATTCTTCCACGTTCAAGGGACAGCTGCAACAGCACTCACAGTTACTGCTTCCTCAAGCGATGACTTTGTCGGCGTTGGTTCTTCAGCTGGGTTTCGATCCGTTCAGTTCGTTCGAATGAGACAACGGCGCAAAGTAGGGATTATATTTCACCTTCATCTTTTGTAGTCGCGAATTCTAGGCGGGTTGGTATGCAGGGATGGCAGATTCTAGGAGTTGTGTTTTATTCACAGCATTATTCAGAATTATTGAAAATATGTTTACCTCATGTTTAAAACTTCGTGTCGTACTCAATTAGGTTTAACAAGTTCTGATATAATGGAAGCAGCTGATCCGGAGGTTATAATTTTTATTTTGCCACACATCTTTCTATTCGACCTTCACTAGTCTTATTCTGACCCATGGGTTTAATTAAAAAAAGTCATATAAATCTATTGAATAATAATAAAAGTAAAAAAGTATTTTGAAATTGAAATGTTTATCAAGCCAATAAAAAGCAGACGAAACAAGTATTTTCAAGGTTGGTGACAGTGTCCCAACTTCATTTAAATTCATTCATTCTACATTGAGTATTCACCTATTTGGTTTATTTTAGCCACGGTGCTACATATTTTTCCTAGCAGGAACAATTACTCTGCAATTTTTTCTTTCGTTTATTGCTTCCAGTGATTGTCTTTATAAATCTGGCATCCTGGAATAGCGATTGGAAGAGGATCACAGTTCGTTGAATTAGTTACTGAAGCAGACTCTACACAGGAAAAATAATCATTGGACAGTATGTGACAAACGAATGAATTTGAAAGATCAAATTGGCGTATATTCAGAAAAGAATTTTAGATTGATTGATCCATCGTAAAAATCTACGCAAATCTGTTGGCACGTTAAAAAATCATTCGTGAAAAAAGTTCGTTTGCAAAAAAGGATAAATTTTACGAAAATGTTCTACTCAGTGGAAACAACCCGAGGGTGGATTGATTTGTAGTCTCGTGAAGTGCAGGTTTGTTACGTTCTCCTGTGCACTATTCTGATCCGGAATAACTATGGTCACGTATGGGTAGTGAGGGAGGGGGGAAGTGTATGAAAATTGATGCTTGTGATTCTTCTGAGAACGCTGATGGGGAATGCATAAGCTGATACTCTCATACGACGTCGGGTTTAGTGCACTGTTCGTGGAGTGATTGAATTGCGAATAACGGATATAATATCACATATTTCTCTTAGCAACAGTTGGGTTAAAACAATCGATTTTCAGGTATATTGCACAGAGTTTTAAAATGTGCTGCTTCCATAAAACAAGTAGCAATACCACTTGGTTTGTTCATTACGAAAACTACGATTTGCTGTGAGATTAATCCCTATATTGTTCCCTCCCCCTACTACATAAACATAAACCCGCTAACTCAAGAGGATACAGACGTCGTCGTTGTGGTGTCTTCCTCTAGGCGACCAGCTGGCAGCTATCGGACAGACGTATACGTTCCAAGTACGTGCAAATCAAGAAATCAAGCCAAGTGCGATTAGGATTGTGTTTTGTATTGTGTTCCAATTGACCTACATTCGGAGTCCCCTTCCCAGCTGCCGGTGTTGACTGTTTTTCAGACGATAAACGTTGTTGCTTCTTTACTGTGAGTGTCTGTCGCGTGATAGGGACCTACCCTGGTCTCCACTGAGGAGGGCTGTTGATTGGTTTATTGACATTATTGGATTTGCGTGTTGGATTTCTTTTTCTGGTTACAATGTTAAAATAAGTGTAAACCAAACAGACACCGTCTGGATCTGTTGACATTACAGTAACACGAATGGCACCACAATATCGACGGATAGCATTGAATATTAACGATTTGAATGAAAATGCTGAACTTTAAGTAGAAGAACTCAGATTAATCCATGTTGGTGTTTTACTCGTCCATTTAAAAAAATGTATTTTCAATAGGAAAAAATGGGATATGATCGGTTGAGTATAAGTGATTTTTTGGCGCACATAGATACATACACATAAACACGCACTGATAGACATCAACTCAGTTCGTCAAGCTGAGTCGATTGGTATATAATTCCGGGCCTCCTTGTTTGTTTTTTGAGCGAATGTATCGAATCAAAACGGTATATTCCTTAACTTTTTCAATGACATTAACATTGCGTCCCGAATACAGAAAAAAATTAACTCATTGTAGCTACCTATAACCAATGTAATATATATGGGGAAGGGTCATTTGGCCGAAATCCATTCAGCCAAAAGCCATTTGACCGAATGCCACTTGGCCGAACAAACCATTAGGCCGAAACTCATCAGGTTGAAAGTCATTTGGCCGAAAAGGTCGTTTGGCCGAAAGGGTCATTTGGCCGAAAGGGTCGTTTAGCCGGAAGGGTTGTTTTATAGCAGTCAGGAAATTTGTTAATATTTTTTGTACATAAATTACTGTAAATAGTACCCATAGGATAGATTGTAAAAAAGGTAATCCATAAATCGCCAATAGTTTAGGATAACATGTCCCTTGACATAGTCCCTCCCCCTCCAACGGACGGAATGCTCCTGGCAATCACCAGCCAGCCAGAGGCGGACCGATCCATTACCATATCGGTCCGGGAAGGTCAGGGGACCTCCACATGGACGAGATCCACCAGCCGGCAAGCACCCAGTCAACACTAGATCTTATATGATGACACATAAGATGGGGCCCTCCTTAGCCGTGCGGTAAGACGCGCAGCTACAAAGCAAGACCATGCTGAGGGTGGCTGGGTTCGATTCCCGGTGCCGGTCTAGGCAATTTTCGGATTGGAGATTGTCTCGACTTCCCTGGGCATAAAGTATCATCGTGTTAGCCTCATGATATACGAATGCAAAAATGGTAACCTGGCTTAGAAACCTCGCAGTTAATAACTGTGGAAGTGCTTAATGAACACTAAGCTGCGAGGCGGCTCTGTCCCAGTGTGGGGATGTAATGCCAATAAGAAGAAGAAGAAGAAGATGCTAAAATGGAGGCCATATAGGTACTTCCTCATACAATATATACGTATATCGCCTCCACTTTAGCATCTTATGTTGCATCATATACGATTTTGAAGGATGTACCGCTAAAGCCATCTCTCCGTTTTTTCTTTGTCGCGAATTGAAAACCCATCGACAATAATTGGGTCCGGCATCACGGACCCGTGAACACGCGTGCGTGAGCTTTTTTGCCACCACCGAAAGTTATGTTGCGTAACGGGAGTGCAGTCCCGCCAAGAGCGGGAATATGTAGTGGTGACGTCATCGACCAGTATTAGCCACTTAGACTGTAATTGCAATACAAGCTGTTACCCGGAGTGCAGATCATTAAAGTCACGTTAAAAGGTTACTCAAGCAGCACAAGTCTAATGAAACTGGTTACTGTAACCTAATTGTGACTAAATCGGGTCACACATAAGCTACTGTGATCTATGTTCAACATGTGTGCTGCTCGGGTAGAGCACAGAGCACGAACGATTATAGATACAAGATAGGAAAAACCGCACACAGCTAGGGAAAGAGAGACGAAAGAACACCAATACAAAATACAGCTCCCCGCGACTATCCCCCAATCAACATGTGTTCCCATTAGCATTAAGTGAATAAATATGTATCGCTTATTAAAATTGTCCTTTATGTATTCCCTAGCCAATTTGTTGATTTGATTGTATTTTTCATCACATCGCGTTAATGAAAGCTTATAGTCTCGTCCTCTGTGTCTATTGAGTTTGATTGGGTATGTTGCATGCTTCCAATTCTTTATAGAAGAGCAGGCGAGCGGAAAGAGTCTGCCGATGATGATAGGAGCACTAGGGTGATACAAGCAAGAATTAGCTCGTAGCCAGTTGGAACGATCCGTAAATCCCATCTGGGAAATAAATGGACTCGCCCTTTGGGAGTCTCATTCGGGCAAATTAACTTGGGCCGTGGTCTCCCTTGTGGAGTGGCGCTTAAGCCACGAGCTTTTAAAGACGGATCGCTTCATGCCGGCTACAGTTTGGCCGAAAGGGTGGTTTGGCCGAATGGGTCATTAGGCCAAAAGAGTCGTTTGGCCGAAAGGGTCATTAGGCCGAAATAGTTATTTGGCCTAAAGGGTCATTTGGCCAGAAGGGTCATTTGGCCGAATGGATCATTTGCCCGAAAGGATCATTTAGCCGAAGGAGTCGTTTGGCCGAATGGGTCGATTGGCCGAAAGGGTCATTAGGGCGAAAGGGTCATTAGGCCGAAAGGAACATTAGGCCGAAAGTGTCATATGGCCAAAAGGGTCATTTGGCCGAAAGGGTCATTTGGCCGAATAGTTTATTGAAAAGTGAGAAATTAGGAATGAGAAGAGATACGTCTCACTACCTACTTTGCGCTTCTCACTTTTTAGAGTGAGAAATGAGAAATGAGAAGTGAGATGTGGGACGTCTCATTTCTCTCTTCTTCATTTCTCACTTCTCACTGTGAAAAGTGAGTAGTACGAAGTGGGTAGTGAGACGTCTCACTACTCTTTCGTGCTTCTCACTTTTGACAGCTAGAAGTGAGAAGTGGAAATGAGACGTCTCACTTCTATTTCCTCATTTCTCACTTCTCACTGTGAAAAGTGAGTAGTGCGAAGTGGGTAGTGACTCGTCTCTCTTCTCATTCCTAATTTATCACTTTTCAATAAACTATTCGGCTAAATGACCTATTGGGCAAAATGTTCTATTCGGCTACATGACCTATTAGGCCAAATGACCCATTAGTCCAAACGATCCTTTCGACCAAACGACCCTTTCGGCCGAATGAACCTTTCGGCCAAACGACCCTTTCGTCCAAACGACCCTTTAGGCCAAACGACCCTTTCGTCCAAACCACTCTTTCGGTCAAACGACCTTTCCGGCCAAAGGATCCTTTCGGTCAAACGATCTTTTCGGCTAAATGACCGTTTCGACCAAATGACCCTTTCGGATAAACAACCCTCTTGGCTCAATGACCCTCTCGGCTAAATGGCCCATTCGGCCAAATAACCCTTTGCTCCAAATGACCCTTTCGGCCAAATAACCCTTTCGGTCAAATGACCCTTTCAGCCAAATTACCCTTTCGGCCAAACAACCCTTTCGGCCAAATGACACTTTCGGCCTAATGACCCTTTCGGCCAAATGACCCATTCGGCCAAACGACACTTTCGGCTAAACGACCCTTTCGGCCAAACGACCATTTCAGCCAAACGACCCTTTCAGTCTAATGACCCTTTCGGCCAAATGACACTTTCGACCTAATGACCCTTTCGGCCAAATGATTCTTCCGGCCAAATGACCATTTCGACCAAATGACACTTTCAGCCTAATGACCCTTTCGGCTAAACGACACTTTCGGCCAAACGACCCTTTCGGCCAAACGACCATCTCAGCCAAACGACCCTTTCAGTCTAAACGACCCTTTCGGCCAAATGACACTTTCGACCTAATGACCCTTTCGGCCAAATGATTCTTCCGGCCAAATGACCCTTTCGGCCAAACGACCCTTCCGGCCAAATGACTTTCGTCCGAATGGTCTGTTCGGCCAAAAGGTTTATTCGTCCAAACAACTTTCGGCCTAGATCCTTCCCCAGCTATATGGTAAATCCGAGTGAGATGCCACACCTTTTTAAAAATCGACATTTCTTTGAAACAATATTAAGGGATCAAACTACATAGTGTAGAAGTCATTTGCAAAACAAAAAAATCGGACTGCACTACAGTAAAACCTCGATATAACGTAACATCGATATAACGTAACCTCGATATAACGTAACTTGTTTTTGGTTCCATTTTTAACAGTTTACATTATAAACGTAATTCATTGAGTATAAACATATTTTTTTCAATTCTAGGCCTCAACAGACATAGGGTGGAAAGAAGAATCTAAGATTTTGAGACGTCACATTCCAAATGTTCACGTCCCGACATATCCTCTCTATGAGGTTGTCTGGGTTCATTTATTTAGCTTACATCTTAACAGATAACACTGAATCAGCAATTTGACGCCGTAATACACGGTTCCAGGCCGTATATCTCCAACCTCGAATACACCCCACGCTCGCCAAGTCGTTCTGTACATGGTCAGCCTACCTCGCTTGCTGCGCTCCACGCCTTCTTGTACTTGCCAGATCTGGGGCGAAAATCATCTTTGCAGGGTTGCTATTTTAGTAAACTTGGGACTTCGATCAAATTAAATGAAGATGTAGTTCGATTCGTGGTTGGTAAACTAATCATCTTTATTGTCAATCTTATTGAATAGGAAACTTCTTAATTCTAGTGCATCATTATTTCTTCATTATGCTTTCTCTGTCTATGGAGTGAGAAGCTAGGAACAACTATTTACTAATTTACCAATCAGAGAAGCGTAAATCGTAAAGGCAATAACCGATACGTAAACATAGTCATATCGAAGGGCGTGTTCACTTTGGTTGCGTTGGAGTAGGTCAGTTGTGTAAAAGAAAGAACATAATTGCTCAGCGCTCTAGGCGACATGAAATATGAATCCAAGGGATCGTGAATGAGTCATGTTGTCATTGAAGAAAACCAGCGCCTTGCTCAAGTTACCAGCACTTGTGTGGTATGGGGATCGATAGGTGTAAAGTGACATGACACAGAATTATTCTTGGAAATGTTGTATGTCACCTAAAGGAATTTATTAGTTATGGAACGTTGTGTTCCAGATGAATTCATGGAATTGTTGTATTCCACTTGAGTGAATGTGAAGTAAGCGCATCTGACTTGCGCGTGGGAACATTCTGAAATTGAGCTGCATGTTTGCTCTGTTGGAAAACGACAAGATCTCTAATTTATGATCTTTGAAGATGAAAAGGATATTTAGTATGCTACACTATCCTACATTCCAGCAACATGTCCTGCTCATCGTACTCTTCCGGCTTTAGCTACCATCTGAATACTGGTTCACCGTTGAGCTGAGTATGCTCGTGGTTCATCCTTCGCCGCCACACACAGCATTCTTGCACACGGCCAAAGATGGTCCTCAGCAGCCGTCTCTTGAATACTCCGAGTCTCCGACTACCGGTCTTATGAGCGTTTGGTACATGATACATTTGGTGCGGGGTGAATCTTTTTTGACCGCAGTTTTGATGCGCCTTTGTATTTCACGACTAACACTATTTTCAGCCGTTAACAAGGATTCAAGGTAGACGAATTCATCGACCACCTCGAAGGTTTCCACGACTATCGTAACATTGGTGGACCCTGTTGCGCTCGGATT
Source organism: Armigeres subalbatus (assembly GCF_024139115.2). Lineage (NCBI taxonomy): Eukaryota > Metazoa > Arthropoda > Insecta > Diptera > Culicidae > Armigeres > Armigeres subalbatus. Next base: position 40,732,019 of record NC_085140.1, on the reverse strand, counting down.
CGCCCACTAGCATGTATTTTGTCTTCGATGCATTCACCACCAGACCAAGTTTTGTTGCTTCACGTTTCAAGCGGGCGTACAGTTCTGCCACCTTTGCAATTTGTCTTTTTGACTGCATCTGTTGAAAATCGTACCCCGACTGTTACACCCGACTCTCTGCATGTCACCGTCTAGTGTAATGTTGAATCACAGAGACGAAAGTTCATCACCTTGTATTAGTCCCCGGCCCCGGTGCGATTCGAACGAACTGGAGTTTTCGCCCGAAATCTTCTCACAGTTTTGCCCATCATCGACCATTGTTTTGATTAGTTTGATAAGCTTCCCAGGGAAGCTGTTTTCGTCCATCATATTCCATAGCTCTACGCTGACTTTACTGTCGTATGTCAGCTTGAAATCGATCAACAGACGGTGCGTTGGGACGTTGTATTCTTGGCGTTTTTAAATAGTTTGCCGTACAGTAAAGATTCGATCTGTTGAGGTTAGGCCGTCAACGAAGCCGGCTTGATAACTTCTCTCCCATCCAGGCCCATCTTTATGAGCTCAGCTCCGATACCATCCATACCAGCTGATTTATTGGCATTTAGGTGTTGGATGCCATTCCTAACTTCCCTCAAGGCGGGCTGGCTTCCATCGTCCGTGTAACTGACGTAATCATCTCCATTCAAGTGTTCCTCGTAGTGCTACTTCCATTTTTTGATCACCACACGTTCTACTTTAACTGTATTCCAGGAGTCCTCAAGAGGAGCCCCGTCGAGCTCACCCTCTTCCAGCAACGCTGCCTCGAGATACTGCGCGTATGCAGTGGCGACATCAGCTAGCTCCCGTCGGTACCGAACATTGTTGATGACGGATAGTTTTGGGCGCAGTTTAACCATCACCAGATAGTGATCAGAGTCGATGTTGGCGCCACGATATGTTCTGACGTCGATAATGTCGGAAAAGTGCCGTCCATCAATCAGAACGTGGTCGATTTGTGATTATGTCTGCAGTAATGATCTCCAGGTGTACCAATACGAAAGGCTGTGTTAGCCGTTTTCGTTCGTCAGCCGGTGGGCACTGAACTTTCCAAAAGTCGGTCTAAACTTATCCTCTTGGTCAACCTGAGCGTTCAAAACTCCTATAATGATTTTGAAGTCGTGACTTGGGCAGATGTCGTACTCACGTTCCAGCTGGCGTAGAATGGGTCCTTATCATCATCAGTGCTTCCGGAGTATGGGCTATGGATGTTGATTATGCTAAAGTTGAAGAACCGGCCTTTGAACCTCAACCTGCGCATTCTCTCATGAATCGGCCATCACCCGATCACGCGCCTTTGCATATCAGCCATTACTATGGCAGCTGTTCCCAGCTCGTGTGTTGCCGCAGCTCTGGTAGATGGTATGATTACCTCTGAACGTTCGCACCATTATTGATTTATTGAAACAAATCTCCTACAGCGCTACGATACCGAATCCACGGTCCTTGAGCACGTTGCCGAGTATGCGTGTGCTTTCGATGAAGTTGAGAAATTTTCAGCTCAACGAATTTTCCTTAGGTGGGCACCACCGAGTTTCAGTAAACATGATTTTTGCCGAGATCTCAGTAAAAGTGACGTTTCGGTTGCTGAGATACAGTAAATATTTTGCAGAGAATCAGTACTAAACGAAGTTTACTGCCGAAGTTCAGTTATAAAACGACTTATGAGCGTAGCCGAAGCACTTGTAGCAGACCACAAGTGGTTGGTGTATGATCCCGTAACATACCATCAATCCTACCTTCAATTTGGTCTTATCGAGCAACTGGCTGCCGCCAGACGTACCTCGCAGGCACCCCAAGCAGCACGCGCAACATCTTTCAAATATGTGTTTGTTCCTTATAAATTGCATTGAGGACACTGGCAATACATCGAGTCATATTAAAGCCACTTCCCAGTTTCAGAAGAACACAATGTTTCATTTCCGTTCAAGTGGCGTCGCAATTTTCTACCCATCTGACTTCTTGGGTGGTTTAAAATTCGATGTGTTTCATATCAGAAACAACACAGATAAGTTGCAGAATTAATAACACTTCGGTTCATTGCTGTTACGACAGTGTTTCTGATATGTTGCAAAACACTTTGAGCTCAGCTGAGCAGTATTTTATTTTTGACAGTCCCCTGCATGTTCCGTATAAGGTACAATGAAGTTACAAATGACTTTGTTGTTTATGTAGTGCACTTGTAGCAGAATCTCCAAATAGAATTGTTGGTGTGATGGTTATAGTAGAAGGTTGCAAATCTCAAGGTCCAAGGTTCGATTCTCGGTTGTTTTTTGAGTTTTTATTTTCATTGTAGCCGCAAGATGTTGCAAATAGGCTCCACCTCTTGCTGTTTTTGTGTTACAAAGAAGTTCCAAATACGACGCGTCGTGCATAAGTCAGACATTTTGTAAGTCACACCACAGTTGTTGTTACTCACTAAGAAACAAGAGGTGTTGCTTGGGACACATACAGGCTCATCACCTGCGTGCCCGCATAGCTCTTTCGTAAACGATAGGTTTCATGTAGGGGCTCCTACCGATGAAATTTAGCCGGTGGTACTACTTCACTTAACGCTTTGGGGTTGCATCATGCATAACCTTACTCACTTTAAGAGTTGCACGATGAGTTTGAGATTCTTGCTCTTCCTCTCTACATGGTTGGTCAGAACGTTTTTAGAGATGAATCAGAGTGGCTTCGTTTATTTTCGAGTCCGCGGGCACCTCCTCTGACTAATCTACCATAGCCCATCTTATGTAAGGGACATCTTACTGTGGTTAAGAAGAAGATCAAAATATAAAATCTTTTTTTCGCCAAAGCGTGGGAGGTAGTTCCAGCTGACTCGATTCGCAAATCTTACAATATTATTTACAATGCTCCATGAAGTCGAGAATGAGGATGATGTACCACTGTCAGTCTTAAGGGGCACGCTGAGAAGCATTGATGAGAAGGTAGCATACCGACACTATGCCGGTGATAACACGCACCAAATGTGTCATGTACCAGACGCTAATAAGACCGGTAGTCCTCTACGGACATGAAACATGGACAATGCTCGAGGAGGACTTGCAAGCATTCGGAGTATTCGAGAGACGGGTGCTTAGGACCATATTTGGCGGTATGCAAGATGACGATGTGTGGGGGCGAAGAATGAACCACAAGCTCGCCCAGCTTTACACAGTATCCAGAAGGTAGCTAAAGCCGGAAGGGCACGATGGGCAGGGCATGTTGCAAGAATGCCGGGCAGTAGCCCTGCAAAGATGGTGTTGCTTCCGATCCGGCAGGTACGAGACGGCGTGGAGCGCATCGAACGTGGTGGGCAGACCAGGTGCAAAACGACTTGGCGAGCGTGGGGCGCATTCGAGGATGGAGAGATGCGGCCTCGAACCATGTATTGTGGTGTTAAATTGTAGATTCAGTGTTATCTGTTTAGATGTAAACTAAATAAGTGAAATGAACACAAGCCAATCAATGTCAACGCAGGTAGAAGCATCCCAGCCAACACAAGATCGTATATGATGTCACATAAGATGCTAAAGTGGAGGCCATATCGGTACTTCCCCTATACGTATATCGCCTCCACTTTAGCATCGTATATTGCAGCATATACGATTTTGTGTTGACTGGGATCACAATTTGCGAGTTTTGGAAATGATAACGAATATGTAAACGAGTTGGAACAAGCAGCCCTCAATGGGTTTATTATGGTAATCAGATACGCGGAATAGAACAATTGGCCACGGACACCCATCTTCCAATGCGATTTTTTTTTAAATTCACAAACCACTGACACGATTCATTTTCATAACAGATGAATCTGTTTTAGCTCTCGTCAAAATTGATGAAATGGCGACAAATCACATGGACATTATCCAAGTGTCCGACATTTAACGTGCACAGGCTTTAATCAGTTCTCGCTGCGTCAGATGCGTACTAATATCATGGACATCGTAATTAAAAAACAGCACTAAAAAGGCTTCAGTGCAGAAATGTTGTTTTGCTATTTCGAACTGGTTTGAGAATTGTTATGAACCTGAGTTATACTTTCATGAATACAGAATGGTAATCTAGTATGATATTAAATTTAGGTTTAGTTTTATTTATAAATCATTAAATGAATACTGATTAAAGTAATATTCTAAGATAAAAAGTAAATATGGAAACAGAAATGAAAAAAAGAACATGAAAAAATAAAAAAATTGATTGCTTATTCAATAAAAACCAGAAAATTAAAAAAATTAAAATTAAAAAAAAAATAGGTTAGAAAGGTTGGAACACCCTGCTGGATGAATAACATTGATTTTAGGTTAAAATTCTTTTATAAAAAAAAAAAGATTTAAAATAATTTTTGGGAAAAAACATTTGCTTCGATATAACGTAACCTCGATATAACGTAACGAAAATAAAAATTGAGTTACGTTATATCGAGGTATGACTGTATTTACATTAAAAAAAATGTCAAATCCGGGTGAGATACCACACCACAGGGAGAGATGCCGCTCGTGGAAAATGTTGGAGAAATTGGATAGCATTTTTTTGTTTTTTACGATAAACGATATTTTTCAGTGGAGTGCAGTGAGGACAATTCAGTCTAAACTAGGCCATCTTTAAAAGATGTGCCCAAAGGCAATGACTGTTGCGTTCTTTTCGACTCCCATGGGATGGATGGATCCCCAACCAGCGGATGGCAGATTTTAATACAGTTCTGCATAAGAATCTCACAGAAACTGTATAATAATTGGGCATATACAATTTTGGAAGATTTTAATACAATTATTGTATTGAAATAATACAGATTTGTATTATTTTAATACAATATTTGTATAAAAAGCTTACAAAATTGTATATGCCCAGATTTTGTACAATAATTGTCAGATTTGTTTTTTGGGTGCATGGCTGCTCTTGAGTTTCTCTTCGACGTGGCCCTACTACACACACATCTCAAACAAAAAGTACTTTCTTGTACTTACCGATCACGGGCAGCAGGGACTATGTCCAAGGGCTTGACGATCCCTCCCCAGGCCATCTGCGAGTTGTGGGACTTGCCTAGGATGTGGTGGGGTTTGACAGTGGGCCCTGTTAAACCTCTATAAAAAGCTGCATGTATCCGCAAGTAGGCCCCACCAAAGCGACCGTGTGCCGCTCAAAGCGCACAAGCCCAAGTCCTGGTGTTAGGTGGGACGCTAAACAGCCCTGACACGATGGCCCTCCGACGAGACAGGAGGTTTGCGCAGGCCCAATAAGCCGCCTAGAAAACCAATCATTACGAACAATATAAGAGATAATGCGACTCGATATAATCGGCAAAGACCTAGGCGACGAATACAGGATCACGATTGGAAGCTTGGAACATGGAATTGCAAGTCGCTAGGTTTCGCAGGTTGCGACAGGATGATCTACGATGAATTACATCCCCGCAACTTCGACGTCGTGGCGCTGCAGGAGATTTGCTGGACAGGACAGAAAGTGTGGAAAAGCGGGCATCGAGCGGCTACCTTCTACCAAAGCTGTGGCACCACCAACGAGCTGGGAACCGGCTTCATAGTGCTGGGTAAGATGCGCCAACGCGTGATTGGGTGGCAGCCAATCAACGCAAGGATGTGCAAGCTGAGGATTAAAGGCCGTTTCTTCAACTATAGCATCATCAATGTGCACTGCCCACACGAAGGGAGACCCGACGACGAGAAAGAAGCGTTCTACGCACAGCTGGAGCAGACATACGATGGATGCCCACTGCGGGACGTTAAAATCGTCATCGGTGACATGAACGCACAGGTAGGAAGGGAGGAAATGTATAGACCGGTCATCGGACCGGATAGTCTGCACACCGTATCGAATGACAACGGCCAACGATGCATAAACTTCGCAGCCTCCCGCGGAATGGTAGTCCGAAGCACCTTCTTTCCCCGCAAAAAATCCACAAGGCCACATGGAGATCACCTAACCAAGAAACGGAAAACCAAATCGACCACGTTCTAATCGACGGTAAATTCTTCTCCGACATCACGAACGTCCGCACTTACCGCAGTGCGAATATTGAATCCGACCACTACCTCGTTGCGGTATGCCTGCGCTCAAAACTCTCGACGGTGTACAACACGCGTCGAAGTCGGACGCCGCGGCTTAACATTGGGCGGCTACAAGACGGTAGACTAGCCCAAGAATACGCGCAGCAGCTGGAAGTGGCACTTCCAACGGAAGAGCAGCTAGGCGCAGCGTCTCTTGAAGATGGCTGGAGAGATATTCGATCCGCCATCAGTAGCACCGCAACCGCTGCACTTGGCACGGTGCCCTCGGATCAGAGAAACGACTGGTATGACGGCGAATGTGAGCAGTTAGTGGAAGAGAAGAATGCAGCATAGGCGAGATTGCTGCAACACCGCATGAGGGCGAACGAAGCACGATATAAACAGGCGCGGAACAGACAAAACTCGATTTTCCGGAGGAAAAAGCGCCAGCAGGAAGATCGAGACCGTGAAGAAACGGACCAACTGTACCGCGCTAATAACACACGAAAGTTCTATGAGAAGTTAAACCGTTCACGTAAGGGCCACGTGCCACAGCCTGATATGTGTAAGGACATAAACGGAACCTTCTTACGAACGAGCGTGAGGTGATCCAAAGGTGGCGGCAGCACTACGAAGAACACCTGAATGGCGATGTGGCAGACGAAGATGGCGGTATGGTGATGGACCTGGGAGAACGCGCGCAGGACATAATTCTACCGGCCCCGGATCTCCAGGAAATCCAGGAGGAGATTGGCCGGCTGAAGAACAACAAAGCCCCTGGGGTTGACCAACTACCAGGAGAGCTATTTAAACACGGTGGTGAGGCACTGGCTAGAGCGCTGCACTGGGTCATTACCAAGATTTGGGAGGAGGAAGTTTTGCCGCAGGAGTGGATGGAAGGTGTCGTGTGTCCCATCTACAAAAAGGGCGATAAGCTGGATTGTAGCAACTACCGCGCAATCACATTGCTGAACGCCGCCTACAAGGTACTCTCCCAAATTTTATGCCGTCGACTAGCACCAACTGCAAGGGAGTTCGTGGGGCAGTACCAGGCGGGTTTTATAGGCGAACGCTCCACCACGGACCAGGTGTTCGCCATTCGCCAAGTACTGCAGAAATGCCGCGAATACAACGTGCCCACACATCATCTATTCATCGACTTCAAAGCCGCATATGATACAATCGATCGGGACCAGCTATGGCAGCTAATGCACGAACACGGTTTTCCGGATAAACTGACACGGTTGATCAAAGCGACGATGGATCGGGTGATGTGCGTAGTTCGAGTTTCAGGGGCATTCTCGAGTCCCTTCGAAACCCGCAGAGGGTTACGGCAAGGTGATGGTCTTTCGTGTTTGCTATTCAACATCGCTTTGGAAGGTAATACGAAGAGCAGGGATTAACACGAGTGGTACAATTTTCAATAAGTCCGTCCAGCTATTTGGTTTCGCCGACGACATAGATATTATGGCACGTAACTTTGAGAAGATGGAGGAAGCCTACATCAGACTGAAGAGGGAAGCTAAGCGGATCGGACTAGTCATCAACACGTCGAAGACGAAGTACATGATAGGAAGTGGTTCAAGAGAAGACAATGTGAGCCACCCACCGCGAGTTTGCATCGGTGGTGACGAAATCGAGGTGGTAGAAGAATTTGTGTACTTGGGCTCACTGGTGACTGCCGAAAATGACACCAGCAGAGAAATTCGGAGACACATAGTGGCTGGAAATCGTACGTACTTTGGACTCCGCAAGACGCTCCGATCGAATAGAGTTCGCCGCCGTACCAAACTGACAATCTACAAAACGCTAATTAGACCGGTAGTCCTCTACGGACACGAGACCTGGACGATGCTCGTGGAGGACCAACGCGCACTTGGAGTTTTCGAAAGGAAAGTGTTGCGTACCATCTATGGTGGGGTGCAGATGGCGGACGGTACGTGGAGGAGGCGAATGAACCACGAATTGCATTAGCTGTTGGGAGAACCATCCATCGTTCACACCGCGAAAATCGGACGACTGCGATGGGCCGGGCACGTAGCCAGAATGTCGGACAGTAACCCGGTGAAAATGGTTCTCGACAACGATCCGACGGGCACAAGAAGGCGAGGTGCGCAGCGGGCAAGGTGGATCGATCAGGTGGAAGATGACTTGCGGACCCTCCGTAGACTGCGTGGTTGGCGACGTATAGCCATGGACCGAGCCGAATGGAGAAGACTCTTATATACCGCACAGGCCACTTCGGCCTTAGTCTGAATAAATAATAATTGTACTTACCGATTATGGGTTCTTGGTTTCATTGAAGAGAATCCTGCAAACCGCAGTTCTACACACACTTAGTTGTTACAGCTCATGATTGGTTGGGACAGAATTGTTCTCGCTCCAAGAGATCTCACATTCGCTAGTAGTTTTTCATACTGAAAAAGTCCTTTCAACACAATTCCCCTCACGGGATGAGTGGACATCTGGATATTTAGAGAGAACTATGTCGGACAGCATTGTTTGTTACACTGACGGCTCCATCTTCGAAAGTAGAGCGGGTGCAGATGTCTACTCGCGTGAGCTAAGATTGGAACTGTCCCAATGACTGGGTAGACACTGTACTGTCTTTCAAGCGGAAATATTTGCCAAGGGCAACATAATATACTTCTGTTTAGATAGCCAAGTATCTATTGAAGCTCTCGTTTCGGCCAACTCAAGGTCGAAGTTAGTAATCGCATGTCAAACTCAAATTGAGGAACTGAATTCAGTTAATACTTTACACCTTATATGGGTACCGGGCCATTCTTCCATAGCTGGAAACGAATTGGCTGATGAGTTTGCTCGCACTGGAGTATCACAAGACTTTATTAGTCCTGACCCAGCTATTCCAATATCCAAGTGTTGGGTGAAGCGTTTGATTAGCTCTTGGGATTCCACTCAGCACAAACGATATTGGGGTATTTTGGATTCATGTCGACAAACAAAATTGTATATCCGAGAGCCATCTCCGGTAGTAGCAAATTATTTAGCTAATCTGTCTAAACAGAATTGCAGTGTCTTAGTGAAGGCCTTGACAGGCCACTGCCGACTCAACTATCACATGGCAAATATTCAACGTGTTGAATAATTTGTCTGTGATGGTTGTGAATCCGATTATGGAACTTCTTATCATCTGTTATGTAACTGCCCAGTTTATGCGCAACTGCTTTTCCAAATATTTGTAAACACTTACACTAAGTGAAATTGACTACAGAAACCAGAAAAGTTTTCTGTTGTTCATAACCCGTTCTGGTAAGGAGCAATGAGCTTTTGTTTGTTTATACATTTGTATGCCCTCTTCAAGGGTCCTTTTCCTAAAATGGAAAGTTTTGTTGTATGTAATAAAAGACACTTTTGTTTTTTTCTGCTTTGCAACAGGAATTTGTTTCCCAAATTCATTCTCCTATATCTGGCACTAATGCTTGAAGGTAAGCCAGCAATTATCCCTTTCTATAAACCGATGATATCCGCTGCCAATGATGAATAACTAATGAAACAAGTAGCGCACATATTGCTCGCTGATCGCCTTCAAATACAATACACTTCCGATAATTGTTCCATAGCTTCAAGTCAAAACGCGTGGAAAATGGGGAGCCTAAAAACCTGAAACCGTCCGCACACAGCAGATAGCTCCCCGAACAGAACAATAAACTTTGCAGAGGCGTATAAATAAAACATTTTCAATTTATAGCAGCTGCAACTTTTATGGCCGCATCAGGAAGCAACGCCAAACCACCTTTTCTACTACTGTACAGTAGCTGGGGGTATGTGCCGAAGAGCTGAGCTCGGGATGCACATGATGCTGTAATCGATGAAAAGGTTGCTGGAGTATCGAGATGGATTTTGTTTTCTGCTCTAGGATCCATCCGCACCGGAGCGATACACTGTGGTGCCATTCAAGTGGAGAGGCGGTCAAGTTGTCCTCATGAATTGTGTTTATTCACAATGTTGAACTCTTGTTTTTGTTTTAAAAATTGCATGTCCTCAAAAATGTTATAAATAAGGTTGTTCACATTGCACCCCGTCTATGTCTTCATATTAGGGTAAAACGTCCTATCGTTGTGGTATGCCCTAATGTTGCGGTAGTGTTAAAATAGTCCATTCTGGATATAATACCATTAAAAACAATTGTGGGTACGCTAAAACTCTTCGGATTAACAACTAGAACAGCTTTTGTTTGACAAAATTCCGTCCAAAATGATGAAAAATCAACATTTTTCGTTGAAAATTTGAATCCTTTGAGCCTATTATTGCGGTAGTGCTAAGGTCCTATTGTTGCGGTATCGCTCTCCATAAGAATTACATGCAATACCGCAACAATAGGACTGACCTTCAACAAATATCGCAACGATAGGCAACTGCGTCCTATTGTTGCGGTAGTTTGATTTTATTGTGATAAAAAACAAAACAACATAATTTCAGCACAATTGACGTAATATTTACGAACCTTCAGTTAAAGAGCATCCTATTCAACTACTACAATGTGGAAATCGACCAACAGGTAATTTTTGAAGAATTTTTGTAATGAATTTTGTTTTGACACGGTGCTTAACCCCTCCATAATAGGTCGTTTTACCCTAATGGATATGAGTAATTTAAATTCGTTATCTTTGGGATCATGGGTAGCAAATTTGTAAACAAAAATTCAGTCCCAATTGTTATCACAAATTAACAATTGATTAGACTTCCTTAGCCGCGCAGTAAGATGCGCGGCCACAAAGCAAGGCCATGCTAAAGGTGGCTGGGTTCGATGCCCGGTCTAAGAAATTTTCTCGACATCCCTGGGCATAAAAGTATCATCGTGTTAGCCTCATGAAACACGAATGCAAAGAATGGTAACTTGGCTTAGAAACCTAGCAGTTAAAAACTGTGGAAGTGCTGAAAGGACACTTAGCTGCGAGGTGGCAATGTCCCAGTGGGGGATGTAATGCCAGTAAGAAGAAGAGAAGACTTCAAAATATATGCTTGTCTGATGTTTGAATTTTAATGCTTTTTGTTGTTATTTGAAGCATACTTGTTTGAATTTTTGCCTCTGAAATCCAGAGGTGACAGGTATTGAAATAGGATTTTAAGGCTATTAATTTTAATAAAGCTTTGCACTTCAAATACCGCAAAATGATAACAAGATTGTGATTACATATATGTACATATATCAACTTCACAAATAATAAAGAATCTAATAACATTGCATTTCTATTGGATTTTTTCCTAAATCCACATATGTTCTGCACTTCATCAACAAACAATGGAGAAATTTATCTTCAATGCCGATTGCGTTGTAAAAAATAAGTAATCAGCACGATTTATTCGAGGTCAAGTTCGCTAATTTATTACCTTTGAGAAAACCACTATGCAATGACTGCATTACAAGAGCGAGGATGAGAAAAAAAAGATTACTGCAAACCAGTGTAAGTACTTGTATACTGTACTCATACAACCGGTCCGGTATTGGCGGAAACGAAACGGAACAGACTCTGGCGAAGAAGCGGAAACAGGAAACGTGCTTCGATGGTTTATCGTTCATCAAATAAATTACTTTTGATCGGCTATCGATTTGCGAAAATTGCTTCAATGTTCATTCGCTGTGAGTGAACACACGTTTCAATCAGTTGTATTATCGCCGACACCGCGCCGCGCGCACGCCGGCAGCGATCGTGTGCGAGTGGTGGGAACTGACACGCAACGTTAAAAAAAGCACTTGATTAGAATTTCATTTCGGGGAGATCCCTCTTTTATGTTGGAGTAAATATTGCCAGTTGGGCGAACTCCGGCGAAAAATGTGCGATGCAATCGATATCGTGTGCTCGCGTGAATTGATTTCGGTGCTTTTGAAATGGTCTTTTGGTGGAATGCACAATGTGGAGCTTCAGACAATAGTCCTGCCTGCTACATTTGGCGTTGTATGAATTTGGTGAAATTGATTCATTATGAATCCATCATGGTAAAATAAACGAATATGATAAGAAGAATTACAAAAATATTTCAAAGTATACATGCATGAGAATTACTTCTGATATTTTATTCCTAGAAATGAAAACACATTTTCCAGGATAGAAATGCATCAGTGCCTTTCTATTTTGATGGAGGTTCCACCAAACATGCTTTTCATTTTAGAGCACTCAAACACCCTCTCTCCGGTGTCAAATATTTCTTGAAAGTGTGATGTTCGGTACCCATCAACCAGCATAACTATTCCATCCGAATGTATTCTGACTTGGATTGCCTGACTGCTTCCGTTTCACTTCAAGCTTCAGCGAGCGTCGCATCGTATGTCATATCTATTACATATGATGATGAAAATCACCATTTTCCCGTCCCGTCGTCGAATGAGTGTTGATAGTAAACCCGGAACGAGGAAGTGTCAGCACTCACAGCTTCGAACCATTTCTCATGCTCACATTGCAACCCCACCCTCGATACTGTTCCAAGTTACTTTATTTGGAGTCACATCATAGAAATTGAAATATCGAAATTTTGTCCATCACATAGAGCAGTTTCATTGCTTTCAGGCGAATTGTTTTTTTGCACTTGTGTTGTTCTTTTTAATTGAATTTGCCGCAGTGTGGGCTTCACGGCCGTGTGGCTAGCGGTGTTAGTCGTCTGGGCACATTTACGTGCTCGATTCCCGCCCTGTAGGTAAGAAGAAACATTTTCATTGGACCACTGGCTGTTGTGTAGGCAGATGCGTCGCGTGATCAATTCTTCAACCTGTGCACCGTTTGATTCAAGTTAAATCTTTCGAGAAAAACACGCACGTGAAATGACACATCCAATATAAATAATTCATCATCAAACGCGTTTGTCATATAATTGCCGTTTTTGCTTCGTGTGTCTGCTGTTAAGCTACGTCCCATATATCGAATTAAGACATACGAACGTATGCCATAGAATCTAACCCCAAATTACAATAAAATTCCGCATGAACTCGGGGCAAGTGCAGAGATACACTCGGCTTGCAGTGGGCAAGTGACTGCATCATCATTTCCTCCCCATCCCCGATGACCGTAAGGACGCACAGCGGTGGGCTCCCACACGAATGCTGGACAAAACTTAATATGTTGCTCGAATTTTTCATCAAACAGTAATTTTGGAACGCTTAATTCATTTTGAGGTTAGAATTGCTATCTAACACATACTACTCAAGTACTTCCGGAAGTCCATGCCAGAGGGTAAGAAGCATTAACAGCGTCCTCATTCTAACATTGAAACAATCAATTTCCAGCTTTGGAGGAACTAGGAGCAAATAACCACACTGACCACCGGAAAGTATACATAAAATAGATTACAATACATGATACCAGATCATTCTGAATCATTCCCGAAAAAAGTTTAATCAAATTTTCTTTTGTCGTGCACATTTGTTAGAGAGATGTTTTACAGCATTAACTCCAACAAACCATCAAAAAAAAATCACAATTTACAATCATCAAATTTTGGAATCAGTTCATTTAATAAATGTTTGAAATAAAAAAAAGAAACGATCTTCACGGAACAAAAGAAAAAAATTGAGGTTTTGTCCAGGTTTTCGCCGTTGTGGCCGGCACCGTGATTTACCAATTAAAAGTTTACAGGTCTTGGACTGTGCACATTGAGGTTGGAAAGCAACTCCCATACTCATTCCATTGGATCTCTAGGCAATTTTGAATGTTCTGGTCAATCACAGAGTATCAACTACGAAATGTACGGTAATTAAGGTCAAGCTAAACGTTTCTTAATTCATATTTTTTTATTTATTCCTCTGGTCAATATTTTTCCTTTCGGCTAAAGGACAGATGTCGATCAATTTTAAGGGGGAAAGGCCGTTTGACAGAATACCGTTCATCCGAATGCCATTTGGCCGAGGCCACTAGGCCGAAAGTTGATTGGCTGAATATATTATTATTATAGCTTTATTTAGAGGTTTTCAGCCGGAGACTGGTTCACCTCTTCACAGGCTGAATATACCATTTGGCCGAACAAACCATTAGGTCGAAAGTCATTTGGCCGAGTAGAACATTTGGCTGAATAGGACAGTTGGTCGAATAAAATTTTTGGCCGAATAGGACATATCCCGAGTAGCACAGATGTTCCAAGTCGGTTGCTGCAATTTATACGTGACTGAATTTGGTCACAATCAAGTTGCTGCAACCAAATATTATTGGAGTGTGCTACTTGAAATGGCCGAATAGGACATTTGGCCGAATAGGGCATTTTGCCGAGCACTTGAGCCTCTTGAAATGCAGCTTTCGAGCAAATTTTAAGGGAGGCTTCTGAGCATCTTGAAATGATGCTTCTAAGCCTCCTGAAAATAGGCATCCAAGTCCTCAGAAATATAAATTCCAACCCCCTTGAAAATAGACTTCCGGGCTTTTTGATAGGAAGCTTTCAGGCCTCTTGAAAAGACGCTTCCGGGCATATTGGAATGACGCTTCCGGGCCTATTGGAAGGACGCTTCCGAGCCTCTTGAAAGAAGGCTTCCGAGCTTCTTGAAAGGAGGCTTCTGAGCCTCTTGAAAGGAGGCTTCTGAGCCTCTTGAAAGGAGGCTTCTGAGCCTCTTGAAAGGAGGCTTCTGAGCCTCTTGAAAGGAGGCTTCTGAGCCTCTTGAAAGGAGGCTTCTGAGCCTCTTGAAAGGCGGCTTCTGCGCCTCTTGAAAGGAGGCTTCTGAGCCTCTTGAAAGGAGGCTTCTGAGCCTCTTGAAAGGAGGCTTCTGAGCCTCTTGAAAGGAGGCTTCTGAGCCTCTTGAAAGGAGGCTTCTGAGCCTCTTGAAAGGAGGCTTCTGAGCTCTTGAAAGGAGGCTTCTGAGCCTCTTGAAAGGAGGCTTCTGAGTTCTTGAAAAGACGCTTCCGAGCCTCTTGAAAGGAGGCTTCTGAGCCACTTGAAAGGAGGCCTGAGCCTCTTGAAATGAGGCTTTGAGCTCTTGAAAGGAGGCTTCTGAGCCTCTTGAAAGGAGGCTCTGAGCCTCTTGAAAGGAGGCTTCTGAGCCTCTTGAAAGGAGGCTCTGAGCCTCTTGAAAGGAGGCTTCCTGAGCCTCTTGAAAGGAGGCTTCTGAGCCTCTTGAAAGGAGGCTTGAGCCTCTTGAAAGGAGGCTTCTGAGCCTCTTGAAAGGAGGCTTCTGAGCCTCTTGAAAGGAGGCTCTGAGCCTCTTGAAAGGAGGCTTCTGAGCCTCTTGAAAGGAGGCTTCCTGAGCCTCTTTGAAAGGAGGCTTCTGAGCCTCTTGAAAGGAGGCTTCTGAGCTCTTGAAAGGAGGCTTGAGCCTCTTGAAAGGAGGCTTCTGAGCCTCTTGAAAGGAGGCTTCTGAGCCTCTTGAAAGGAGGCTTCTGAGCCTCTTGAAAGGAGGCTTCTGAGCTCTCTTGAAAGGAGGCTTCTGAGCCTCTTGAAAGGAGGCTTCCTGAGCCTCTTGAAAGGAGGCTTCTGAGCCTCTTGAAAGGAGGCTCTGAGCCTCTTGAAAGGAGGCTCTGAGCCTCTTGAAAGGAGGCTTCCGAGCCTCTTGAAAGGAGGCTTCCGAGCCTCTTGAAAGGAGGCTTCCGAGCCTCTTGAAAGGAGGCTTCCGAGCCTCTTGAAAGGAGGCTTCCGAGCCTCTTGAAAGGAGGCTTCCGAGCCTCTTGAAAGGACGCTTCCGGGCATATTGGAATGACGCTTCCGGGCCTATTGGAAGGACGCTTCCGGGCCTCTTGAAAGGAGGCTTCCGAGCCTCTTGAAAGGAGGCTTCCGAGCCTCTTGAAAGGAGGGCTCCGAGCCTCTTGAAAGGAGGCTTCCGCGCCTCTTGAAAGGAGGCTTCCGAGCCTCTGGAAAGGACGCTTCCGGGCCTATTGGAAGGACGCTTCCGGGCCTATTGGAAGGACGCTTCCGGGCCTCTTGAAAGGAGGCTTGAGCTCTTGAAAGGAGGCTTCTGAGCCTCTTGAAAGGAGGCTCTGAGCCTCTTGAAAGGAGGCTTCTGAGCCTCTTGAAAGGAGGCTTCTGAGCCTCTTGAAAGGAGGCTTCTGAGCCTCTTGAAAGGAGGCTTCTGAGTCTTGAAAGGAGGCTCTGAGCCTCTTGAAAGGAGGCTTCTGAGCTCTCTTGAAAGGAGGCTTCTGAGCCTCTTGAAAGGAGGCTCTGAGCCTCTTGAAAGGAGGCTTCCTGAGCCTCTGAAAGGAGGCTCTGAGCCTCTTGAAAGGAGGCTTCTGAGCTTCTTGAAAGGAGGCTTCCTGACCCTCTCGAAAGGAGGCTTCTGAGCTCTTGAAAGGAGGCTTCTGAGCCTCTTGAAAGGAGGCTTCTGAGCCTCTTGAAAGGAGGCTTCTGAGCCTCTTGAAAGGAGGCTTCTGAGCCTCTTGAAAGGAGGCTTCTGAGCCTCTTGAAAGGAGGCTTCTGAGCCTCTTGAAAGGAGGCTTCTGAGCCTCTTGAAAGGAGGCTTCCTGAGCCTCTTGAAAGGAGGCTTCTGAGCCTCTTGAAAGGAGGCTTCCTGAGCCTCTAGAAATGAGGCTTCTGGGGCTCTTGAAAGGAGGCTTCTGGGCCGCTTGAAAGGAGGCTTCTGAGCCTCTTGAAAGGAGGCTTCTGAGCCTCTTGAAAGGAGGCTTCCGAGCCTCTTGAAAGGAGGCTTCCGAGCCGCTTGAAAGGAGGCTTCCGAGCCTCTTGAAAGAAGGCTTCCGAGCCTCTTGAAAGGAGGCTTCCGAGCCTCTTGAAAGGACGCTTCCGGGCATATTGGAATGACGCTTCCGGGCCTATTGGAAGGACGCTTCCGGGCCTATTGGAAGGACGCTTCCGGGCCTCTTGAAAGGAGGCTTCCGAGCCTCTTGAAAGGAGGCTCTGAGCTCTCTTGAAAGGAGGCTTCCGAGCTCTGGAAAGAGGCTTCCTGAGCTCTCTTGAAAGGAGGCTTCTGAGCTCTTGAAAGGAGGCTTCTGAGCCTCATGAAATAAGGCTTCTGAGCCTCATGAAAGGAGGCTTCTGAGCCTCTTGAAAGGAGGCTTCCTGAGCCTCTTGAAAGGAGGCTTCCGAGCCTCTTGAAAGGAGGCTTCCGAGCCTCTTGAAAGGGCATATTGGAATGACGCTTCCGGGCATATTGGAATGACGCTTCCGGGCCTATAGGAAGGACGCTTCCGGGCTTCTTGAAAGGAGGCTTCCGAGCCTCTTGAAAGGAGGCTTCCGAGCCTCTTGAAAGGAGGCTTCCGAGCCTCTTGAAAGGAGGCTTCTGTGTGGCTTGATCAGGCTTATAACATGAACACGTCTAACATACTACTTCTCCTCAGTCATATCGCTGATCATAGCAGCCATAGCACGGTCGAGTCAGACAACAACGAGTCTTTCATCCAGTCGGTCGGGCAAGTGAATACGCGAAGACGCCGCAGCATGACGGGTGATTTTCCTGGGGCGATTTAAGGTGCACATTCGGCGATCCTGCCAGGAGGTGGAATTGGAACCGGTGGATTTTCCGGTGGATCACCCGCCATGCTGTGTGTAGCGGAGGTTGGAGTGTTAGAGGAGAGGGAGGCGGGTTATGTTTTTTCGGGCGATGACGGAATGTGTTGAGATTCATGGATGGATATGCGCAGGTTGCCGATGGAACGGGTAGTGGCCCTTCTGGGAGTTTCCCAGAGTCTTGTGATGGGACAGGATTTTTTCTGCATTTCCTTCCGCAATGGACGTAGCGAGATTAAAAAAGAGAAAGCATTGGCGCGATAATCGGTGCTAAGGGTCAGTGTGCGTGTGCCAGGCAACAATCATTGTTTTCTTTTCGATAGCATTGGTAGTGGTGTTTGCTACTTTGTTTTTTGCTGTTGAAACTGTCATTTTTTCTTGTATGATGCAGGTGGAACTAAAGAGAAATCAGCGGCTAAGCTGACAAACATTATTGTTTTTTTGAGAAAACTAAATTTTATTTAGCGTACAGGTTGAGGCAGTGAACTTGTGATAGTGTTCGTGAGACGTCAATGGTTGAGCGACGGTATTAGACCTGTGCAGGGTTCATCAAATTCATTCACCAAATGGATTTTGACAGTTGAATGGGGTATTCTCTCGAACGAAAGTTTATGTTGCGTTCATTATTCGACCCGCTCAAACATCAGGGTTCTTCGGAGTAGCCACCCTATAACCAGAGACCGGCAGAGTGAAAAACTGTCGAAATGGCAACGTATGAAAATGCATGAAATAGTGAAAATAATACCGACATCACTTGAACTTTTTGCTTGCTTCTTATGGATGCAAAAAGTAAACAAGTCGAATTGGAACCGCTTTTGACGGTTCGATTGGAAACAAGATGGCGTCTTCGCCGATCTCTTATTGTAGTATGTATTTCTACTTCGGAGGGTTCATTTTGCAAAGATTTATTTTATTTTATTATTGAAACATGGACTTGGGAATTGCGCCATCCGAATTGCAATAAGCCATTTTTAAAAACCGTATCTAATGACAGGAGACTTAAAACCAATATTTACTTTTAAATCGTTGAACCGAGAAACACTTGAGAAAGTGGAATGAAATAATAATGATGATGAAAAAAATGAAAGGAAAGCGAAATCAAAAATTAAATAATAGGCGAGTGATATTGATTCCCACATCCACTGTGTTTTTATGTGATCGGATCGCATTTAAGAGTTTCTTCCTCTGCGTTGGTGGGACGCCCGCAAGAAGAATAGTGCTATTGTGGATCCGATGAATTACAATTCTTCGTAGTGGGATACCCGCATACGAGAGTTTCTTCATCTGCGTTGGTGGGACGCCCGCAAGAAGAATAGTGTTTATTTATGACATCATGGTCTTAATGTATTATACTTAATTAAATTATACTAAACAATTAATTGAATATACGTGATGTACGCAAACGTTGTCGAAATGCTCCCGTAGATAAATTAAAGTCAAATAAAGAATATGCTTCTCGAAATGCTCTGCAAATAGAGTTGATTGGGTCATTGGCTCCATAAATAGTGTTCCTAGCTGATAGTTGTATCAGTTGCCTCGATCGAAGGATACGTTCAAAAGCATAAAAACGAACACGTTCCAGCAGAGCAGAGCAGTCGACTTCACCATGTTTTAATTTGGCGCCATAAACTGCCCGGTTAGTTTTACGACATACATGTAGTGAATTCCTAGTAAGGCACAACGGTGTTAATAAAGAGGCAAATTTAACGGGTCACGCCACGGCAGATTCCTCAATGCATGTCGAACAAATTTTCTTTGAACCGCTTCTATCCTCGTGATCCATAATGTTTCATAAGGAGACCACACCACCGACGCAAATTCCAAAATGGATCTGACCAAAGAACAGTATAGGGCGCGCAGGCATATTGGGTCGTTAAACTCTTTAGCAATCTTGAGGATGAAGCCTAGTTGACGATTGGCTTTTTCTACTACATGAGAGTAATGCAGCTTAAATGTTAGTTGGTAATCCAACAACACTCCAAGATCCTTCAGTTTATCCACACGTTCAATTTGTTGACCATTTATGCTGTAATCATATAATATTTGTTATTGTGGATCCGATGGATCACAATTCTGCGTGGTGGGACGCCCGCAAGAAGAATAGTGTTATTGTGGATCCGATGGATCACAATTCTGCGTGGTGGGACGCCCGCATTTAAGAGTTCCTTCCCCTGCGTTGGTGGGACGCCTGCAAGATGAATGGTGTCATTGTTGATCCGTAGATCCCGTAGGTCATTAGTGGCCGACAAGTTTAGTTTCGTTGAGACATATGATAAATATGAGATGTACACTCATAGTCAAAGCTTTTTATCAATTTGCTTCCGGTTACGCTTTCTATCAATAAAATCCGATTGTTTGATAACTGTAAATACACAGTGAAATAGATGTGTGCTTAACGAGGCAGCACTAGAAGTCATGATTAGTAATTCAAGTTTTATTGGAAAAGATACTTCCATTACATAAATTAAAATTATTAAAATTCCACAGGAGTGTCTTAAGAGTAAGTGCGTATGGAGATTCAGAACCCATAATGATGTATTGATTACGAAGGTAAACGCTCACAGTATTATAATGTGTCGGAAGTAATCGTCTGCTAAGAGATGCCCTTGTATCATAGTGAGAGAGTAGCGAAATAATACGTAATACGCCAGAATTGTTTTTTTTTCTTCCAGAAGTACAAGTTGTAGCCATTTTTTTAGAGAAGAGGGGAAATGTGTGGCTTGATCAGGCTTATAACATGAACACGTCTAACATACTACTTCTCCTCAGTCATATCGCTGATCATAGCAGCCATAGCACGGTCGAGTCAGACAACAACGAGTCTTTCATCCAGTCGGTCGGGCAAGTGAATACGCGAAGACGCCGCAGCATGACGGGTGATTTTCCTGGGGCGATTTAAGGTGCACAGCTTCCGAGCCTCTTGAAAGGAGGCTTCCGAGCCTCTTGAAAGGAGGCTTCCGAGCCTCTTGAAATGATGCTTCCGAGCATCTTGAAAGGAGGCCTCCGAGCCTTTTGAAAGGAGGCTTCCGAGACTGTTGAAAGGAGGCTTCCGAGCCTTTTGAAAGGAGGCTTCTGAGCTCTTGAAAGGAGGCTTCTGAGCTCTTGAAAGGAGGCTTCGGAGCCTCTTGAAAGGAGGCTTCCGAGCCTCTTGAAAGGAGGCTTCCGAGCCTCTTGAAAGGAGGCTTCTGGAGCCTCTTGAAAGGAGGCTTCCTGAGCCTCTTGAAAGGAGGCTTTGAGCCTCTTGAAAGGAGTCTTCCGTGCCTCTTGAAAGGAGGCTTCTGAGCCTCTTGAAAGGAGGCTTCCTGAGCCTCTTGAAAGAAGGCTTCTGAGCCTCTTGAAAGGAGGCTTCTGAGCCTCTTGAAAGGAGGCTTCCTGAGCCTCTTGAAAGGAGGCTTCTGAGCCTCTTGAAAGGAGGCTGAGCCTCTTGAAAGGAGGCTTCTGAGCCTCTTGAAAGGAGGCTTCCTGAGCCTCTTGAAAGGAGGCTTCCTGAGCCTCTTGAAAGGAGGCTTCTGAGCCTCTTGAAAGGAGGCTTCTGAGCCTCTTGAAAGGAGGCTCTGAGCCTCTTGAAAGGAGGCTTGAGGCCTCTTGAAAGGAGGCTTCTGAGCTCTTGAAAGGAGGCTTCTGAGCCTCTTGAAAGGAGGCTCTGAGCTCTTGAAAGGAGGCTCTGAGCCTCTTGAAAGGAGGCTTCTGAGCCTCTTGAAAGGAGGCTTCTGAGCCTCTTGAAAGGAGGCTTCTGAGCCTTCTTGAAAGGAGGCTTCTGAGCCTCTTGAAAGGAGGCATCTGAGGCCTCTTGAAAGGAGGCTTCCGAGCCTCTTGAAAGGAGGCTTCTGAGCTCTTGAAAGGAGGCTTCTGAGCCTCTTGAAAGGAGGCCTGAGCCTCTTGAAAGGAGGCTTCTGAGCCTCTTGAAAGGAGGCTCTGAGCCTCTTGAAAGGAGGCTTCCTGAGCCTCTTGAAAGGAGGCTTGAGCCTCTTGAAAGGAGGCTTCTGAGCCTCTTGAAAGGAGGCTTCTGAGCCTCTTGAAAGGAGGCTTCTGAGCCTCTTGAAAGGAGGCTTCTGAGCCTCTTGAAAGGAGGCCTGAGCCTCTTGAAAGGAGGCTTCTGAGCCTCTTGAAAGGAGGCTTCTGAGCCCTCTTGAAAGGGAGGCTTCTGAGCCTCTTGAAAGAAGGCTCTGAGCCTCTTGAAAGAAGGCTCTGAGCCTCTTGAAAGGAGGCTTCTGAGCCTCTTGAAAGGAGGCTTCTGAGCCTCTTGAAAGGAGGCCTGAGCCTCTTGAAAGGAGGCTCTGAGCCTCTTGAAAGGAGGCTTCTGAGCTCTTGAAAGGAGGCTCTGAGCCTCTTGAAAGGAGGCTTCTGAGCCTCTTGAAAGGAGGCTCTGAGCTCTTGAAAGGAGGCTCTGAGCTCTTGAAAGGAGGCTTCCTGAGCCTCTTGAAAGGAGGCTTCTGAGCCTCTTGAAAGGAGGCCTGAGCCTCTTGAAAGGAGGCTTGAGCCTCTTGAAAGGAGGCTCTGAGCCTCTTGAAAGGAGGCTTCTGAGCCTCTTGAAAGGAGGCTTCCTGAGCCTCTTGAAAGGAGGCTTCCTGAGCCTCTTGAAAGGAGGCTTCCGAGCCTCTTGAAAGGAGGCTTCTGAGCTCTTGAAAGGAGGCTTCTGAGCCTCTTGAAAGGAGGCTTCTGAGCCTCTTGAAAGGAGGCTTCCTGAGCCTCTTGAAAGGAGGCTTCCTGAGCTCTTGAAAGGAGGCTTCCTGAGCCTCTTGAAGGAGGCTCTGAGCCTCTTGAAAGGAGGCTTGAGCCTCTTGAAAGGAGGCTTCTGAGCCTCTTGAAAGGAGGCTTCTGAGCTCTTGAAAGGAGGCTTCTGAGCCTCTTGAAAGGAGGCTCCTGAGCTCTTGAAAGGAGGCCTGAGCCTCTTGAAAGGAGGCTCTGAGCTCTTGAAAGGAGGCTTCTGAGCCTCTTGAAAGGAGGCTTCTGAGCCTCTTGAAAGGAGGCTTCTGAGCCTCTTGAAAGAAGGCTTCTGAGCCTCTTGAAAGAAGGCTTCTGAGCCTCTTGAAAGGAGGCTTCTGAGCCTCTTGAAATGAGGCTTCTGAGCCTCTTGAAAGGAAGCTTCTGAGCCTCTTGAATGGAGGCTTCTGAGCCTCTTGAAAGGAGGCTTCTGAGCCTCTTGAAAGGAGGCTTCTGAGCCTCTTGAAAGGAGGCTTCTGAGCTCTTGAAAGGAGGCTTCTGAGCCTCTTGAAGGAGGCTTCTGAGCCTCTTGAAAGGAGGCTGGAGCCTCTTGAAAGGAGGCTTGAGCCTCTTGAAAGGAGGCTTCTGAGCCTCTTGAAAGGAGGCTTCTGAGCCTCTTGAAAGGAGGCTTCTGAGCCTCTTGAAAGGAGGCTTCTGAGCCTCTTGAAAGGAGGCTGAGCCTCTTGAAAGGAGGCTTCTGAGCCTCTTGAAAGGAGGTTTGAGCCTCTTGAAAGGAGGCTTCTGAGCCTCTTGAAAGGAGGCTTCTGAGCCTCTTGAAAGGAGGCTTCTGAGCCTCTTGAAAGGAGGCTTCTGAGCCTCTTGAAAGGAGGCTTCCGAGCCTCTTGAAAGGAGGCTTCCGAGCCTCTTGAAAGGAGGCTTCCGAGCCTCTTGAAAGGAGGCTTCCGAGCCTCTTGAAAGGAGGCTTCCGAGCCTCTTGAAAGGAGGCTTCCGAGCCTCTTGAAAGGAGGATTCCCAGCTTTTTTAAATAAGGTTTACGAACCTCTTGAAAAAAGGCTTCTGGGCTTCTTGAAAGAAGGCTTCCGGGCCTCTTGAAAGGAGGTTTGCCTGATTTATTGAATGAAGGCATCCGAACCACTTGAAAAGAGGTTTCCGAGCTTCTTGAAATAAAAAAATATACATATATTAAAACTTTGTCCGCCATTATGCATTTTTGTCCGAGGTACCCCCTGAGCCCGGCGAAGGTACCCCCAGGGGTACATGTACCCCAGGTTGAGAACCGCTGGAATAGGACATTTGATCGAATAGGACATTTGGCCGAATAGGACATTTGGCCGAATAGGACATTTGACCGAAAAGGAAATTTGGCTGAATAGGACATTTGGCCGAATAGGACGTTTGGCCGAACAGGACACTTGGCCGAATAAGACATTTGGCCGAATAGGACATTTGGCCGAATAAGACATTTGACCGAAAAGGAAATTTGGCTGAATAGGACATTTGGCCGAAAAGGAAATTTGGCTGAATAGGACATTTGGCCGAATAGGACATTTGACTGAATGGGACATTTGACTGAATAGGACATTTGGCCGAACAGGACGTTTGGCCGAATAGGACATTTGGCCGAATAGGACATTTGGCCAATTAGGACATTTGGCCGAATAGGACATTTGGTCAATTAGGGCCCCAAGCAACCAAAAGTTCAGATAAGACCTGAGGAATGAACTAAGAAGTTCACATTTAGTTCGAATATAGCTCCATTGTTCATTAACCGAACTTAACTCTCAATTAATACTATTCATGAACTTGAAAGCTCAAAAAAGTTGCTTATTCCTCTTAATCTGAGCTTTAAAGTTCACGGCATGCTACTTAAATTATTGTTCCGAACTTTTAACAAGAAGTTCGGTTCAAGTACTAACCGAACTTCTAATCAGCTTGAAAAATCAATATTATTCCGAACTATAAAGTTCACACCATGCTACTTTGGAACTTATGCCGAACTTTTAACATCGAGTTCCACAATAGCACGAACTTGTTGTCAGCACAAAAGTTCACAACATTTTTGATGTTTTTTTCAACCTCACAAGTACAAAAAAAGTTCTGAATAATACCTTATACAAACTTGGGCATAGGCACACTGTTATAAAAACAAAACGAAGTGAAACGTCAAACTGTTCAAAGCCGCCAATCAGGTCCCATTAACATTTTGTAACGAAAATTTGTCATACCCTAATTACCTTTTCATATTTCATTCATGGATAAAACTATCTGAAACATGGAAAGATAAAACTAAAAGCCTTCAGGACCAGCTAATAGGGAAACTGTGATAGCTGAAGTTTCGCGTACTGTATTGAGATCCACTCACAACGATTCATTCAGTCATCCGATCATCCAAAGGCATATTTTAAAACGTGCGTTTGATTATACTCGAGCAATACGGTTTGCAAGGAGGGATCGAATGCTATTATTCAAAATTTCAAAAGGAAATCTTTTTAATCCTCGGTCCACCGAGTAGTCTTTTCCTACCTATGATGAGTTCCCTATACAGAGGGACTATTTTAATCGCATTTGACCAGAGATTGTCGATAGTATCGGACGATTAGTACGAATTGGTCGTTAAACTAGTGAAGCGTTATCTATAGTGAGATACCTAAAGTGTGCTAAGCAAATAAATACCGTGTAGCAACTTGAGCAGGTAAAATCGTAAGAAAAGCTTCTAAAACCTAGTAAATTAAGCTTTGACTTTCTAGTTCTCGTGCTCAGAACAATTTGTATTTTGAAATCATCCACGTGTTTCAATAATCCACGTGTTAGGCTAGAACCAGTTAGGCTCAGGTAAGCCTAATATTGTGAACCAAAGTGGAAGAATCTTAATAGTCCCGTTGAATAGGAACCCCTACTCGACGTGGGGTGTCGGTGCGGACACGATTCGATGCACCCAGCCTTGAGTGGTGTTAGCTGTGGAGGTGCATCCCGTGCTTAGTCTGTGAAGCGAACCGAGTCCTCTCTGGAGTGGCCTCAGCCATCTCCAGCTCCTAGGGAATGTGATATTGTCGGTGGAGAGAAGAACAAGCTCTACCTTAACTCTAATTTATTAATTCTAATTACGTGCTATATATACATTGTCAGGTAACTATCGAGAGGTAAATATTCATAATTATTTACCCGTCGATGTGCTGCCTGTTTTTATCATCCTAAACTACCTCGACGGGTAGTTGGTAAAGGACAATGTAGTGGTAGATCACCACATCTGCAAGAGCCTTGACTCGGACTGCGAACTGACCCCGAATGCTTGGGACCTTCAGTTCAGGTCCATACGAACCCTTACAGCCTAGCAGAACGACCGTTATCGATTCCTGTGTGCTATTTGGAGACCAACCACCACGTGCTCGAAAAGCTTAGCGTGAACCAGCGTATGCACAAAACGTCTTCACGCGCACGTCACTCGAAATTGGTCCTAGTCAGTTGTCGATCGCCTGGACACGACGTTCATCCGGCGTTTTCCACCCCGAGGGTGGTCACTCAGGAAAATCTAGTCGACTAAAAGCTCGGCTCGAAACTGACCGAGTGCTTTTAATAGCTTCGTTTCAACCAGTGGTTTCGGCCGTGGGTTCTACCAGTGTGGGTTTATGCGTAGACAACTGCAAGACTGTAAGCACCAGCTATTCGAGAAAAGCGATTGCTAACGAATGATGAAACTGCCACCTACTTCGACCTAGCGACGTGGAAGCTCCTCGCCGGAGTGAAGATAAGAAGAAGAAATACGGTAGGATAGTAGTAAGAACCTCTTCCCTAAAGCTTTGTAATCCCTGAAAGAGAAAAACTCGTATTAATACAATCACACCCAGTCCTTTTTATCTAATATCTTTGATCAAATGTTTCAATATTTCTTTTTTCTATTTTCTGGTTATTTTGATACCAATCCGTTTGGGTTTAAAGGGTTTCCACCTGTGTACTGTGCCTGGGAGTTGGATGATGCTGATGATCGAGAGTGTTTGAACCATTTTGACCCGCCTTTAGAAAAGAGTCTCAGCCGGACTTAAACGCACGTCAGCAGTCTCCCCTGTCGCGGGAGTGGCGCATAAGCTGCTGAACGGTAGTGGGTACAAATAGCTTCGTTTAAAGTTCAGAATCAAGCTCCATACGAACCTTTTGTGAACTTTCAAATTCAGAATCAGTTCGGTATGAACTTTTTGTGACATAAAGTTTACATTTAGTGCCACCTGGACATTATACGAACTTTATAGTTCACATTTTATACTAATTGGAGTTATGGTGAACTTTGACACAAGTGTCATATATGAAATCAGCTCATGAAGTAAAATTTTGCCACATCACACGTCGGTCGTATGGAGCAGTGGTACGCATCCCGGATTATAAGAGGAGGACTGCAGTTCAAAACTTGTGGTAGGCGCATCGTCACGTGGAGTCTCGCATCTTAAATAAGAACAGGATTTACGTTCCAGCGAATAATCATTGAAAAAAAAATTTAAAATGGTTCTTGCAGTACATCGCCTTATAGTTTTTATTTTATTTTGTAAAGTACAGTTGAAGTTCATTGTCTAGCTGAATAGCATGCTATACAGGACTCTCACCAAACTTTTTGTGAACTTTGTTGTCCACTTTAGAAGCTGAAAGAAGAAGAAATGTACTGTTATCCGTACTTTTGGTTGCTTGGGACAATATCAGAACTTGTTCTTTGAAATAACTTTTGGAAAAATCAATAAGTTTCAGGTTCATTCCATTGACCCCTTAAGGTCTGAGGGAAGGGTTTTCCGTTAAAAAAGCACGTGGTAGCACTCTCTGAGAGAGAAAATTGCCCAATTCAGCCCGCCAGAATGACGCTGTCAGTGTCGCCAAAATTATTTCATCATTATGCAGTTCACAATTGCTTGAGAATTTGCCGTAAACGGAGAACAAAAGGAATTGGCAACAATGGGGAAGAAATTTATCACTCATGCAGTGGTTCGGCGAGAGAACAGCAGCAGCGCCGACCAATCACGCAAAGAGGAAATCAAAATAAACAAACTCCAGCTGGTTTTGGAAAATGAAAACATGAGTCGTTTCTAGAACAACATTAGAAAATATCGTAGGAAGATTTCTGTACAAGGTTTCCACACAAGCTTTGAAAAGTATTTGGGTGATAACAGTGGTGCTGGTGTAAGTAAGACAAATAAAACAAATAAGACAAATAAGACAAATAAGACAAATAAGACAAATAAGACAAATAAAAGGGGCCCTCCTTAGCCGTGCGGTAAGACGCGCGGCTACAAAGCAAGACCATGCTGAGGGTGGCTGGGTTCGATTCCCAGTGCCGGTCTAGACAATTTTCGGATTGGAAATTGTCTCGACTTCCCTAGGCATAAAAGTATCATCGTGTTAGCCTCATGATATACGAATGCAAAAATGGTAACTTGGCTTAGAAACCTCGCAGTTAATAACTGTGGAAGTGCTTAATGAACACTAAGCTGCGAGGCGGCAATGTCCCAGTGGGGGATGTAATGCCAACGAAGAAGAAGAAGAAGACAAATAAGACAAATAAGACAAATAAGACAAATAAGACAAATAAGACAAATAAGACAAATAAGACAAATAAGACAAATAAGACAAATAAGATAGATAAGACTAAGAAGAAAAATAAAGTAAGTTCCTCCAGGAGTTCCTTCGGAAGTTCCTCCGGAATTTCCTCCAGCAATTCCTTCGGAAGTTCTTCCAGGAATTGTCTACGAAAGTTCCTCCAAGAAATCTTTCAGAAGTTCCTCCAGGAATTCTTTCAGAAGCTCCTCCAGAAATTCTTTCAGAAGTTCCTCCAGGAATTCCTTACGAAGTTCCTCCAGGAATTCCTTCCGAAGTTCCTCCAGGAATTCTTTCAGGAGTTCCTCCAGGAATTCTTTCAGAAGTTATTCCAGGAGCTCCTTCGGAAGTTCCTCCAGGAATTCCTTAGGAAGTTCCTCCAGCAATTCCTCCGGAAGTTCCTCTAGGATTTCCTCCGGAGGTTCCTCCAGGAATTCCTCCGTAAGTTCCTCCAGGAATTCCTCCGGAAGTTCCTCCAGGAATTCCTCCGGAAGTTCCTCCAGGAATTCCTCCGGAAGTTCCTCCAGGAATTCCTCCGGAAGTTCCTCCCGGAATTCCTCGGAAGTTCCTCCAGGAATTACTCCGGAAGTTCCTTCTGAAATTCCTCCGGAAGTTCGTCCAGGAATTCCTCCGGAAATTGCTTCGGAAATTCTCCAGAAATTCTCCCGGAAGTAGATCCAGGAATACCTCCGGAAGTTCCTCTGGGAATTCCTCCGGAAGTTCCTCCGGGAATTCCTCCGGAAGTTCCTCCGGGAATTCCTCCGGAAGTTCCTCCAGGAATTCCTCCAGAGTTCCTCCGAGAATTCCTCCGGAACTTCCTCCAGGAATTCCTCCAGAAGTTCTTCCAGGAATTCCTCCGGAAGTTCTTCCAGGAATTCCTCCGGAAGTTCTTCCAGGAATTTCTCTGGAAGTTCCACCAGGAGCTCCTCCGGAAGTTCCTCCAGAAATTCCTCCGGAAGTTCTTCAGGAATTCCTCCTTAAGTTCCTCCAGGAATTCCTCCGGAAGTTCCTTAGGAATTCCTCCGGAAGTTCCTCCAGGAATTCCTCCGGAAGTTCCTCCAGGAATTCCTCCGGAAGTTCCTCCAGGAATTCCTCCGGAAGTTCCTCCAGGAATTCCTCCAGGTATTCCTCCGGAAGTTCCTCCAGGAATTCCTCCGGAAGTTCCTCCAGGAATTCCTCCGGAAGTTCCTCCAGGAATTCCTCCGGAAGTTCCTCCAGGAATTCCTCCGGAAGTTTCTCCAGGAATTCCTCCGGAAGTTCCTCCAGGAATTCCTCCGGAAGTTCCTCCAGGAATTTCTCCGGAAGTTCCTCCAGGAATTCCTCCGGAGGAATTCCTCAGGAATTCCAGGAATTCCTGAAGGAACTTCCGGAAGTTCCTCAAGGAATTCCTCCGGAAGTTCCTTCAGGAATTCCTCCGGAAGTTCCTTCAGGAATTCTTCCGGAAGTTCCTCCAGGAATTCCTCCGGAAGTTCCTCCAGGAATTCCTCCGGAAGGAACTTCCTCAGGAATTCCTCAGGAAGTTCCTCCAGGAATTCCAGGAAGTTCCTCAGGAATTCCTCCGGAACTTCCGGAGGAATTCCTCCGGAAGTTCCTCCAGGAATTCCTCCGGAAGTTCCTCCAGGAATTCCTCCGGAAGTTCCTCCAGGAATTCCTCGGAAGTTCCTCAGGAATTCCTCGAAGGTTCCTCCAGGAATTCCTCGGAAGTTCCTCCAGGAATTCCTCTGGAAGTTCCTCAGGAATTCCTCGGAAGAACTTCCTCGAGGAATTCCTCGAAGGAACTTCCGGAGGAATTCCTGAAGAACTTCCGGAGGAATTCCTGAAGGAACTTCCGGAGGAATTCCCGAAGGAACTTCCGGAGGAATTCGAAGGAACTTCCGAGGAATTCCCGAAGGAACTTCTGGAGGAATTCGGAAGGAACTTCCGGAGGAATTCCCGAAGGAACTTCGGAGGAATTCCCGAAGGAACTTCCGGAGGAATTCGAAGGAACTTCCGGAGGAATTCCGAAGGAACTTCGGAGGAATTCCCGAAGGAACTTCCGGAGGAATTCCCGAAGGAACTTCCGGAGGAATTCGAAGGAACTTCCGGAGGAATTGAAGGAACTTCCGGAGGAATTCGAAGGAACTTCCGGAGGAATTTCGAACTTCCGGAGGAATTCGAAGGAACTTCCGAGGAATTCGAAGGAACTTCCGGAGGAATTCCCGAAGGAACTTCCGGAGGAATTCGAAGGAACTTCCGGAGGAATTCCAGAAGGAACTTCCGGAGGAATTCGAAGGAACTTCCGGAGGAATTCCCGAAGGAACTTCGGAGGAATTCCCGAAGGAACTTCGGAGGAATTCCCGAAGGAACTTCGGAGGAATTCGAAGGAACTTCCGGAGGAATTCCGAAGGAACTTCCGGAGGAATTCGAAGGAACTTCCGGAGGAATTCGAAGGAACTTAGAGAGGAATTCCCGAAAGAACTTCCGGAGGAATTCCCGAAGGAATTCCCGAAGGAACTTCCAGAGGAATTCCCGAAGGAACTTCCGGAGGAATTCCTAAAGGAACTTCCGGAGGAATTCCTAAAGGAACTTCCGGAGGAATTCGCGAAGGAACTTCCGGAGGAATTCGCGAAGGAACTTCCGGAGGAATTCGCGAAGGAACTTCCGGGGGAATTCCCGAAGGAACTTCCGGAGGAATTCGCGAAGGAACTTCCGGAGGAATTCGCGAAGGAACTTCCGGAGGAATTCGCGAAGGAACTTCCGGAGGAATTCGCGAAGGAACTTCGGAGGAATTCCGAAGGAACTTCCGGAGGAATTCCAGAAGGAACTTCGGAGGAATTCGAAGGAACTTCCGGAGGAATTCCCGAAGGAACTTCCGGAGGAATTCCCAGAAGGAACTTCCGGAGGAATTCCCGAAGGAACTTCCGGAGGAATTCGAAGGAACTTCCGGAGGAATTCCGAAGGAACTTCCGGAGGAATTCCAGAAGGAACTTCCGGAGGAATTCCCGAAGGAACTTCCGAGGAATTCGAAGGAACTTCCGGAGGAATTCGAAGGAACTTCCGGAGGAATTCGAAGGAACTTCGGAGGAATTCCCGAAGGATCTTCCGGAGGAATTCCCGAAGGATCTTCCGGAGGAATTCACGAAGGAACTTCCGGAGGAGTTCCAGAAGGAACTTCCGGAGGAATTCCCGAAGGATCTTCCGGAGGAATTCACGAAGGAACTTCCGGAGGAATTCGAAGGAACTTCCGGAGGAATTCGAAGGAACTTCCGGAGGAATTCCCGAAAGGAACTTCCGGAGGAATTCCCGAAAGGAACTTCCGGAGGAATTCCCGAAAGGAACTTCCGGAGGAATTCCCGAAAGGAACTTCCGGAGGAATTCCCGAAAGGAACTTCCGGAGGAATTCCCGAAAGGAACTTCCGGAGGAATTCCCGAAAGGAACTTCCGGAGGAATTCCCGAAAGGAACTTCCGGAGGAATTCCCGAAAGGAATTTCGGAGGAATTTCACAAGGAACTTCCGGAGGAATTCGAAGGAACTTCCGGAGGAATTCCGAAGGAACTTCGGAGGAATTCCAGAAGGAACTTCCGGAGGAATTCCCGAAGGAACTTCGGAGGAATTCGAAGGAACTTCGGAGGAATTCCAGAAGGAACTTCCGGAGGAATTCCCGAAGGAACTTCCGGAGGAATTCGAAGGAACTTCGGAGGAATTCGAAGGAACTTCCGGAGGAATTCCAGAAGGAACTTCCGGAGGAATTCGAAGGAACTTCGGAGGAATTCCCGAAGGAACTTCGGAGGAATTCGAAGGAACTTCCGGAGGAATTCGAAGGAACTTCGGAGGAATTCGAAGGAACTTCGGGAGGAATTCGCGAAGGAACTTCCGGAGGAATTCCCGAAGGAAATTCAGGAGGAATTCCAGAAGGAACTTCGGAGGAATTCGAAGGAACTTCCGGAGGAATTCGAAGGAACTTCCGGAGGAATTCGAAGGAACTTCCGGAGGAATTCGAAGGAACTTCCGGAGGAATTCGAAGGAACTTCAGAGAAATTCCCGAAGGAACTTCCGGAGGGATTCCCGAAGGAACTTCCGGAGGTCTTCCCGAAGGAACTTCCGGATGAATTTCCGAAGGAACTTCCGGAGGAGTTCACGAAGGAACTTTCGGAGGAATTCCCGAATGAACTTCCGGAGGAATTCCCGAAGGAACTTCCGGAGGAATTCCCATAGGAACCCCTGAAGGAACTTCCGAAGGAACTCCTGGAAGAACTTCCGAAGGAATTCCTGGATGAACTTCCGAATGAAGTCCTGGAAAAACTTCCGGGGAATTCCTGGAGGAACTTCCGAAAGAATTTCTGGAGGAACTTCCGAAGGAATTCCAGAAGGAACTTCCGGAGGAATTACTGGAGGAACTTCCGGAGGATTTCCAGGAGGAACTTCCGGAGGAATTACTGGAGTAACTTCCGGAGTAATTCCTGGAGAAACTTCCGAAGGAACTCCTGGAGGAACTTCCAGAGGAATTTTTGTAGAAACTTCCGGAGGAATTCCAGGAGGATTTACTGGAGGAACTTCCGGAGGAATTACTGGAGCAACTTCCGGAGTAATTCCTGAAGGAACTTCAGAAGAAATTCCTGGAGGAACTTCTGGAGGATTTCCTAGAGGAACTTCTGGAGGATTTCCTGGAGGAATTTACGGAGGAACTTCCGGAGGAATTCCCGGAGGTACTTCCGTAGGAATTTGTCTTGATTATCTTATTTGTACTGTTTGTCTTAGTTGCTTTATTTGTCTCTTTTATTTTGCTTATTTGTTCTATTTGTCTTATTTGTTTTATTTATTTTCGATTATTTATCTCATCAAATTCCAATATTTGATTTCAATTTATATATTTGGTATCCTCGTGTTCACAAATAGGAATACGCTTTTTTCTAGTGTCACGCTAGATACAAAGTTGACGGACTTTCTACCGCTCTCATCGCTCCTTTCCTGCCGTGCGCCACAAGAAAATGTGCTGTTGGCTGCTCTCCCGAAATGGTAACTTTTGTATGGAATTTAAAACACTTAGTTGAAGTAAAAAGAGCTTCCTGCAAAATTTATTGCGGTGACATATACTTTTTATTAATACATCAAAATGATCGTTGGAAAAATTCAAAACTTTTGTCAGTTGGGTTTTGCGAAATTCGGTTCCTTTGTGCCTCAAATCATCGGAGAGGGGTACTGAGAAGCGAAAATTTCAGTTCTACAATAGTTCAGTATTTAGAGCTTAATTCAAATTTGGGAAACAGTAGGTCCATGAAAATTTGTAGGAACATTCCTTGATAAATTTCAAAGAGATTGTCAGTTGGGATAAGCGAAATTCGTTCCCAATTCCGAGTTATAGACATTTTAGTACGAAAATAGCACTCTACCGCGAGAGAGCTTCCCTCAGACCTTAAGAACAGAATTCGATAGATTAGGCGATGTTTTAGCCCAACCAGCATATCAGGAATGTATATCTTAAGGTTAGTCAAAATGTAAAACTGATTTGGGCTGTTTTTTATTTGTTTAATAAGTATCTTTGCAAAATGCGCGAAAACGATCCAAAAAAATATGAAAAACGATCCGTCAATAGCGTCTGATTTTGTGGATCAATTAATTTAGTTTCATTGGCCTTCTTTCAAAGAGTTATGGATCATGTTACTGATGGACTTATGGATTATCATCACAGGAACATATTTTCCTATCAATTGCTAAATTTTAGCGTAGCTATGGATCTTAAAATTATTCTTTATGGATACTCCCGAACTATTTTATGGATTTATGGTAGCGTTTTATGGAACATTCAGAAGCTATTTATGAATCGTTTTTCATTTTTTATGGATAGTTCTTTATTATTTATATGCAAAAGTATATTTTGCCCTAGAAAATTATCAAAACCAAACAAAAAAATTTGCAGTTATTTCATTCATAACACATATTACTTACGAGACGAGGCAGCCTTGAGGCTAAAGTCTCTTTAATAAAGATGTAAAAAAACATTTTATTTTCTGTTTATTTTGTGAATGCTAAGAATAATGTCTGTCTCTTATGAAACGAAGTTCGTCGTAAAAATAGTTATTATTGAACTAAAATTCAATTAGTTTTAAATTTGCGAACTTAGCCATTGGAAACAATATTGAAATTCACAATCATCTGTTCCAACGCCAAAAAAATTCAGTTACGATGATAAACGCAAGCAATCATAACCGCTTCAAACGACTAGAAACAAAGTCCTCCTTTTGCCACAGTCATATGACCACCGAACAAAGTATCCCTGGCAGTTGGAAATTGCATCAAAGCGAAATACCATCTGCACAACTAACAGCACCACTCGTTTCGATTGAATTCACTCCATCCACCCCGACGACGCCGGGGTAGGTTTTCCCATGCTCGCCAGATTCGAACTGATCATTGAGTTATTGCTGCAATAAAAAATCATTCCCACGCACGTTATTGTCCCATGGCCGGCTCCGGCGCCGCGGACAAGCTTCGGTATGCTGAAGTTTAGGTCATCCTGCCTCGTTGCTGTGCTGGGCCGTCGATGAAGGTCCATTTTTGGACAACTTCCGTCCGTCTGTTGGTACGGAGCCATCACACACTCATTGGAACGTCACCAAAACATACGGTTCGGTGTAGTTATCTGCTAGGAATGAACAGAAAAAAATGTACAAGATTTATCCACTTGAAGGGTTTTTTCGGTCTAAATATGTATACTTTACAATGCTCAAATAACTTTTCAATGATTTGGTCAGTCATTTGAAGCGATTTCCAGCATCTTACAGCGGTAAAAAGGTCCAACCAGAAATTGAAAAGTTTTCTAAATCTTAAATGCAACGTCAAACTAGCCCGTGAAGAAGCAAAACTATTAGTAAGGTTTCGTTTTGAAGTTTCTGATTACAATTTGTAATAATTAATTTGGGTACAATTTTGTTTGTTTGACAGTCCGAAATCTGTTCAATGTGAGTAGACAGCCTTTCCACGAGCTTTGATAGACAAGTAGAGTATAAAAAAAACTCAGAACGGAACATGAAACGACCGATGGCTGTTGCGGAACATGTGAGTTCCAGAAAAATGCGCATGGCTCACGGACCAGATTGAAATTTATGACGTGAATTGTTTTCGTTTTATTGGCAATTGAATTACGCCTTTCATTGTTTGGGGAAATGTTTTGGACAACACACGAGGCATTGACTATAGGTCGAGAAGAAAGTTTCAGTTTGCTTGATGGAGTGAGCCATTCCTACAGATATGTGACCGTTCGTAGCCTTCATATATGTGGTACAGAAAGTTGAAATTCAATCACTTCTTGTGTCATATAACGCATTGAACAAAGAATCACATTGCCAAAATTCATGAACAGAAATTAACAATATTCGGCAGATATTGCCACTTTTTCCTTCAAATTCTGATTGATGACTGCAATCTGTACATCTGTTTCTAAATGCCTTTATAAACGTAGACAGTAAAACTTTGGAAATAGCTTTTGAATAAGAACGAATTGAAGAATCATCCACGATCATGGCCCACTTATAGATAAGTCCGCGAACAATTACCGAAGATAGTTCGCAATTTCTTAGGATGCCCATTGTCCATATTACCCTCAAGCCCCCCATAAGTACGATTTGAACCGTCATGTCCACATCCTTTGAACAGCCGAAAATTTACACTTCTGCATCATCTATCATAAGATAATTTGTGCAACCAAGTCGATAAACGGCAGGATCATTGCTTGCGTGTTTATCCAAACCAAACTGTTGCAATTTTACGACCGAGTAAGCAAAGGCCGATGATTCAAAGGCAATATGCGTTGTGAAATTTATTTGCGCTGCCACCGAGGATGACCCCCAGCACACATTAGTGCACACAGCCCAATATGTGTTTGTTTGGAGCCGGAACACAGCGCGTCCTCACACACAAAATTAGCCCCAAACTGGGTTTCGCATTTATTTGTTCTGGGCAGGAATATTTCACGCTACTTTATCACCGGCAATTGTTGTTTATGCAGTTAAATTTATTCCTACCGATTGCTTATATTAATGAATTGGTCTTGCGTGCGCATCGATGGCATATTTTGATAACAGCCACTAAACAGCGATAACTACGTCCGATGTGATTTATGTTCGGATTTTCAAACTGGATGGATTTCTTGGAAGTGCAAGGGAGTTTTGTACATTTAGTATGGAAAATTATATCTGAATAATGGAAAATACCCGGTAAAAATATCTACGCGTCATTACAATTCGTTAACTTTGGAATTTCAAATATTTGTTAGAATTATGAGTGAGTTGACATAGACTAGTTGCTAGTTGGCAAGTTGCCAGTCTAACTCACGGACTGAGTTCATTGGATTCCATTTGTGAATCCAATGTGTTAGCTGTGACAGCGACCTTCGATACGGCAATTACTGTGGAGCGCACTTCGAATGTGAATGAACTTCACCCGGTGAAAGTAGAAGATACAGTGTCCCCGCAAATCACAGTAGAATATTTAAATCCAGGTTATGCACTGAGAAGGCGGACTCGCTAGCAAAGGTGGGCGCACAGGAAGGTGAAATTTTTGATAGACAAATCTCGGACAACGAATATTTCCCATTAGTCCGTCAGTACTCTTCGTAATTGACAAATGAATTGGTCACACAACGAACTTGGACGGTGGCTATTTTCTATAGTTCCAGAGGTGAGGACTTAAATCGAGGCTTCATTCGCGTAATGTCGAGGCTTATGTCCAATCACTATTCACTAAACGCACATCTCTACAGTTAATCAGATCGTTAGCAATCTATGAAGGTGCGGAGCCGGTTACGATGACATCGATCAGGTAGTTTTGTATTGCTCTGAAAACGACGCCTCAAGAGAGCTACTATTGGATACCCTTGTGGCCCGAGGTAACCCTACAGGGAAGTAAGAGGTGTTTTGGAGGATCGCGATGTGGAGCATATGCAGGCCATCTATGCCTTTCTTTGCTCAACTGACATCAAAGTTTACTCCTCTTTTTTTCTTTCTCAGTTTTTTTCTTGTCCCTGTCTTGTTGTTTCGTGTACCATGAAGCTCTGACCATCCGGAAGATGCTCCCTGACGAACCATAACTCGAGCACGACGCTACGCCGCACCATTCTGAAGTCAAATACCCGGATGAGCAGCTGAAATACCTCAAACCTAAATCCCAAACATCCAATTTATCGAAGACCCTGGAATTACAAGCTTCGTACCCCGCATAATCAAGTTATTGACACATGAATACTCTAACCGAAATGACAAATATTGCTCCAAGTCACCGTAACACCAACTTTCACTCTAAATACACTCCTTGAGTTTCTTCATCTCCGAATCTTGATCAGTAGCAGCAACTACCTCGGCAATATCCAATGCAGCATTTTTTTTGGACTGCACGTATTATACATTACGTGTTTGGATCAAAGATTTTCATCTACCCTAAGGTCGCAATCGCTCGAACCATAACATATCGAATGTACCCTTCCAATTCATCAACCCACTGACTATCCTGAACATAAGAGCCTAAACAAAACAACATGTCAGCTATATTTGCGGATCCTCTGCTGTACAAAACCTAAAACAAAGTATCTAAATCCATCAGTTTAAAGCTAGGGGAGCACAGTGCATAACGCACCCCTCGGGGCAAAATGGCCTCACTCGTAAAATCAGTCATATAATCTTTCGTGCAAAATCCTTTCATATTCACTCAAAATCAACGATTTGCGATTCTTCCACCTCATCCACAAGACTATATTTTACATTCCACCATTCGGGCGTTTGGCTCCAATTTTAAAATATTTTTTAAATGCCTTAGAAAGTCATGAACCTTATGGTTTTGAATAGAAGATCATTGTGAGATGTAGCTGGTTTTGTAAATTTTGCATCTACACGTTGAAATGGTGAGGTATTCTTGTTTATGTTCAGAAGTTGGCTTTCTCAGTCTGAAATTTCAGGACGATGGTTTATTTATTTTCCCGACGTTTCGGCCGATGAGTTGTGGCTTAATTAGGAGCCGTATAGTCTATCGTCTAACGTAAATTATTGGAAACCACGTTCGATCAGTGGATAGGTCCTTTTTTGCATGCTTTTTGTAAAATTTGTAAGTGGTTTTAAACTCACCAAAACGGCTTCTGTTTGTGGCGGTATAAGCCCCAGTTCGTCACAAAGGTTATAATGTCGCAACAATCTTCATTCAACTCCTCTTGATGGAATGCTTGCTTAATGTCAAGAGTGATAAAGAACCGAGAATTTCTAAATTTTGAGCTAAGATCATCAAATACCGGCAAAATTTGGAAAATATTTGTAAGGCTGTATGAATTGTAATATATTCGTAAAACGAAGTTGAAAAATGCAGCGTCCCGCGTTATTAAAGACCAATAACGATACCGACCTCACAGTCAATTAGAATTAGGGGAGAAAAATTAGTTTGACGCTCATTTCTTCAAGAGACCGAGTAATCCTCTGCATCTCCATAAGCGCACTGGAAAGGCATAGTATGTTAGTTGGTAAGGAAATATAATGGAAATCGCCTTGGTAAGCGACTAATTACTGTTTTTGATCTGCTTTTTCGTTGCCGGTTATATTAACGTGAGCTGGGACAAAAGAGGGAGCACTCTTAGGAAACCCTACCGGGATAAAAACCCCGTATGAAGATTTCAAACGATTGGTCAACTCAAAGATATTATCCAGCTAGTGCGCCACATGGAACTGCAGCACCACCAAACTAAGAAGGATAAAAAAACACTCCTTTCGAGTGGGCCTCATCTTATGTCAACGATAGATATGTTAACACACACGGCCTCCTCGCAAAAAAAGGAAGATCCACCATTAGGGTGGCTCAAATTAGTATGGGAATTTTTTTTTGAATTTTTTGATGGGCCGCCCTCTTATTCGGCTCTATTTGATGCCCTGATGCTCTGGACAAAATTTCAGCCAAATCGGTCAACGTTCGGGCGGTGCTAAACTCGTTGGATGTTTATATGCAAAAATGTATGCAGAATCATCCAAAAACAGTAAATTGCAGTTGGACGGCACAACTTACGATTAAGAACTATGATACTCATAACTACTAATCTCCTCGCGGTTTTCAGCATAACATTCTGTATTTAATTCTACAAGAACTGAATGAGTATCATGGTTCTTGATCGTAAATTGTGCCGTCCGACTGCAAATCACTATTTTGGATGTTTCTGCATACATTTTTGCATATAAACTTCCAACGAGTTTAGCACCACCCAAACGTTGACCGATTTGGCTGAAATTTTGTCCAGAGCATCAGGGCATCAAATAGATCCTAATAAGAGGGCGGCCCATCAAAAAATTTTAAAAAGGTTTTTTTTGAGCCACCCTAGTGCCCATCCTGTGGAATAAGAATCACAGTAGAACACATTCTTATTGACTGCAGAATATACGACAAAGAAAGGCAAAAGTACCTACTGGGCACATTGCTACAAGAGATACTAGGTGATGACACCAGCAGTTTGCAAAAAACTGTCAACTTTTTAAAAGAAACAAAGCTGCAAACGCTGATTTAACACAAAGCAAACCAACCGCGAAACTGATGAACTCAACACCCGGCAAACAAAACTTAAGTCAGCATATCCAGCATATATATACAGAAATCAACCTTAATCAATCATCATCAGTGTACCTCAACCAGTCGCCAGCTCGTCAACCTTTGCTGAACTCAACATGGGAAACAACGACTCCAAGGATACCACACAAAACGGAGATCACGACGTAACGATCATCCAAACCCAGGACGTACACACCAGTATACTAGCAGACCACGACACGAAGCTGACTCTCTTGATCATCATGGTCGGGATTCAACTCCTCATCATGATAGTGACGATCATCAAAAAACAACTTAAACAACAGGCCATCAAGGCAGCCAGGGCCGTTACCATCCTCCCAGTATGATCCAGGAAGGAAGAGCACGTTACCACTAACCAGGACGACCTAGCCCGATGTCAACAACCACACATACACATTATACATTATACAAATTAAATTCAAACTCTGTAATCTTATAATGCGACCCGAATAACCAATATGGTTAAAAGGTCCCAAATAAAAATCAACAACAACAACTGTTTTTGATCAACGCCATAGTCCATATTGGCATATACAGCATACAACATGGCTTGTCCAAAAATTTGTTTGTAAATCGCAATTCACAATTCTTAAGAACTGTCATTAATATGAATCATCATTCTATTTAAAACAATCTTTTCAAACAGTTTGCTTATTGAAGAAAGCAAACTGATTGGGCGATAGCTAGAAGCCTCAGCTAGATTTTTGGCCGGCTTCAAAATTGTAACAACTTTGGCGTTTTTTCATTTATCTGGGAAGTATTCCAATTGAAAACATTTGTTAAATAAATTGATCAAAAAGGATAAAGAGCTCTCAAGACGTTTTTGCCTTTCTCGTATACTAAGTATACGTAAAGGCTCTATAATCGCTCCAAAAACAAACTTTTATAGAATGCCCGGAGACCCATAGTGTTATATACCAATCGAAGTCTCGCCCATTTTTTAGGCACTTACCCTTAAGCGTTTTGCTCGCAACAAGTTGCCAAAGTCTTGTCTTCTTGTTTCTTATTGAATATTGACCGGATCGGACTATGAGCTCCGTTGGGCCAAAATACATTTTCTCAAGACAAAAACAAGTGGAAAAGTCTAGATCACTTTTTTGCCACTTATCTATAACCGATTTGCTAGCAACAAGTTCCATTCGGCTGGGATTTATGTCTCATTGCTTTCTATTGAAAACTGGGCTGATAGGATCAGAAACTATGGTCAATATACATTTTTTTACGCAGAATTGTTTTCAAGCTGTTTCCATTAATTCATAAACTCTGCCAATCGGCAACAATTGCGTTCGACGGGGAATCCTGTCCCATTGTGTTTCATTAAAAATTGGGCTGATCGGACTCTGAACTTTGGCCAATATACTATTTTTTACAAAAAAAAACAAACCTTTTATAGGAGGCCCGGACAAACGGATTTTTTCGAAAAAATACATTAATAAAATGTGATGACTCTTAGTCTTAACCTATTTACTCACAACAAGTTGTATAGGACGGGGAATCCTGTTTCTTTGTTTCCTATCAGATTCGGACTATAGGCGCTGAAGTTATGGCCAAAATACAATTTTAACCGATTTATTGCAACAATTTGCATTTGACGATGCTGTCCCAATGTTTTGTATTGAAAATGACCATAAGAGTTATAGCCAGAATATTAGGTATTTAAAACTAACTCATTTTATGAGCACGATCAAATAGAGATCTGAAAATAGGCAAAGCCGCGTAGTCGATAGCAGTTCTATTCGGTTGTCACGTATTTTTCCAAAAATAATTAAAAATGTGAATTCGTAACTAGTGAAGTCAAGTGGCATCGACAAATACAGATTGAAAATTTTCTCAAGTCGTTCAGAAATTTTCCATCCATGAGAGGCGGAGCAACTTCAATGTTCATAGAAGTGAGCTTTTTTAGATTGCTTTTATTTTTCTCAAATTTTTAATTAGATATCGGTGGACATAATTAATGCCTTGAAATATTATTCCAACAGCCAGTCACCGCAAATTGAACAAATTAAAAAAAAAAGAGCTAGCTCGGATGGTGGAATTGTAAAAACCTTTGAAGGAATAATTCATAGTCGACTTTCTAGAAACAAATTAGTATGTGAGTTAGCAGATGCCGAGTTCTGCTTCAATCAGAGCAGTTCAAAGTATCAAGTCGTCCTGTTTCCGGCGAAACCAACTTCAATCTACCACTAGCTTCCCATATGCAACCGTGAACCTAAATTATCAGTAAAGAGCATTTGTGGTTTTAAAGAAAATATAATCAAATTTTCTACTCTTTTACTATTATCCGATGATGTTAAAGAAGATCTCAATAATAATTTAAATAGGATGTAGTTTGTCAAAAATGCATACGTATGTTTGTCTACATACGTTTGAACATTCTTGGTGTTCTAAATTTTGTCTGCCCCTGATTTGGTCAACTCCTGATCATTATTTTATTTATTTATTCAGACTAAGGCCGAAGTGGCCTGTGCGGTATATAAGAGTCTTCTCCATTCGGCTCGGTCCATGGCTACACGTCGTCAACCACGCAGTCTACGGATGGTCCGCAAATCATCTTCCACCTGATCGATCCACCTTGCCCGCTGCGCACCTCGCCTTCTTGTGCCCGTCGGATCGTTGTCGAAAACCATTTTCACCGGGTTACTGTCCGACATTCTGGCTACGTGCCCGGCCCATCGCAGTCGTCCGATTTTCGCGGTGTGAACGATGGATGGTTCTCCCAACAGCTGATGCAATTCGTGGTTCATTCGCCTCCTCCACGTACCGTCCGCCATCTGCACCCCACCATAGATGGTACGCAGCACTTTCCTTTCGAAAACTCCATGTGCGCGTTGGTCCTCCACGAGCATCGTCCAGGACTCGTGTCCGTAGAGGACTACCGGTCTAATTAGCGTTTTGTAGATTGTCAGTTTGGTACGGCGGCGAACTCTATTCGATCGGAGCGTCTTGCGGAGTCCAAAGTACGTACGATTTCCAGCCACTATGCGTCTCCGAATTTCTCTGCTGGTGTCATTTTCGACAGTCACCAGTGAGCCCAAGTACACAAATTCTTCTACCATCTCAATTTCGTCACCACCGATGCAAACTCGCGGTGGGTGGCTCACATTGTCTTCTCTTGAACCTCTTCCTATCATGTACTTCGTCTTCGACGTGTTGATGACTAGTCCGATCCGCTTAGCTTCCCTCTTCAGTCTGATGTAGGCTTCCTCCATCTTCTCAAAGTTACGTGCTATAATATCTATGTCGTCGGCGAAACCAAATAGCTGGACGGACTTATTGAAAATTGTACCACTCGTGTTAATCCCTGCTCTTCGTATTACACCTTCCAAAGCGATGTTGAATAGCAAACACGAAAGACCATCACCTTGCCGTAACCCTCTGCGGGTTTCGAAGGGACTCGAGAATGCCCCTGAAACTCGAACTACGCTCATCACCCGATCCATCGTCGCCTTGATCAACCGTGTCAGTTTATCCGGAAAACCGTGTTCGTGCATTAGCTACCATAGCTGGTCCCGATCGATTGTATCATATGCGGCTTTGAAGTCGATGAATAGATGATGTGTGGGCACGTTGTATTCGCGGCATTTCTGCAGTACTTGGCGAATGGCGAACACCTGGTCCGTGGTGGAGCGTTCGCCCATAAAACCCGCCTGGTACTGCCCCACGAGCTCCCTTGCAGTTGGTGCTAGTCGACGGCATAAAATTTGGGAGAGTATCTTGTAGGCGGCGTTCAGCAATGTGATTGCGCGGTAGTTGCTACAATCCAGCTTATCGCCCTTTTTGTAGATGGGACACACGACACCTTCCATCCACTCCTGCGGCCAAACCTCTTCCTCCCAAATCTTGGTAATGACCCAGTGCAGCGCTCTAGCCAGTGCTTCACCACCGTGTTTAAACAGCTCTCCTGGTAGTTGGTCAACCCCAGAGGCTTTGTTGTTCTTCAGCCGGCCAATCTCCTCCTGGATTTCCTGGAGATCCGGAGCCGGTAGAATTATATCCTGCGCGCGTTCTCCCAGGTCCATCACCATACCGCCATCTTCGTCTGCCACATCGCCATTCAGGTGTTCTTCGTAGTGCTGCCGCCACCTTTGGATCACCTCACGCTCGTTCGTAAGAAGGTTCCCGTTTATGTCCTTACACATATCAGGCTGTGGCACGTGGCCCTTACGTGAACGGTTCAACTTCTCATAGAACTTTCGTGTGTTATTAGCGCGGTACAGTTGCTCCGTTTCTTCACGGTCTCGATCTTCCTGCTGGCGCTTTTTCCTCCGGAAAATCGAGTTTTGTCTGTTCCGCGCCTGTTTATATCGTGCCTCGTTCGCCCTCGTGCGGTGTTGCAGCAATCTCGCCCATGCTGCATTCTTCTCTTCCACTAACTGCTCATATTCGCCGTCATACCAGTCGTTTCTCTGATCCGGGGGCACCGTGCCAAGTGCAGCGGTTGCGGTGCTACCAATGGCGGATCGAATATTTCTCCAGCCATCTTCAAGAGACGCTGCGCCTAGCTGCTCTTCCGTTGGAAGTGCCACTTCCAGCTGCCTCGCGTATTCTTGGGCTAGTCTACCGTCTTGTAGCCGCCCAATGTTAAGCCGCGGCGTCCGACTTCGACGTGTGTTGTACACCGTCGAGAGTTTTGAGCGCAGGCATACTGCAACGAGGTAGTGGTCGGATTCAATATTCGCACTGCGGTAAGTGCGGACGTTCGTGATGTCGGAGAAGAATTTACCGTCGATTAGAACGTGGTCGATTTGGTTTTCCGTTTCTTGGTTAGGCGATCTCCATGTGGCCTTGTGGATATTTTTGCGGGGAAAGAAGGTGCTTCGGACTACCATTCCGCGGGAGGCTGCAAAGTTTATGCATCGTTGGCCGTTGTCGTTCGATACGGTGTGCAGACTATCCGGTCCGACCGGTCTATACATTTCCTCCCTTCCTACCTGTGCGTTCATGTCACCGATGACGATTTTAACGTCCCGCAGTGGGCATCTATCGTATGTCTGCTCCAGCTGTGCGTAGAACGCTTCTTTCTCGTCGTCGGGTCTCCCTTCGTGTGGGCAGTGCACGTTGATGATGCTATAGTTGAAGAAACGGCCTTTAATCCTCAGCTTGCACATCCTTGCGTTGATTGGCTGCCACCCAATCACGCGTTGGCGCATCTTACCCAGCACTATGAAGCCGATTCCCAGCTCGTTGGTGGTGCCACAGCTTTGGTAGAAGGTAGCCGCTCGATGCCCGCTTTTCCACACTTTCTGTCCTGTTTAGCAAA
This sequence comes from Armigeres subalbatus, assembly GCF_024139115.2. Classification (NCBI taxonomy): domain Eukaryota; kingdom Metazoa; phylum Arthropoda; class Insecta; order Diptera; family Culicidae; genus Armigeres; species Armigeres subalbatus. The sequence continues at coordinate 40,687,561 of NC_085140.1, read as the reverse complement.
TCTCCTGCAGCGCCACGACGTAGAAGTTGCGGGGATGTAATTCATCGTAGATCATCCTGTCGCACCCTGCGAAACCTAGCGACTTGCAATTCCATGTTCCAAGCTTCCAATCGTGATCCTGTATTCGTCGCCTAGGTCTTTGCCGATTATATCGAGTCGCATTATCTCTTATATTGTTCGTAATTATTTGTTTTCTAGGCGGCTTATTGGGCCTGCGCAAACCTCCTGTCTCGTAGGAGGGCCGTCGTGTCAGGGATGTTTAGCGTCCCACCTAACACCAGGACTTGGGCTTGTGCGCTTTGAGCGGCACACGGTCGCTTTGGTGGGGCCTACTTGCGGATACATGCAGCTTTTTATAGAGGTTTAACAGGGCCCACTGTCAAACCCCACCACATCCTAGGCAAGCCCCACAACTCGCAGATGGCCTGGGGAGGGATCGTCAAGCCCTTGGACATAGTCCCTGCTGCCCTGATCATATGACAGTTTTAATATGATTTCTTCACGATCCAATTTTGCCACATTTTTTGTACAGAATTTTATACTCAGAAAAAAAAAACTGATAACAACTAATGATTATGAATGTCCAAAAAAGAAAAAAAAATATACTATTTTGGAAGGTTATAAGACAGTCGAAAACCATTAATTACTTTTTATTTGTGTTGTTTTTACCTCTCTAAAGAACTTTTCTCGATACATTCCATAATGAGCGTGAAAGGCATCATCACCGCTAGGTGGATTAATCTGGATTTTTGATAAGTATGTCGAAAATACCATCATCACCCGGGGCTTTCATATTTTTAAATTTTCTAGTAATAGATCTCACTTCATCCAAATTAGTTCCCAACGAAGGGTCAAAAACATTCTCTTGATTGAGAATGTCTTCGAAGCTCCGTTTAATCTGATCCTCAATTGGACTAGTAAAGTCTAGACTAAAATTATGGGCACTCTCGAGCTGCTGAGCGAGTTTTTGAGCCTTTTCGCCATTTGTTAATAAAATTTTATTTCCCTCTTTAAGCGCTGGAATTGGCTTTTGAGGTTTTTTAAGAATTTTCGTAAATTTCCAAAAGGGTTTCGAACTGGGATCCAACTTCGAGACATTATTCTCAAAGTTGGTATTTCTCAGAATAGCGAAACGTTTTTTAATTTTAATTTGCAAGTCACGCCAAATAACTTTTAACGTGGGATCGCGAGTTCTTTGGTATTGCCTTCGCCTCACATTTTTAAGACGGATCAGTAGCTGAAGATAATGGAGTTGAATTTAATTTCACATTCAGGAATTGCAATGCCTCTGGCTTCGACAGTTTGTCAAGGATACGAGAGCATTTTAAATATCACTTTTGCTATCGATAGGAATATCAACATCAAAATTCCTTTCGATATACGTTTTATATAAACCCCAATCAGCTCTTTGATAATTAAAAGTAAAGCTGATTGGATTGTTAATGGCTTCTTGTGAGATTTCAAACGTCACAGGAAGGTGATCAGAGTAAAAGTCAGCATGAGTTACCAATTGGCCACACAGTTGACTCGAATCCGTTAAAACTGAAGGATTTCGACTGAAAGAAAAACAAGTTGGTCCATTGGGATATTGAATATTATAATATCCCGCCAAACAATCTTCGAAAGAAGTTTCACCATTGGAATTGCTTTGAGCATTATTCCATGAACGGTGTTTGGCATTGAAGTCACCAATTATGAAAAATTTGGATTTGTTGCGAATTAGAATTTGAAGATCAGCTCTCAACACTGGAAAGGCAAGTAGGCAGCAATAAAAGAGAATTGTCCAAAATTGGTTTCAACAGAAACCTTCAAGGTTACGAAAACTTTGATTTCAAATGAAGAATATAATTTGTGGTTGATATGTCTATTAATGACAATGGCGGGCCCACCACTAGTGTTGTCCAGATGATCATTTCAGTTAATTAAACAATTTGGATCTTTTTTGATGAAGAATCCACGTTTTAAATAATGCTTATGGATCCTGTACACCTCCAGTGGTGCAAAGGGCCGACTTGAAAGATATCCATCCTGAGCGTTGCCCAGCTATCGCTTTAACCTGTTGCCAGGTTAGATTTCGGTCGACTTCTTTTATTTCTTTATTGAGGCTTCGCCGCCATGAGCCTCTGGGTCTGCCTCTGCTGTGATGTCCCGCTGGGTTCCAGTCTAATGCTTGTTTACAGATTTCGTTTCCACCCCTACGTAGAGTGTGGCCGACCCAGCCCCACTTCCGGTCCCGAATTTCTGTTGCTATCGGCCTCTGGTGACAACGACGATGGAGCTCGTTGTTTGAGATCCAGTTGTGAGGCCACCAGGCCCGAATTATATACCGCAGGCATCTATTAATGAACACCTGCAGCCGTTGTGTGTTCTCCACTGATACACACCATGTTTCGCTAGCGTATAACAGCACAGATTTCACGTTAGAGTTGAAAATTCGTATTTTGGTGCGTTCTTATCTGCCTGTTTTTCAGGATATTTCTTAAACTCGCAAAGGCAGCCCTTGCTTTCTTGATCCGTGCGCCTATCTTGATCTTGGTACCGCCGTCTGACCTGCCGAGGAGGAGTGCTCGGCAAGGTCGTTGAGCTTACTCTGCATACCAGAGCGGAGTTGCGCGAGGAGTGCAACGTCATCAGCCAATTCGAAGTCGTTTAGGTGCTCCATGGTTATAGGCTGCCATAACAGCCCGCGATTTGGTTCACGGTCAATCGCATCTACCAGAATCTCATCGATTACGATGAGGAACAGTAACGGTGATAGAATACATCCTTGCGTCACACCAGCTACGACCCGGATAGGGTCGGACAGGGCCCCATTGTGTAGCACTCTACACGAAAAGGCCTCGTGCTGTGCTTCGATGAGGCCGATGATTTTCTCAGGAGCCCCCTTGCGTCTCAGGGTGCCCCACATATTCTCGTGATTGAGACGGTCGAAAGCTTTTTCATAGTCAATGAATACCAAGTAAAGGGACTCTTGGAGTTCGTTGACCTGCTCCAGAATGATGCGGAGCGTGACAATATGGTCCACACAGGATCTTCCGGCACAGAATCCGGCTTGCTGCCGCCAGAATCCGGGCTAGGATATTTTTGCACAGAACTTTGAGTACGGTACACAGCAACATAATGCCTCGCCAGTTATCGCATACAGTCAGGTCACCCTTTTTGGGCACCTCCACTAAGATACCTTGCATCCAGTCGACCGGGAAAGTTGCGGTGTCCCAGATATTACGAAATAAACGATTCAGTAGTTGAGCGGATGTCATGGGGTCAGCTTTGAGCATTTCGGCTGATATGCGGTCGACCCCTGGGGATTTATTCGATTTCATGCTTTGGATGGCTGTTTGAATCTCTAGCAGTGATAGAGCTTCGGTATTGACGCGTGTTATACGTCGGATCCTAGGCAGATCATGCGTTTCAGCTGGTCAGTTGAGTCGGTCAATAGAGGAGGTGAATGTTCCCGGTTGCGGCGGCTCTCTCTCCTTCGTCGGCCAGAGAGTCTGCCCACGCTCGCTTGTCCCGTCGACATGAGCGTTTTACTTCCTTTTCAAGAGCCGCGTATCGTTGGCGGGCTAATACTTTGGCTTCTCTGGTTTTCGATCGCTCTATCGCGGCTTTGGCTTCTCTTTGCTCCTCTATCTTCCTCCAGGTCTCATCGGCGATCCATTGTTTTCTCTGGGTGCGAAGTTCGCCCAGTTCTCGCTGGTGGCGATGAAGACATTCTTGATGGCGGTCCATTGGTCTTCCACGCTGCCACCTTCCGGAATATCTGCAGCACGCGTCTCCAGTTCACATCACGTTTTAAATATGTTTCAGTAATTATAGCAATGTGCACATTATGAACTGTTAAGAAGTGAGTAATTCTCGCTGAGACCGGGTTACTATTTGCACGAGGCTCTTAAAAATTCCTAAATTTATGTTCATTCGAAAGCTTTTGGAGAGTATATTAAGGATCCGAGTTAAATTCTTCAGAAAGGTAGACCCCTCGATAGTTATACGCGAAATGACGTTTATGGACCCCTCGATTTTTGTCAATTCCAAAAGCTTTCGAATGAACATAAATTTAGGAATTTTTAAGAACCTCGTGCAAATAGTGGTCCGGTCTCAGCGAGAATTTCTCAAGTTGAATAATTCATCCTCCCTGCCCTTTTAAAGAGTGGGAACTCCAATTTAAAATAAAAAATAAATAAAAAATTGGATCCATTAAAACGAAGTCCAATTACAATTTTTTGAGTAAATTTGATACCGACCTGAACAGCATCAGTTTTGAACATTGCATCAATCATGTGATGCAATTCTTTTATGTAGTAAATCAAAGTCGGAAGTGAACGACTGTAATTTTTCGTTGAAGAATGGTTTTGATAATCATTCATCGTCGATTAATTTTCAGAAACGAAACTTTGCCTGCCTGCAGCGATGCTTGCATAGGTAGGTATGTTTGAAAAATTTGTATTCAACGAATTCAAATCGAGGCTAATTTTTCTAACAATGCTGAACTGACTGAACATCAAAATGTGATCTATAAGCAAAAGTAAATGATGTTCATACAAGTTATATGATTTGACTAGTTTGAAGTGAAATGTGAAATATCTTGATAGTAAGGCAGTTCGAAGTGATCCACACGCAAACGAACGCAGTCGTAATTGATAGCAATTTATTTTAGACCGAATGGCGGAGGAATGTATTGGAGAATGAATGAGTGGGAAATCATACAGTAACAATAATAATGCCAATACTAAAAAGCAAAGAGTTCATCACATATTGCTGCAGATCACCATAATTCTTTTGAAATCATGTTTGATTTATTCGAAACCATGGCTATTGCGCAAAACATTCGCGGCTTCCATTGCTATAAAATGCTTTCAATACGCGAGCAAAACAATATTCAAGCGCTACTCATAAATTAATAATTGCTGTTTGCATTCAAATTCTGTTTGAATTTTTATCGCCCTCATCGCTAATGGACAGCAAGAGGTCGCGGGGCCACAAACGATCGATTTAAACAAACGCGCGTGATACCGATACCTACCTATCTATTTGCATTCTCGCGTACCGTAGCGCCATCGAGCTTTGTTTCAGCTTCCGCGCGAGAATGAAATTGAATGCAAAAAAATAATCATCGTATTTACCTCTATTAGAGAAGGTGGGGGTGGACGGGGGAGACGGGCGGAGTCAATGCCTCTGCAAAGCAAAGCTACACAGTACTCAAAACTATTGAAATTTAATTACGGATGCAAATTTAATTTAAAATAATATGTTTGACTATCATCGTCCGGAATATAATAGAAAGCTGCTTGAAAAAGCGAGCGCAGCTGCTGCTCGGATGAGTTCGACTTAATGCGACTAGGCCATGCTTTGAATCGACCCCTGATTTATAGGGTGCCCCTTGGGTTTTTCAAAATGGTCGATACATTACGGTTTAATGCCTGAATATAGTCGTTGAACTTATGTTAGTCACTTTACATTTGAAGCTTCTTCATCTTTTAGCTTTTCATAAAATTAAAGCATTACAAAATAAAATATATTTTTATAAAATATTTAACCATGAAAGAGGAATTTTATTTTATTTTACTGAAATTCACTTTGACACAGATTAAAGCCACCCGATTCACATTCGTGTTCAAGCATTATTCATATCACGGTTTCGGAGTGGGAAGGCTTACAAACGCATTCTAAGCCATACACGGTCATAGTTTCTGTTGATATGTGGGCTGAATATTATTATGGCAGCAACGCTATTTTCCCGTCAGTTTAAATATAGTTATTTCATCGATGTTTAAATATTTACACATGAAATTAGAGCTGTAATCCGGGAGCAGTAGTACTTCGCATGGGTGGGAATTGTGTTTTCGCTCCGAGTGTTTCGATACTGAAACCATGGCATCTATGGCGCATTTTACAGCCCATAATTATGTGAAATACTGCAGTGCTTTGGAGGTTCACTGACGGTTGTCGTGCAGGGATGGCACATGTTGAGATCTTTTCATTCATGTTATGTGTCATGTATAGTTGATAAAGGTCCATCACTTCTGAAAAATAAGTCAAGGAGTTATTTTCAACAACGCCCTTTCAGAAATATTTTGGAAAATTCAGCTCTGAGAGCAGGATTGAATTAACGAAACCAATTTTGGAATACAGACAATATTTCTGTATACCGCGTTGAGTTGTGACTAGACTAATTGCTTAGAGCATACGATCCATGTCCCCACAGTTATTGTACGAATGTAGATTTTCGAATATTTAGTTGTTTTCTGTTTTCAAGAAGACTTTTCAAATGGAGACCTGTGCATATTTGTCTACCAATCACAAGCTAAGTTCTTTATCTAATTTACAGTTTTTACCCAATCAATTTTACTATTTTTTATATTCGACCTTCTTTATTCGACATTTTGTCCTTCGATCTTTTATCATAGATTCAGATAGACGATAACAAATGCCAACATCAAATCAGATAGCTCACTCAAAATGAATCTTCGAGTTAGTAACCTTACATCATTGCACAGATGGATTACCGGAAAAATTTGATAAATTGATGTGCCTGCCTTCGCAGCTTTCCACGGAAATCTTATCCAATATTTCTGTATTTGCCTTGCCTCTTTTTTCAATATCTTTCCTCCGCTTTTTGATTAATCAAGAAATGTAGGTTCGTCTTCCAATGGATGAGTGCGCTTCCTAAGGCCAACGCTAGTTCATCCTATTCCATGGTGGAAGGAATCACGAAAAAAAAATCCCACAGGAAAGTAAAACTAATGGCGATGAATGTGGCCAGAACTCATTTCGAGATATGCTTATTTATCACTCCAGGAGCGGACGATATGGATGGGATTCTTCCTTGGGTAAACAGCACGTAGAGAGTGGATTTTTTTTTGCAAACTCCCTGAATTATCCTCGCCGAAGGGCATTGGTGTAGATCCACTTCAGGCTGCTTGTTTATTCAACATCTTTGATCTCACTCGAAATTTGAATGTTATTATTTTTTGGCGCTTTCCCTCCCCCTGCAAAACCGTATCAATAAATCCCGGCAGCATCCCCGGCGAAAACCATTCCGAAAAACACCCACTTAGCGGGCGTAACCGCGTGCCTCCACAACGAGATGCAATGGTTCATGAATAATTTTGTCATATCTTTGGCCAGCGAGCGCCGTTCAGTGGCAATATCCGTCGTTGTCGGCTGCCTGCCTAACTGCCAATTCCCGGTGCGGATGCGGATGGCAGAGAGCCATATACCACGGCGGATGGAGCCCTGCTGCTGGCTGGTGCTGGAAAAATTAATTCAATAACTTCAAGACTAAAAGCACTCGGAAACTTTATGCCACATCATCATTATCTCCAGATATTGTTTCGGTAGCACGCTGTGGAAGTTTGTTCTTAATGTGCGTCTTTTCTTGTATTAATATGTATGCTTTTATGGGAAGAAGTTTCAAATCATGATGCAGTTATGAAGTGATTTTAAACAGTTTTTATTAGAATCTGTATTGCTTGTGACATTTGTTTAGTGTTTTATACGATGGAACAGTAGAGGGAGCAGATGAGAGGTTGATTTTTTTTATTCTAAAGAAACGTTTCATCTAAAAGAATGTTTTCCAGTCAAATTACAATAAAATAATTTTGTTACAAATCATTTAAAATTCGAACTTAAGTCCACATTCAAATACATCCGACGTTCAGACGTAAATCAGAATCCATTTTTTATTACTATGTCTGAAACTTGATTATGCATATGTACAACATGTGATAGATTTAGTTCGGAAAAGGTATTGGAGGGTAACCGCCCCTTCGGTGGGGTTTGATCCCACGACCCCAGTTCGCATGACAGGTGCTTTCCCTACTAAGCTACGAAGGACCTCCGTCGTCCACCGCAGCTTAGCGGGTACTGATGAAACCAAATTCCCAGCACCAGGTACCAGCCGATCTCTCGCAATACATTTTCAGAACTAACTCTCTCAAATGTATTTTGTACACATCATGTCAACCAAGTAGGATGAGTATTTAGTATTGTCCGGCTCCTACACACTTGCTTCATCAGCAACGGCGCTCAATGAAGTAGGGTTGTGTGAGGTTGTGCCAGTTTGGTCGTCAGATCCCAACACGACCACACAAGCGAAGAGAGATCGCCACTCGAGATCAGTACATTCAAAGTTAATTGCCTATATGCCGGGTATTAAGCCACCCGGAGTGGAAATTAATTACTATGTCTGAAACTTGATTATGCATATGTACAACATGTGATAGATTTAGTTCGGAAAAGGTATTGGAGGGTAACCGCCCCTTCGGTGGGGTTTGATCCCACGACCCCAGTTCGCATGACAGGTGCTTTCCCTACTAAGCTACGAAGGACCTCCGTCGTCCACCGCAGCTTAGCGGGTACTGATGAAACCAAATTCCCAGCACCAGGTACCAGCCGATCTCTCGCAATACATTTTCAGAACTAACTCTCTCAAATGTATTGTGTGTACAAATGAGGGTTCAGAAAGAGCACCCCGAAAGTAAGTTGCGAAAAAGCAATGGTGTTGCCCGAAAATCATCATTCGCTGAAGAAGAAGTGTCCTGTGCGGTTGAACTCGACTGAACGTTCAGAGGTAGCCAGTTCGTGTGCTAACCCTGCTTGAAGATGCCCTGAAGGATGTCTCCTAGGCCAGCAAAATAACACCTTGTCCGTTACTCGAAGCGAAACGCGTGCTTTTTTTTAATCTTTATTAGGTCGATACAAATATTTAAAATCTATTTTGTCTCCTCCCCCTTTTTTGCCAAAAAATAATATTTTGAGGGGACAATAAAAAAAAATTCGGATAATTTTGAGGTTTTTCAAAACATTCTTTAGCAAATCCGAGGAGTTTTTTTCTTATTTTTTTCATTTATTTTTTATTATCCCTCCCCTTCTTGAGCTTTCGGAGACCAGTAGGACAAAAAGTTAATTAAATATTTGTAACGGCCTTAAGGTCACTCCTGACGGAATCCAAGTTTAAAAGTGCTCGCGTTTTCGGGGGCACACCACTCGATACGGAAGCAACGCACAACTGTAATTTTTATTATTTCACGCATGCTGCGACGCAGCGAAGCTAAATCAACAAAAATGACAGTTGTGTGCCGCCTCTGAATCGAGTGGTGTGCCCCCGAAAACGTGAGCACTTTTAAACTTGGATTCCGTCAGGAGTGACCTTAAGGTGTTTTTTTCAATTTTAAATTAGGTTTAACACCGGTATGGAAACGAGCTTAAAGAGCTCCCTTCGTGGGTTCCGCCACGATGCCTATTTGTGTGCTGATGAAAAAGGGGAAGGGTGGGCCGGATGGGCCCCCCTTGCGTGCCAGCCTAGGGCTCGCCAGTTAATTTTCCTATTGCTATTTTTTGGCTTAACCTAACACTTTAAAAAGCAAACTAATTGTAAAAACAGATAAAACAAACGATACAAAGAAAATTAAAAGAGGATGACACTTTCACAAACAATCACGGGTGTTACTAAGGGGTCCGCCTGATAGGAAGAAGATGCTTCCGGTAGGTCGTGGTGTTGTTCCCTCACTGGAGCATGGACTGCATTCCTGTCAGCATCGCAGTTTGGTTTCATGGGAAAGTTCCGTAGTCCTGAATGTTGGTGCGCTGTTCTCCGGTGTTAGATTTGTAGGATGTGGGCTGTGTTAGGGTCTGCCTATGCTTTCCCAGTCAACACAAAATCGCATATGCTAGCGCAGGCCTGCCCAACCTATTCAAGCCACGGGCCAATTTTCAGAATTAACACCTGCTGGAGGGCCAGCAAATATTCGGCAATTTATTTTAAAAATAATGAATGTTATTCCTCATTTTTCTTCGGGGGAAAACTAACCCCGATTGAATTGTCTTAAGAAAATCATTTTTTACGTAACATGTCTTTTGGTCCACCTCTACCAGAAAAGCTAGATCACTTGCCCATTCGGGATCATTCAGTTCGGGCATTGGCTTATCTTTATCTTGTAAAAATAGTGCTATTTCGTTTCAAAGAAAATAAAATCTCTCAAACCTGGTACCATGGCTTAGTAAACGAACTTCGCAATAATACAGCAAACTTCTGTTTCCGTATTCTGCTTCCATTTCCGTCAAAATAATTTAGAATTGGAGGTTGTGGATTCCTCGCGATGATAAAATTTATTGGATTACTGACGAGCGTCAGATCTTCAAAAATATTCATCCTTTTCGCACATAGATTTTCTTGGTGGATAATGCAATGCGCAGGGAAATATAACCCTACCACCGTAATTGTTTTTCCTTTCTTAAATTATTACAATGCGAATCTTACAATACCAGTGTTAATTGTATGGCCACCTTAAGTTTTAGAGGAACGTACCAGCTCCTTCATACTGGTCTATTCCGGTAGTCGTTACACTCATTGGGATCAAAGCTGCCTATTCCTTTGTGATTAAAAGATGATCATTAACTCCTCTTATGAAGACTCCTACCTGCACCATGTTTTCAAAATCAGTATTGCCATCAATGGCGAGAGAGTAAAATCTGAAGTAGACGGCTTTTTCACGTAACTAGTGTTAAAATTTTCTGCAAGAGCTTGTACGCACCGTGTTCCGAGGCAAACTAATGCTACTGAAGGAGACTTTTCCGTTAGGGCTCATGAAGCCGACAATGCTGCTATCAACGCTCGATTATGGCGTCGGTGTGTAAAAATCAATCGGTCACGGTACTTTTTGGCACTAGCTGGAAGAAAACTCACTGGCGAAAAGGACTTTTTTCCCTTCACCTCACCCAAGATCGCCAGTGAGCTTTCCTCCAGCTAGTGTCAAAAAGTACGGTGACCGATTGATTTTTACACTCCGATAAGCCGCCATTAAAGTAGTCTCACACCTCGGGAATTTGGTCTTGAAGGCTACTTAAAGGCTACCTTACACCTCGGGAAAATTACCAAGCGTGGAAAGCTGGATATCTGATGTGCATTCTATAACATGTTCTCCGTCCTAGAATAGTTTCATTCGTTTTGCCAAAATCTCACTAACAGCAACACTAACCCGTACTGCATTTTCCGGCTTCCTGTCATGTTTGTCGGAGGTCAGAGTGAAGAGAGTTTGTTACTTCGATAATCCACTGTTCCACCAATAATTTGAATCAATAATGGAAATTTTTAGGGGCCCTCCTTAGCCGTGTGGTAAGACGCGCGGCTACAAAGCAAGACCATGCTGAGGGTGCCTGGGTTCGATTCCCGGTGCCGGTCTAGGCAATTTTCGGATTGGAAATTGTCTCGACTTCCCTGGGCATAAAAGTATCATCGTGTTAGCCTCATGGTATACAAATGCAAAAATGGTAACTTGGCTTAGAAACCTCGCAGTTAATAACTCTGTGGAAGTGCTTAATGAACACTAAGCTGCGAGGCGGCTCTGTCCCAGTGTGGGGATGTAATGCCAATAAGAAGAAGAAGAAGAATAATGGAAATTTAAATATAATGAGCACATTGTCACTCAATGCAGCCATTTCAGAATATGTATGTTAAATATTATGTTTTGTTTCAAATAAAAAGGAATTATTGGAGCACAATGATTAACAGACTAAATTATTTTTAATCCGGTATTAAATAATAAATTATGAAAAAGAAGCTTCTCGAGCCACAAAGGGAAGCTCGTGGGCCGGGTATGAAGTGTTTTTTTGCCACGGCGCGCGGACCACAAAAAATTGTACCGAGGGCCGCATCCGGCCCGCGGGCCGTACGTTGGGCAGCCCTGTGCTAGCGAATAAGTGTACATGGTGGAGGCGATATAAGCGCATTCCTCCATTTGACTGCATGCAAAATGTGCGTATATGGCCTCCACTTTGTACACTTACTCGCTATGATATACGATCTTGTGTTTGCTGGGTTGGTTCATATTTTCCAGCCGTTTTCTGCCCTAATGGACCCTATAGGATCATTCAGCCCTTTTCATAGAAAGGTTTGAAAGCCGAGTGTGTGATAAAATTACGATTTCAAAGCCCGAAATTTTTCGGAGGAGCCATCTTGCTCGAATAGGTTGTTTCTTCAAACCTTGGTAATAATGTGGAAGAAATTTCGAAGACATGGGTCACATTGAGGTCGGAAAGGGGCTCCATCAAAGTTGTGAGAGACCCTTGTATGGCCGCCCAACAAACATTCACTAGTTGAACTAACATCAGTGTGATGATATAATTCAGCGCTGTGTTGAATTACGTCTGTACTATTTCTTATCGCAACTTCTGTTCAAGCTTTGTTCACACAATTTTGGCGAAGTTATACAACTACAACATCTCATTTTGAAAAACGGACTTTATTAACTGATTCGTTAAACCTTTAATAAGCATTTTACTAAGCCTCAATTCAGCTACATGTGAATTCTTCGAAAATAATAACGCATTGAAGGTAACACTGTCAAGATCTCCAATGAGCGTATTTTGAAGCAATTGCTTTTTTCATATAACCATTTTAAAATTTTCCTTAATCGGGTCTCGAACTGCTGACATTTGATCATCCGCCGGTAACGTTGTCATCCGCGCCATCCTTGATTTGTTAGATATGGCTCACTCAATGCATAACATAAATAATCTTATTGCTGAATATGAATCATAATTGGACTCTTATTCAATACGTCAATCTGTCAAACTACAGTTTGTTAATAACTGTACAAGATTTTTATTTCAACCATTGTTCAGCCAGTCATAACCATCGCACACTAGGAAAAATACGTAAAAATAATGTCCATAAACGATAAAATAAAATCCGTTCCCAATGCTATTTATGAATTTATGAAAATAAAACCAATGTATATTCGGCCTTCCTCAGAATCTCTTGATAAACGAGTGCGATATGATTGTCAAATGCTGAGATTATGTATTCCAATTTCACCGCAATAAAAATACATCCATGAGATAATATTGTCAGATTTTCTGGATATGATATACACTGCGCGGCGTTTGTAATGTTCCCAAATGCGTACTTGCACAAAACTTCACGCGGCGAATGACTGTCGAAAAGTACTGCCGCGCCAAACGATACACCGCAATGCTATTCACCCATAAGAATCAAGTAAACGGGGTGCAGAAAGCGCGGCGGTATCTTTCCTGAAGGGTATGCAGCGTGCTATTTTGAGAAAATCAGGCAATATTGGGATTCCACACATAAAAGATTCAACAATTTTCCGACGTTATTCAACGGCGTTATGTTCGGCTTCTAGTAAATTTAATTCCGCATGAATGCATGATTTTTTTTATTGCTCCAGCAGTTTTGTTCTTTAAACTCGCCGACAGCTTAATAAATCACGAATATAAAAAGCATGTCTTGAAAATAAACCATTATTTTCCTATAACTTAAATTTTCCAGATCTAGAATCCAGATTTTCTCTCAAGCAGAAAAAAGCATAATGTTTTCTTCCACTGTGCGATAGATCAGATAAATGAGAAATCCAATGGTTAAGAAGAACAAAGGTTAAGAAGGATGTCCAATGCTTGCTTATTAACTTACTATTCAAACTCAATCCAACCACCCTTTCAGAGCATCACATCATAGTCGAACAGAGAACTTTAAAAATTATTAGTTCAGCACATTGTTAAACTTCCCCAATATGCTGAAATGTGATAAAACGAAAACGTTAGTTCGACTTCAAATAAAATTAGTAAACAAATAAATAGGCTATGTCAAATATTAGTTAGATTAAATGCTGAAATGAAATCTGTCTAGCGAATTATTCAGCATCCATTTTATTCAGCTACGAAGATCACAAATAAACAATAATTCAACCTAGATGCGGTCTGTAATCTCGATATGATCTCCTGCTCTTTCTGGGAAGTCAGTTCCCTCCATGGGCCAGTAGAGCCTTTAATCTTTCTCAGGGATAGTGTGTGGTTGCTACTCCAAATCAGCGCCCAGTTCTGGCCGTCGACACTTTTTGTCCTTTTTGTCTTTTTAACGTCGGCTAGTGGGACGGAGCGGGTGTAGGGAAGACCTTCGTGCCCAACGCTTGCTAGGGCATCGGATTCTACGTTTCCCTACGTATGCCACAAAGGCTAGGGATCCAGGATAGACAAGTATTTGGTACCATAGCCGCCAGTATTCCTTGGATCCAAGGGTGTCTAGGAGTGTCGCTCTGGAGAGCAGCGACGACGCTAGCTAAACTGTGGCTGCGACGAAGATGGCAGCAGCTTCAGCCGAGAAGATGCTGCATTAACTAGCTAAACTGTCCGAGCTATTTAAACCGGGACCGGCAACTCCAAAACCGAAACCGCGACTGGAGACTGAACTATTTGTGTATCGGATTTCGTGGTTCTGGAATCGTGTTCCCAACAGTTCTAGGAACGATCTTCTCAATTCGTCTGTATTTTCCCCACTTTTAAACCGGGTGGCTATGGTGTGCTCGACCCTGGAAGGAGGCATTAGCCAGCTTTTTGCTCCGCGTCAGTGGACCCTCGCTACTGGGAGGAGTCAGATGCCGGCCACGTTTCGCAAGATCTGGTCAGCCTCGTCGAGGAGAGGAATCTTGCACTCCCCCGAAGTGGCAGTCGCAAAAGAAGTGGATTTGCTGCAGATAACGGGTGGCCACTAAAAACCGGGAACGAAAAGAATGGCTTAGGAAGAAAACTACAAAGAAGTACAGTTCAATCTGATATACGTTATATAAAGAGTTGGCCTTAGTCTTTAAACTAAGATTAATGAATAATAGCATATGGCCGTGCGGCGTAGTTTAATCTTGCAGGTATCACATGACTGTTGGACGGCGGCCATCTCCGGATGATGCTTCTGATCCTATAGATGAGTTGCTTTGTGTCTATGGCCTTCTAATCTCATTTGAATACAATGGAGCTCGGTCTACTTAAAATCCTTTAACAGTTTTCGAAACATTTTCTCGTTCAAAAGTGTCCAGCGTATACTTTTCCCACGATCTTTGTTCGCTTAATCCTTCCTGTTTTGACGGCATTTTTTAAACAACTGAACATGTTGGAGTAAAAGTAGTGGGCGACAATTTTATGAATATTCTAAGGATTCATTCACATATGGAAATATTTCTCTGAAAGCTTTGATGTTCTCATAGAAAAATATTGAAGAATTGAAATTCCCGTTTTTTAGTGACCACCCGTTAGCCATTAGAACTCGGTGTCGAAAGGGGAGGAAACCGGCGTCAACACAAGCGGCTTCTACTGGCATGGAAAGAAGCATTCCAGAGGCCAGCTGACAACAATTGTTGAAAACCGGGGAGAGGACGGTCAAAAAATCGCTCCGCGCAGAGCTGGTTAGCTCCAGGCCGTAGAGTAGACGACTATCTATAATCGCCTGGCCAACCCTTAACCTGGTGTTCCTGCTGTTGGTCCGATGTTTTTTGGCCAGGGTTTTCATCAGACTGATCCGGGACTTACAAGCCACCTTAACAGCCCGGAAGTGTGGAACGAAGTTTGATCGGCGATCGATGTCCACTCCTAGGATGCGGACGATTTTCCTGTTCAGAATGGAATCATGACCGAGTCTGATGGTCCGGTAAGTTGGTGAAGCCTCTGGCAAATGTGGCTCCGAATGCATTTTCCGGCGTTCATAATAAACCCGATGAAGGCAGCCCAACGGTGAATAGTGAACCGCTGCTTGTGTCTTTATCCTGGTTCGTCCAGGAGTATCACCCACCACGACCAGGAGAATGTCGTCGGCGTAGACGAAGAGGTGAACATTCGCCGGTAGGACGCCGAAAACCCCGTTCATTGCGACCAAAAAGAGGGTGACTGCAAGAACCGACCCTTGGGGGACGCCGGTCTCCTCGGCGAATTCTCTAGACGCAGTTCCGCCAATCAGAACCGTGAAGGTCCGTCCGGTGAGGAAGTTTTCGCCCCATTCGTGAAGTTGTTTGAGGACCAAGGGTTTTCAGGTCCTGCTAAAGATGGCAATGTCCAAAGAAACCAGGTCAACATGCTTGCCTTCGTTATACGCGTTTTGTAGAACGCTGCCCAGGTTGGAATGGTTGGTTAATCGACGATTCCAGCTTCCCACGGAGCCGTCGATTAATCATGAGGGAGATCGGTCTGTATTTGGTGGGTTTCTGACCCGCCACGTTATTTTTGGTGGAGAAACACCTGCCAGTGATTGAACCTACCTTTCCACGACCTTAGAGGTGCAGAAGGTCAGCGAGATTGACCTGTACTATTCTGACGCCAAACCTGAACGTTGTTCTTCGTTCTGATGCCAGACCTGAACGTTTCCGCGTGCGGAAAATTCCAGCACGTCCAGTCCTTGTTATCTTCCGGAATGCAGCAGATCAATGGATTTTTTGAACGCAAGTGATAAACTTCTTGGCATGGTGATCGTAAGCGATCCATGCATCATAGATCTCTTCGAGTCTCCATCTACTCTTCAAAAAGTTAGCCATTGGTTTCAACCGTAGAATCCGGAGTCTTCGCACCCGTTTGCAAAAAATGCTAGAACTTCTTCTAGCATTTATTTTTTTGCAAACCCGGAAGATCGAAATAGGATTCAAGTGAACGTGACTTATATGCGGTTTGCTTAATAGGAGTACACTTGGCACTATGAGTATAATTTAAAAAATATTCTTCTTTATTTTACCGTTTAGTACATGATTCCAATCCGCCTCCATCGCATTGGCACAAGACTCCCTTAAAGGTCTTTCTTCGTATTCCGCCAGGCTTTCTCAGGTCACGCAATGCCGATATTTTTAAGCTTTCAGCTAATTCAACATATCAAAAGAGCTAAAACACGATTACTTACCGCCGACAGTCATCAAACAATGTGCTTTATCACTGGGAAGGGTCGTTTGACCGAATACTTTTTGGCCGAAGGCCAAAGTTTTTTGGTCGAATATACCACTTGGCCGAACGGACAACTAGGCCGAAAGCCATTTGGCCGAATAATTCATCTGGCCAAAAAAGTCATTTGACCAAAAAAGTCATTCGGCCAAAAAAGTCATTTGACCGAAAAAATCATTCGACAGAATAGCCATTTGACCGAAAATGTCATTTGGCTGAATAGTTCAGTTGGAAAGTTAGAAATGAGGTGTGAAAAAAGAGTAGTATGAAATGAGAAGTGAGATGTCTCACTACTCACTTCTCATTTTTTACAGTGAGAAGTGAGAAATTAAGAGTGAGAAGTGAGAAATGAATAGTGAGACGTCTCCCTTCTTATTTCGCACTACTCACTTTTCACAGTGAGTTACTTCGCGTTTTTCACTTTTTACAGTAAGAAGTGAGAAATGAGGTGTGAGAAGAAAGACGTATCACTTCTCACTCCTCATTTCTCACTTCTCACTGTAAAAAGTGAGAAATGGGAGATAAGCAGTGATTGAAATGCCCTATTTGGCCAAATGTCCTTTTCGGCCAAATGTCCTATTCGGCCAAATTTCCTATTCAACCAAATGTCCTATTCAGCCAAATGTCCTATTCGACCGAATGTCTTATTCGGCCAAATGACCTTTTCGGCAATATGTCCTATTCGGCCAGATGATCCGTTCGGCCAAATGAATTCCGGCCAGAATATCGGCCTTATGGCTTGTTCGGCCTAGTGGAATTCGACCAAATGGCTTCCGGGCGAATAGGTTTCGACCAAACGACCCTTCCCTCATCACTGGTATTGTCCATTGCTTCTATTTCCAATAGGTCTTAAAGCGACGGTATTTCCCCAGATGCTTGTAAACATGCTTCAATCGTTCCTGTTTACAAATCTGGCAACATACACAGCTTCGGGAACAACCGACCGATATCAATCTTAATCTGCTTCGCTAAAGTTTTTAATTCTGTCAAACCCATCAGTACAGTCCATCGTCTACAAATATCAATAAGGAGTCAATGGAGTTTACTCGTACATCGCTAGACAAATTGGAGAATCTTAGCGATTTATCGAAGCGATTTATTTGTTTACAAAGGGACTTACGCACTAGCGATAGTAAATCATGATCACCTGGATTACCTACTTGGATCATTCGGTGGTTAGAATCGTATTTATCCTAACTAGGCTTTCGCCAAGGCACATGACGCCAAGTCCGATATGATTTCCTCTGTAGCACCCCAGGGCAGTCGAATAGGTCCGCTCATCTTTATTCTTTTTATTAACGACCTGTGTAATAGCTTGAAGTCCGAAAAACTGCAGTTTAAAAAAAAGGAATAAGACAAACAATCTATGTATGCAATTCACAAATTGAAAACGGTGTGCAAAACGAAAAACGGGGGAAGAACCCGTATTGAAAGTGGAGGCCATACACCCCGAAGGTCTCCGTGGAGGTACTGCTGTTAGCGGAAGTTGTTAATGGACCTGGATATGGATAACATTTGGCCTCTGGAAGGATTCTATTACAAACGACCGAGTGACACTCGCTTGAATTTCATTCGCCGAATGACAAACCCCTGAATATAGAAAGTTTGTGAATTACTGTCGCCCGATAATACTAAACGCTTCAAAAGACCATTTGTCTGAATAGCTAATTCGGCCGAATTGCTAAAACAGTCGAACAGAATATTTTTTTTAATAATGATATCTCATTGAAGTTAAATTAAGCAAGTTTTGCATAACTTTCGAATCAATAGTACGATCCGGCCCATTTTCAATAAACACTAAGTCCCGTTACGCTGGGATATGGACACTCTAAAGTAGTGCGTAATGGTGTTAATCCGATCATATCGCGAGGCTCGGTTCTCTGAAGCTGACAATATTACATCCCAAAAACCCTAATCCCTTCGGCATTAGAGCGAGTGCAAGTGATTTGCTTGTGTCGATGTAGGAGTGTCGTAGCGGGTAACCGCTATCGTCACCCCGAGGCATAGCTAAAGTATGTGTAGACTATACATGCTGAGGTAGGAGTGTCCAAGCGTAGTATCTGTTGCCCAGACAGTAACCACTATTGACTCCTCGAGGCATGACAGTGGAGTGTTAGAGTGAGCATCCAAGTAATTAAGTGCAGCCTATCCCCCAGAAGTAATGCTGGGAAGCTGTCCCAGCGGAAATTAGGGTTGGTGCCCAAGGAGGGTTTAGTAGTGGGTGAGAGTCTCACACTCTGGTACACTGCCATGTGATAGCTTGGCAATCACTAATCGTGTGGGCAGTGCATAATGCACTACCCTGTACAAAAAAGAAAAAAAGGGAACAATGAGACAGGATTCCCCGTCTAATGCTACTTGTTGAAAGGGGAAGCGTTTGGCTTATAGTCATTCGACCAAAAATCATCTGACCTACCTGGTCTGGTTGACTACAGAATCGATACACGTTGTAGAGCTCCAGCTCGTTGGTCTTGGGCGAAGGTCCTCCAATTTCAACGAACGTTTAAGGTCCGATTACAGCGCGTGTAGCCAGTGTGTTCGTGGTCTTCCACGAAGTCGCTTGCCTTTATCTGGTTCTTTGTTGACTATTGGTCTCGTAATTTTTCCTTTCTTTCGACATTTTAACGTCCACACATCATATCTGTAGAAGACTGGTAGAGCAAATTCCGTTTCCGTTTGCATGTAGCGAGACATGAGGAAGTTACGTAATCCGTAGATGGCCTATTCGCAGCAGTAATACGTTTTTTCACTTACAGAGGAATCGCCATTGTCACATGTCACAAACGTTCCAAGGTGAACAATATCTTCAACAACTTCAAACATATTCCTATTAAGCACTAGGCCACTAGATCGTACTCGTCCTCTCCCTCTTCAGTGGGATAAAATCCTCCATTACTGCCCTGCTATCGATTCCAAAGAGAAGTCGTCTGCAAAGCTCAGGAACATAAGCGACCTTGATATGGCAGTGCCGTTCTTCTGCACGCCAGAGGGATAAATGAACAATAAATTCATAGGGTCATCACCCTGCTTCAATCCATATAAAATCACTAACGAGGTTGATACTTCGTCTGCAATCCAAATACTTAATTTCTAGCCAAACCATGTTCAGACATTATATTTTTTGGTTTCTTTATTTACGATACTTTAAGCCCAAAGCTGGCTCGTCTCCTAGGCAAATATTATCTGCCACAGCTCATATCTTTTCACTAAGTCATACGCTGCTTTGAAATCAATGAACAGATGGTGAATCTGCAAGTTGTACTCCCGGAATTGATTGAGGAACAGCTGAAGGTTAAACATCTGATCCATCGTTGATTGGTCGTCACGAAAATCTGCCTGTTATTCGCAGATGAAAGGCTTTTCAAGCAGTCACATCGGTGGATCGATTGATGCAGCTGCTCATTTCCAAGTTTGAGACGGCCTCGGGCTGAAAGTCTCCTTAATAAAGACACAAAAAAAAAGAAAAAAAAGTTTGAGACACTCGACAGGAATCTTGTCCATCCCAGCAGCTTTGTTGTTCAGCTCACTTAGAGCATTAGAACCTCATCCAGCGTTGATGATTCACTTGGCCGAATAACACGCTAGGCCGAAAGTTATCTAGCCGAATTCCATGAATGACTTTCGGCCAGATTGGTTTCAGTTTACTGGTTTGTAAAGCCAAATGAAATGCGGACAAACTGACGTTGGTCACGAAAATAGAAGTTATATTGACAACCATCAAGTACATTGCAGTGCTACTATTGGGTCAATCACTATTATAGTAAATTTTTACTACTCCGTAACCAATAATGGGTTAGCAAGGGAAGTTTACTTCAACACTTCACAGCAACTCTAAAAAATAACGTTCCGTCAATTAATCTACTTGATCTAAATATGCATTCAACCCGAGTCGTTACCATCATTGATAAAGATATAATTGTTTCCTAAAAGCTCACCCAACCACTCCAGTTCGCCATCCTACTCGGAGTGAGCATTTCCTTTCTCCTTTACTCATTCAGGCCGGGAGCGTTGGAATCATATTCACATTTTCATTATTCAGCACGGATTTCCGTGGTTAACCTGAGCAAATTGATGAACAATTTTTCGAGGCAATACACACACACATACACAAACATGAGCACTCCTGAACCCTTGGCCCCAACATGGCTGGCTTCCATCCGAACTCGGTTGAGGCGAAAATTAGCGCGCTCGGAAGAAAGATAAATAAAGCCACCAGTACCGCACAATGTGCAAGTTTTGCATCCACCGCAGGAACCACACCGGACTGCTACTGCAGCAGCTCCGGCTGCACGATCAGATGGTTGTCTGGCGGGCTGATGGCGTTTTCCATCCCGGTAGGTTGTCATGTTCCTGTCTATAACAGGGGTTTGCAGGATGGAACTTTCTTTTAAAAATCTTTAATAGTGTTCAATGAACAGTAAGTTGCGAGACGATGGTGTCTTATTAAATGCAGTTGGTAATCGGATTGTATTGAGTAGAGATCTTTATTGAGACAAGATTCTACTGCATGAAATTTACCTTTACCATCAGGTTATAAATCAGTCGGGAGCAGTTGTTGAAAGGACCTTCGAAAACGTTTCTTTTACTGTAGGTACAGGTTCGGAATGTAGTGAGTGGTTCGCCCTGAAATCAACCTAAGGACCCAACCCTGCCCAGTCGTCGCAGGTCGCTCACTTGGACGCTGATGATGATGCAGTAGCAACAGCAGCAGCAGTAGTAGCAGCGGGCAGCACTGATAGAATGTTCGTCCTCGTGGTCATACAGAGCGAAGCAGTCAGCCGGCGAGCGAAATAAGCGAGGCGTAAGGGAAAATCTTTTGATGTTAAAATTTTAATGAATTAAAATGAAACTAAAACTAATGCCTCTGGGTTTTTGGGAACCGAAGGGCAGGAACCGGAAGGGGTTAGTCATGGCCCTTCTGGCGAGGCGAGGGTAGAACAGACGGTTTCCCTCCCTGCGGCGGGGTGGGGCGATAACTTGGAGAACTCGCGCGCTTGTTACGGACGAAGGACATGGTGATACTGCTACTATACGGCTAATGGTATTTATTCTAATGTGCTGAATGCTCTTTGCTCCGCAAATATATGTATGAATGTGTTTGTATACCGTGTATGTATGCAGACCGGAAAGCTTGTGCTAAAATTGGTGTAGCCAAATAGGCACTCGCAGTAGTTCTCTTGGCCCTAGAAGGAACGGGAGTCGGGCTTGGGTGCGAGATGCATGGTTCGGGATTCGAGTGTCTGCGGCGGTGGCCACTGTTTGAAATTCCGCCAAGCGATGGAGCGGGTGGTGTGAAACTGAGCAGGGAAACTTTTCTTTGAGTGGGCGCGCATAGTTTGTGCTTGAGTGGATTCAAATTAAAATGTATGTGGTGAATTAATTGTTAAGCGAATTTAGACAATTATATTTTGGAGTTTCTCGGGAGAATTCTAATTGAATGCTGGCAGTCAACAACGTAGAGGCGGTCTTTATCAAATGTTCGCCTGGATGAGCTGAGCATTCAAGTTTCACTCCAGTTGGATGACTATTGAATGATTAGCGTACTAGAAAACAATACAGAACGTTACACGGTATGAAACAGTTGAAGAAAATAAATTTGCTCTAAGTTATTCTACTTCATAGTGACCTAGTAAAGCACGAAATAATTATTTTCAATATAGATTACTCAGAACAAAGAATGGAATACAGTGTTTAACTTTATTACCTTCGTCATTCCACTGTAACTGATAATCGTAATAGACTGCAACATAATTAAAGTATCTAATTTAGTCAATTTAGTGCAGTTTACCCTGGAGCAATTAAATTCGAGTAATTTTTTCTCAATCCATTCCTTAACTATCTAAAGACAAAAATTTAAAAAAAACCTCAAACCATTTAAAAAATAGGAACAAAAAATCAAAAAAGTACAAGTTGGCTTGATATTCGCCCAATATCTTCATTATTGAAAGAAATCGATGGAGCCAATAAAATTCGTGTTTCTCGGTGCGCAAGTTAAATTGGTGGTAGGTCATTTGGCATAATGCCATTTGACATAAATGTCTTTTGGCGGAAAGGTTATTTGACATAATAGCTGTGTAATCATCAACATCGAAACTAATGGAAAATAGGTTCAAAAATCGAATGAATTTCCCAAGGAAATTCGAAATAATTTCCCGAGGAAATTCGAATGAATTTCCGAAGAAATTCGAATGGATTTCCCGAGGAAGTTGGAATGAATTACCAGTGGAAATTCTAATAAATTTCCCGTGGAAATTCGAATGGATTTCTCGTTGAAATTTGAATGAAATAATTTCGAATGGATTTCCCGTGGAATTTCGAATGAATTTTCTCGTGGCTATTTGAATGAGTTTCCCAAAGCAATTCGAATGAATTTCCCGAGGAAATTCGAATGAATTTTCCGAGGAAATTCGAATGAATTTCCCGAGGAAATTCGAATGAATTTCCCGAGGAAATTCGAATGAATTTCCCGAGGAAATTCGAATGAATTCTCTCGTGGCTATTTGAATGAGTTTCCCAAAGCAATTCGAATGAATTTCCCGAGGAAATTCGAATGAATTTTCCGAGGAAATTCGAATGAATTTCCCGAGGAAATTCGAATGAATTTCCCGAGGAAATTCGAATGAATTTCCCGAGGAAATTCGAATGAATTTCCCGAGGAAATTCGAATGAATTTCCCGAGGAAATTCGAATGAATTTCCGAGGAAATTCGAATGAATTTCCCGAGGAAATTCGAATGAATTTCCCGAGGAAATTCGAATGAATTTCCCGAGGAAATTCGAATGAATTTCCCGAGGAAATTCGAATGAATTTCCGAGGAAATTCGAAATGAATTTCCTGTGGAAATTCGAATGAATTTCCTGTGGAAATTCGAATGAATTTCCTGTCAAAATTCGAATGAATTTCCTGTGGAAATTCGAATGAATTTCCTGTGGAAATTCGAATGAATTTCCTGTGGACATTCGAATGAATTTCATGTGGAAATTTGAATGAACTTCCTGAGGAAATTCAAATGAATTTTCTGAGGAAATTCAAATGAATTTTCTGAGGAAATTCGAATGAATTTCCTGAAGAAATTCGAATGAATTTCCCGAAAAAATTCGAATGAATTTCCCGAAGAAGTTCGAATGAATTTCTCGAGGACATTCAAATGAATTTTCCGAGGAAATTCGAATGAATTTCCCGAGGAAATTCAAACGAATTTCCTGAGGAAATTCAAACGAATTTCCTGAGGAAACTCAGATGAATTTCCTGAGGAAGTTCTGATGAACTTCCAGAGGAAATCCAGATGAATTTCCCGAGGAAATTCAAACGAATTTCCTGAGGAAATTCAAACGAATTTCCTGAGGAAATTCAAACGAATTTCCTGAGGAAATTCAAACGAATTTCCCGAGTAAATTCGAATAAATTTCCCGAAAAAATTCGAATGAATTTTCCGAGAAAATTCTAATGAATTTCCCGAGAAAATTCAAATGAATTTCCCGCGCAAATTCAAATGAATTTTCCGAGGAAATTCGAATGAATTTCCCGAGGAAATTCAAATGAATTTCCCGAGGAAATTCAAATGAATTTCCCGAGGAAATTCAAATGAATTTCCCGAGGAAATTCGAATGAATTTCCCGAGGAAATTCAAATGAATTTCCTGAGGAAATTCGAATGAATTTCCCGAGGAAATTCGAATGAATTTCCCGAGGAAATTCGAATGAATTTCCCGAGGAAATTCGAATGAATTTCCCGAGGAAATTCGAATGAATTTCCCGAGGAAATTCGAATGAATTTCCCAAGGAAATTCGAATGAATATCCCGAGGAAATTCGAAAGGAATTTCCTAAGGAAATTCGATTGAATTTCCTAAGGAAATTCGAATGAATTTCTCGAGGAAATTCGAATGAATTTTCCGAGGAAATTCGAATGAATTTCCCGAGGAAATGCGAATGAATTTCTCGAGGAAATTCGAATGAATTTCCCGATAAAATTCGAATGAATCTCCCGAGGAAATTCGAATGAATTTCCCGAGGAAATTCGAATGAATTTCCCGAGGAAATTCGAATGAATTTCCCGAGGAAATTCGAATGAATTTCCCGAGGAAATTCGAATGAATTTCCCGAGGAAATGCGAATGAATTTCCCGAGGAAATGCGAATGAATTTCCTGAGGAAATGCGAATGAATTTCCCGAGGAAATTCAAATGAATTTCCCGAAAAAATTCGAACGAATTTCCCGAAAAAAATCGAATGAATTTCCCGAGGAAATTCAAATGAATTACCCGAGGAAATTTGAATAAATTTCCCGAAAAAAATCGAATTATTTTCCCGAAAAAAATCGAATTATTTTCCCTAGAAAATTCAAATGAATTTCCCGAGGAAATTCTAATGAATTTCCCAAGGAAATTCAAATGAATTTCCCGTGAAAATTCGAATGAATTTCCCGATTAAATTCGAATGAATTTCCCGAAAAAATTCGAATGAATTTCCCGAGAAATTCGAACGAATTTCCTGAGGAATTCGAATGAATTTCCCGAGGAAATCGAAATGAACTTCCCGAGGAATTCGAATGAATTTCCCGAGGAAATTCGGATGACCTTACTGAGGAAATTCGGATGACCTTTCCGAGGAAATTCGAATGAATTTCCCGAGTAAATTTGAATGATTTTTCCGGGAAAATTCGAATGATTTTCCCGAGGAAATTCGGATGAATTTCCCAAGGAAATTCGGATGAATTTC
This sequence comes from Armigeres subalbatus, assembly GCF_024139115.2. Lineage (NCBI taxonomy): Eukaryota > Metazoa > Arthropoda > Insecta > Diptera > Culicidae > Armigeres > Armigeres subalbatus. The sequence continues at coordinate 40,662,136 of NC_085140.1, read as the reverse complement.
CCAAGGAAATTCGGATGAATTTCCAGGAAATTGAATGAATTTCCTGAGGAAATTCGAATGAATTTCGAGGAAATTCGAATGAATTTCGAGGAAATTCGAATGAATTTCCTGAGGAAATTCGAAATGAATTTCCTGAGGAAATTGAATGAATTTCCTGAGGAAATTCGAATGAATTTCCTGAGGAAATTCGAATGAATTTCCTGAGGAAATTCGAATGAATTTCCGGAGGAATTCGAATGAATTTCCGGAGGAAATTCGAATGAATTTCCTGAGGAAATTCGAATGAATTTCGAGGAAATTCAGATGAATTTCCTGAGGAAATTCGAATGAATTTCCGAGGAAATTGAATGAATTTCCTGAGGAAATTCGAATGAATTTCGAGGAAATTCGAATGAATTTCGAGGAAATTCGAATGAATTTCCTGAGGAAATTCGAATGAATTTCCTGAGGAAATTCGAATGAATTTCCTGAGGAAATTCGAATGAAATTACTGAGGAAATTCAAATGAATTCCCTGATGAATTCGAAATGAATTTCCTGAGGAAATTGAATGAATTTCCTGAGGAAATTCGAATGAATTTCCTGAGGAATTCGAATGAATTTCCTGAGGAAATTCGAATGAATTTCCTGAGGAAATTCGAATGAATTTCCTGAGGAAATTCAATGAATTTCCTGAGGAATTCGAATGAATTTCCTGAGGAAATTCGGATGAATGTCTCGAGGCAATTCAAATGAATTTCCCGACAGAATTTGAATGAATTTCCTGAGGAAATTGAAATTAATTTCCTGAGGAAATTCGAATGAATTTCGAGGAAATTCGAATGAATTTCCTGTGGAAATTCGAATGAATTTCCTGTGGAAATTCGAATAAATTTCCTGTGGAAATTCGAATGAATATCCTGTGGAAATTCGAATGAATTTCCTGTGGGAATTCGAATGAATTTCCTGAGGAGATTCGAATTAATTTCCTGAGTTAATTCGAATGAATTTCCTGAAAAAAATCGAATGAATTTCCGTAGAAAATTTGAATGAATTTTCTGAGGAAATTCGAAAGAATTACCTGTGAAAATTCAAGTGAATTTCCTGAGGAAATTCGAATGAATTTCCTGTGTAAATCCGAATGAATTTCCTGAGGAAATTCGAATGAATTTCCTGAGGAAATTCGAATGAATTTCACGAGGAAATTCGAATGAATTTCGAGGAAATTCGAATGAATTTCCTGAGGAATTCGAATGAATTTCGAGGAAATTCGAATGAATTTCCTGAGGAAATTCGAATGAATTTCCTGAGGAAATTCGAATGAATTTCCGAGGAAATTCGAATGAATTTCCTGAGGAAATTCGAATGAATTTCCGAGGAAATTCGAATGAATTTCCTGAGGAAATTCGAATGAATTTCCTGAGGAAATTCGAATGAATTTCCTGAGGAATTCGAATGAATTTCCTGAGGAAATTGAATGAATTTCCTGAGGAAATTCGAATGAATTTCCTGAGGAAATTCGAATGAATTTCCTGAGGAAATTGAATGAATTTCCCGAGGAAATTGGAATGAATGAATTTCGAGGAAATTCGAATGAATTTCCTGAGGAAATTCGAATGAATTTCGAGGAAATTCGAATGAATTTCCTGAGGAAATTCAATGAATTTCCTGAGGAAATTCGAATGAATTTCCTGAGGAAATTCGAATGAATTTCCGAGGAAATTCGAATGAATTTCCTGAGGAAATTCGAATGAATTTCCTGAGGAAATTCGAATGAATTTCCTGAGGAAATTCGAATGAATTTCGAGGAAATTCAGATGAATTTCGAGGAAATTCAATGAATTTCCTGAGGAAATTCGAATGAATTTCCTGAGGAAATTCGGAATGAATTTCCCGAGGAAATTCGAATGAATTTCCTGAGGAAATTCGAATGAATTTCCTGAGGAAATTGAAATGAATTTCCGAGGAAATTTGGATGAATTTCGAGGAAATTCGAAACAATTTCCTGAGGAAATTCAAATGAATTTCCCGAGAAAACTCAAATGAATTTCCCGTGTAAATTCGAATGAATTTCCTGAGGAAATTCGAATAAATTTCCCGAGGAAATTCAAATGAATTACCCGACAAAATTCTAATGAATTTCCCGTGTAAATTCAAATGAATTTCCCGAGGAAATTCGAATGAATTTCCCGAGGAAACTCGGATGTATTTCCGAGGAAATTCGAATGAATTTCCCGAGGAATTCGAATGAATTTCCCGAGAAATTCGAACGAATTTCCTGAGGAATTCGAATGAATTTCCCGAGGAAATCGAAATGAACTTCCCGAGGAATTCGAATGAATTTCCCGAGGAAATTCGGATGACCTTACTGAGGAAATTCGGATGACCTTTCCGAGGAAATTCGAAATGAATTTCCTGAGGAAATTGGAATGAATTTCCTGAGGAAATTGAATGAATTTCCTGAGGAAATTCGAATGAATTTCCTGAGGAAATTCGAATGAATTTCCTGAGGAAATTCGAATGAATTTCGAGGAAATTCGAATGAATTTCCTGAGGAAATTCGAATGAATTTCGAGGAAATTCAGATGAATTTCCTGAGGAAATTCGAATGAATTTCCTGAGGAAATTGAATGAATTTCCTGAGGAAATTCGAATGAATTTCGAGGAAATTGAATGAATTTCCTGAGGAAATTCGAATGAATTTCCTGAGGAAATTGAATGAATTTCGAGGAAATTCGAATGAATTTCCCGAGGAAATTCGAATGAATTTCCCGAGGAAATTCGAATGAATTTCCCGAGGAAATTCGAATGAATTTCCCGAGGAAATTCGAATGAATTTCCCGAGGAAATTCGAATGAATTTCCCGAGGAAATTCGAATGAATTTTCTGAGTAACTTTGAATGAATTTCCCGAGGAAATTCGAATGAATTTCCTGAGGAAGCTCGAATGAATTTCCCGAGGAATTAGAACTTAGAATGAATTTCCCGAGGAAATTCGAATGAATTTCCAAGGAAATTCGAATGAATTTTCCGTGGAAATCGAATGAATTTCCCGAGGAAATTCAAATGAATTTCCCGAGGAAATTCGAATGAATTTCCTGAGGAAATTTGAATGAACTTCCCGAGGAAATTCGAATGAATTTCCCGAGGAAATGCGAATGAATTTCCCTAAGAAATGCGAATGAACTTCCCGAGTAAATGCGAATGAATTTCCCGAGGTAATGCGAATGAATTTCCCGAGGAAATTCAAATGAATTTCCCGAAAAAATTCGAACGAATTTCCCGAAAAAAATCGAATGAATTTCCCGACGAAATTCGAATGAATTTCCCGAGGAAATTTGAATGAATTTCCCGAAAAAATTCGAATGAATTTCCCGAAAAAATTCGAATGAACTTCCCGAAAAAAATCGAATGAATTTCCCGATGAAATTCGAATGAATTTCCCGATGAAATTCGAATGAATTTCCCGATGAAATTCGAATGAATTTCCCGAGGAAATTCGAATGAATTTCCCGAGGAAATTCAAATGAATTTCCCGAGGAAATACGAATAAATTTCCCGAGGAAATTCGAATGAATTTCTTGGGGAAATTTGTATGAATTTCCTCTGGAAATTCATTCGAATTTCCTCGGAAAATTTATTCGAATTTCCCCGGGCAATTCATTCGAATTTCCTCGGGAAATTCATTCGAATTTCCTCGGAAAATTCATTCAATTCATTCATTCGAATGATTTTCCCGAGGAAGTTCGAATGAATTTCCCGTGGAAATTCGATTGAATGAATTTCGAATGAATTTCCTTTGAAAATGTGATTGATACTCCCGTGAGAATTCAAATAAATTTCCTGTGAGAATTAGTCTGAATGAATTTCTTTTGATATACCGAAGAATTTATTGCAGATTTTGTATTTTCCGTGGAAATATTGTACAAAAAGAACCATACACAAATTACGTAACGCTAAAGGGAGAGGGAGGGGGTCAGTGTTATGGTTAATAAAAATAACCAAAATCATAGATGTATAGGTACAAAAAATGTTACGAAAGAAAGGGAGTGGGTCTAAAGTTGCTGTAACATTTTTATACTGTGTAGGTAAGTACCTTTGAGGCGTTTTGCCTCCCCGAAATGTTAGATGTTCCGTCAGAATGTGGAAAATTTTGGTTTTTCCTACTTTTCTATTTATTATTTTGACACTTTCTTTGTCTAATCTGTATAATTTTTGTCTAGATCTGTTACGACCGTCTTGAACACGGCAAATATGAGGAATACCCACAAGACCATTTGCCCAGAGGAGTGGGAGTGAGGGGGAGGGGGAGTCCTCCACTGCAGCACATAAGAAAAACTAAGATTTCCCAACCAAGTGATTATGCCCATTCAGTTAAACTAAACTATGAAATGTTATGTATGCCATGATTACAACAAGTGGCATGCGTCGAAGCTGAATTAATCAAACACAAAAATTTTCATTGCTGACCCCATTACAAACAGCCAATCAAATGTGCAACCACTCATCAAAGCGAAAGGTGTCCCCAGCGCGGCGCACATTATAGCGATTAGCATATTTTTCACTAAAACTAATCATCTGTGTGTATTTATTTGCTCGTTAAATATTTCATTTGCCTAATGCTGTTTATTGCACTCGCATAAATGAACTGCCTCGTGCGCCTTTTCATGTTGAGGAGAGCGCGATCGTGCTTTTTGTCAATAGGCCTCAATAGGACCGGTGCGGTAATTGACACCCCCACTCGATGGAAATGAACAACATAAATCGGGAATACATATATCGAAGAGCCAATGTGCGAATGTGATATTTGAATTAATGTTTCTTTCGGCTGCTGAATAAATGCAAATTTTTCAGCATCTGATCAGAGGGCTTTGAACAATTCCAAAGCCGCTCTTTTTTGTTAAACTTTACACTACCTCTGTTGATGGGCATAGGATAGTTGATCAGAGGTCGAATGGTAACAGTGGGAGTTTTTGTCCAAAACTTCCCTTCAGTTTTAAAAATTGAATCTATCATAGTTAAATATAGGGTTAGTATGCTATTATTGGTCCACAAACTGCATTCCAAATTCCTGAAAAATCGATTTTACGTTCTCTCACTATTGGTTGAAGTTTCTTGATACGTCAAAATTAGTAGTTACACGTAAACGATGTGCACTGGCATTCATTCATTTGTTAATTAAAATGCGAATTAAAAATGAAATCTGCAAATTACTTTTTTGAAATAAATCTGTAAAAATAGTTTCCTATATTTTTATTCATATTTCGGGTATAGAGTAATTTTATTATGAAGAAACGAATGCCGATAAATTTCGAATGGAACGGAACTAAATGGAACAAGTTGAATGAAAATAAAATTTATGTATAGTTTTATGATGCCCAATTCGCTGTCAATTAATTTGGTCCGCAAAATAAATGCAATTATTTGCTCGGTTTCATGTGCCATATGCTGCCTAGCCGTAGGCTCTGAGGCATAATCATTTCATCGCTTATAAGCGGGGGCTTATGGGTTTTGCGGAATAATTATATTGATATTGGATCACGTTTGGTTACAGAATAAATCAACATACGCCGTTGTTTTTGTATAATATGTTCTACCTTTCTCAAACGCTTCATGTACCCAAATGCTACAGGATCACTCAATAAACACACTTTTGCTAGAAGCTTCAAAAGCCTAAATTTTCTTTCAGAAAAAGTGCAAAATAAAAATGTCTTCCTCAAACCAACTTGCTTTTTTTTCATCCCATTTGATATTATTTTTTAGGAAATAGAGGAATTGGTCTTCAGGAATTAAGAAACGCTTTCGAAAATTACTACTAAAATTTGTTTTGCATTTCCGCATGAAATTTTTTTAGTTTCTTTCAGAATTTGTTTAAAAATTTCCTATTTATTGCAAAAGACGTGTGGGTAGTTTTAAACATGGACAGAAATAAACATCAACTAAATACTACAGGACTCACTTGATTACAAAATTCGTTGTCGGAACTCGTCGATCTGACGGTAATTGTCTATGTCTGAAATATGCACTACAATGACACGTACTATAGGATAAACGGTAAAAGATTAGCAAAAAAGGGGGGAAATCTATATCTTTTCTAGACTGGATGAGACTTACAGTTTAACATTGGTGGTTTTAGAAAATACTGGAGGAGATTGTACCTCAGTATTAAATATATTATAATCAGACATCCTCTGGTTCGATGAGATACAAATGAAATAAATTACTTTGCCACAAAACTATCTGCCGAATTTTCGGTATTATCGTACCTTATTTTAGAATCTGTAGGTTTTTCTCCGAACTCATCCATTCTTGATAAGCTTCTCAAGTACCCGATTGCCCCCAACAGCACTGGCACCGATTGCTTGTTTTCACAGGCATTGATAGGACAACAACATCTTATCGAAGTGCATCTCTAACAAGGCACTCGATCCTGTACCGGCAACTGGAACATGCGAATTGGAGTGGGTGCACCACATAAACTAAACCATTGAAAATCTCGGCTCGCAAAAGCACAAGAATAACAAGCATCAAGTTATGATACTTCAACGCGTGCCTTTCGGCTGCATATCGTGGCATCTGATATGGATATTACGAAGGCTGCACCCGTTCTTTATATCTTCCTCCACCCACTGCACTGCAGATTCGCGCAGCTGGGCTCCTCCGGAGCAGCAGGCAGGTCTGGGAATTTTCCGCAATCGAAACATAAAAAGCTCTAGAAAATCAGGAAGGATGCTGCTGGGGGGCGATTGTCTAGCTTGTTCGTGATGTTGTTCTTATGGATGCCACAACGAGGTGGCCCCAGCCGTATGACATGCACTTCAGAATCTGACTCAGAGGTACGTCGAAAGGAGTAAAAACATGTCAATATGCTCGGAAGTTGTTTTTAGTTTGCCAAAGGGCGGAAAGATTGGGTATCACCATCAGTATCGGGGCGAAGTGAATGTTTAAAGCATGTTTGGATTAATTTCAGAAAACAAAGAAAAACTTGTGAGGGGCAACTATTCTTATCTTCCCGTTATTGTCCATTCGATGAGATTCAATTTTGTTCTTTCAGCACGCAGGCTCACATATACCACCTCACTCATACTGTTTCATCTTTGTATTTTTCTAAATAACGATTTAAACAAAGTTTTAGAATCCGCGCTCATCACACAATGGTTCTCTCGACCGAAATATTTTTTTTTCGGAAGTTCCGCCAAGAATTAATCCGGAAGATGCGCCCAGAATTGCTCCGGAAGTACCGTGAGAAATTATTCCGGAAGTTTCGCCAAGAATTCCTCCCAGAAATTCCTCCAGAAGTTCCACCTGGAATTCTTCCGGAAGTTCCTCCAGGAATTCCTCCGCAAGTTTCCCCAGGAATTCCTCCTAAAGCTCCGGCAGGAATTTATCTGGAAGCTCCGCTTGGAAATCCTCAGGAAGCTCCGACAGGAATTTCACTGGAAGGTCCGCCAGGAATTCCTCCGGAAGTTTCGCCCAGAATTGCTCCGCAATTTCCCCCAGGAATTCCTCCTAAAGCTCCGGCAGGAATTTAACTGGAAGCTCCGCTTGGAAATCCTCAGGAAGCTCTGACAGGAATTTCACTGGAAGGTTCGCAAGGAATTCCGCCGGAAGTTTCGCCCAAAATTGCTCCGGAAGTGCCACCAGCAATTTTTCCGAAAGTTCCGCTAGGAATTCCTCCAGATGTTCCGCCAAGAAATCCTCAGGAAAATCTTATCTGCTTCGGAAGTACCGTTAGGAATTCTTCCGGAAGATCCGCCAAGGATTCCTTCGGAAGTTTCGCCAGGAATTCCTCTGGAAGTTTCGCCTGGAATTCTCTCGGAAGCTCCGCCAGGGAATCTTCAAGTTCCGCAAGGAATTTCTTCGAAAGTTCCACTAGCAATTCCTCCTGGAGTTCCGGCAAGAACTCCTCCGGAAGATTCGCCAGGAATTCCTTCGGAAGTTCCACCTGACAACCCTCAAGAAGGTTCGACAGGAATTCCTCTTCAAGTTCTGCCAGGATGTTCTCCGTAAATTCCGCTATAAATTCCTCCTGGAGTTCCAGCAAGAATTCCTCCGGAAGTTTCGCCGAGAAATCCTCCAGAAGTTCCGCCAGAAATTGCTCCTGCAGCTCTGCCAAGAATTTCCCCGGAAGTTCTGCCAAGAATTCTTCAGGAATCGCTCCAGAAATCCCCCAGTAATTCTTCCGGAAGTGCTGCAAATAATTGCTCTGGAAGTTCCGCTTACGGCTTCTTCGGAAGTTCCTTCAGGAACAGGAATTCTTCCGGAAGTTCCTTCAGGAGTTCTTCCAGAAGTTCTTTCAGGAATTCCTCCGGAAGTTCCTTCTGAAATTCCTCCGGAACTTTCACCAGAATTTATTCCGGAAGTTCCGCAGAAAATTTCTTCGGAAGTTTCGCCCAGAATTGCTCAGGAAATAACGCCAAGCATTCTTCCGAAAGTTCCGCCAAGAATTCCTTCGGAAGATTCGCCCAGAATTGCTCCGGAAGTTCGGCCAGGATTTTTTTCGGAAGCTCCGCTGGGAATTTGTCATGATACTCCACCAGTAATTCCTCCGGAAGCTCCGCCAGGAGTTTTTCCAAAAGTTTCGCCAGAAATTCCTCCGGAAGTTCCACCAAGAATTCCTTCGGAAGATTCTCCCAGAATCGCTCCGGAAGTCATTTTTTTTCAGAAGTTCCGCCAGGAATTCCTTCAGCAGTTTCACCGAGACTTCCTCGGAATTCTTCCGGAAGCTTGGCCAAAAATTGCTTCGCAAGAAATATATTCGGATGTTTCGCCCAGAATTGCTCAGGAAGTGACGCCAGGCATTCTCTCGGAAGTTCCGTCAAGAATTCCTTCGGAATATTTGCTTAGAATCGCTCCGGAAGTCCCATCAGGAATTCTTTCGAAAGTTCCGCCAGCAAATCGTTCGGCAGTTTCGCCGAGAATTTCTCCGGAATAAGCAGCCATCAGACGCACATCAACACGCTGAATCGCCAATTTCAAATAGGTCATCAATATACAGATACAGAGGTTCAACAACTACGTGAAAAGACCGCACTAGTTGAACATTGCATCGAATACCAACATCGTTTTGACATCAAACACCCAACCACCATTGACTGCACCTTTAGAACACGCACACTGTCGATCCTAGAGATGTGCCATATCTCAACTACAGCTTATACCGTCAACCGACGAACCGACACCGATGGACTAAGTCACACCTTCTGTCGTCCGTTTCATGTACACGAAAAAATCTGCCACACACCCCAAGCGACACTGACCAGCGCAATAATCCATCATCTTCACTACCACTTGCTCAACGTTCAACACCTTCATCACCACCCCCAGATTAGCAAGAATCCAGCATCAGCAATAGCGCCTTCAGTCATCCAACCGCCTATATTCCTACCGAATAGTGACCTGTGTCATAGAAGATCTGTTCTGTTTAACATACTGACTATTTGTGCATTATTAATATCCAAACACTATGCACGCTGACCATCGGGTCTAATAACTAATCAGCAATTCATTATGGGAATGATGGTTCAAAGCCAACGTAAGACACAGATATTCCAATGAGCAGTCACCATTGGAACAAATGTTTTACATGTGGTCGTTTCAGATGCTCGTGAATAAGAAAACGTTTTCATGTATCGCGTGGAATAAAAAAAATAGTGAACTGGCGGTGCAAAGATAACATTTGAACCGTTTGTTTGGGAAACTGAATATGTAACAATTTTGGCTAAAATGAGATTTTTATATATTTGAATGAATCCTTGTCCAAAAATACGTATTCTGGCAAAAATAAGAAAAAAAATGTTCAGGAATGTATGATTTTTTTTTTAGTTTCATTTTGTTTTTTCTACATATGTGCACGAATTAACACCCGTCTTCCGTGGGAAGACAGTAACGTGACTTTTTCGTAAACATCTAACCGTGGGACCCCGTGATGCTGAGTCGACACCACGACCGTGGGACTGTCATCGTTTAGCTAGGGATAAATAGGTTTCTTTATTATTAGAATCGATATAATAAATCAGTTTAGTTCTAACCATCATATAATTCGTTTCGGCTTTATTATTTTTTGAAGAGACCCTAGGTCTTCCGTTAACTGGCGCCCGAATAGGGACCCGTAGTCGCGAGTGGGAAGAGTATAAGTTCAAGTGTCGGTGAAAAATCTTCAAAAAGTGTTTGCTGCAAAAGTCTTCATAAAAAGTAGTGATCAGTGAAAATCTTTAAGTGAGTTTATTCCAATTAGCTCCGCCAACGGTTCAAAGAGCCGTACTGTGATCTGAAAATAGTCAACGGTAGAAAGAGCCGTGCTGCAAATCAAGGTGATCAGTGAATAGTGAAAATCTTAAAGTGAGTTAATTACAAATAACTCCGCCAACGGTTCAAAGAGCCGTACTGTGAATTGATCAAATTCTGGTTCAAAGAGCCAGCATCGACACCAGCAAAGCGAAACTTGAGACACCGAGGATTCACCTCAATCGGCATTAGGGTCCTTAGTAGCTTCTGGCAAAAAGGATCACCCCAAAGTGCCTGCTCCCGTTTCCCCCACCGAAGACGAAGGTCCACGAACTGGAACCAGCAGCGATGCACCTGCTAAATTTAATGTAAGTACCCCGATTTCTTTACTTTTTTAAAAAAATTCTAAAGTGATTAAAATTCTAAAGTGATCAGTAATTTTGAAATCAAAAGTTTAAAATAATAAAGTGACCAGTGATTTTGAATAATTTAACTTATTTTCATAAAGTTGTAAAGTTATTAAACGATCAGTGGTTTTGATTTATTTAACTTGGAGATAATTTCAATAACACCGTATAAAAATGAATTCGGTGGACAACCAGTCCCGAAACCCCGCGATCCACCCATATTGCCTCCCAGAATGTACACGACTCAACCAAAAATATTTTTGCCTCCACCTCCCCCACCTCCTCCGAGAGCAACTCTTCTAAACCCATTCCAAAATACATACCCAGCTAGACAAAATTTCCAATCCATTCGCACAGAATCCGTTTCAACAAAATCCATTTGCACAAAAAACGTTCCAACCGAATCAATTTAGAGCAAACTCATTTCAGCCAAATCAATTTAGATCAAATTACCCGCCTAAACCAGCTCAACCGATGGAAGTTGATCAAAGTTTAAAAACAGGAGCCTTGAATTACAGCAACCGCCCTCCGCTTAATTTAAAACGTCCATATCCCCGTCTCAACAATATAACCCCAACGCCAAAAGGCAAGCGCATCCACTGAAACATCACATATAAACCCTGAATGCTACGATTGGTACGACGACCAATTGTTTTGTTAAGATGATTCATTTTGTTATGAGCCTCCTCAATTAGAATATGAAGAAGAAGAAATATCTGGAACTGATCATCCAGAATCAAACTCCGAATCTCAGGGAGCCAATTTTTTTAGAATGGCGCCCAAAATGGTAGTTCCAACGATGCCCTACATTATGTTAAAAACAAATATTGGGGAGTTCCCTTTTTTAGTCGATACGGGTGCAAATATAAATCTTATTCACCCAATGTTGGCAAATCATTATTCTCTGGCGAAACCATATCGCTTTAATGCAAACGATATTGGCAGTGCCAATGGCAAGTTCAATGCTGACAAAGCAATTTCCCAAAATTGATCATTCTGCTCAGTTCCTCCTCCATAATTTCCATTCATTTTTTCATGGAATCATTGGAACGGGAATACTAAATGCTTTGAATGCCAAAATTGACCTTGGAAAAAGTATGTTGCATTTGAGTAAAGATAACGAAACATTAAACATTCCACTCCTTCAGTATTCGCCTCAGCAAACATGCACAAATACAATAAATAACCTGTCCCAACATAATCCACAACACGAGACTCAGACAGCCTGTCGATTAGATCATACAGAGCACACGTTCAGAACATCTCATCTTTCATCAATTGAGAAGGAACAGTTGCTAAGTGTGTTGAACCGACACAAAGAGGCATTCCATAAACCTGACTCCAAGCTCACGTGTAGCACAGTAGTCGAATGCTGTATAAACTATAAATACGGTTGACGATACCCCCATCCATCAGAAAATATACCCATACCCCGCTGCTTACGCAGCAGAAGTAAATAAACAAATTGATAAACTTCTCCATGATGGAATAATAAGGCCATCGCGGTCAGCGTGGACATCTCCAGTCTGGATAGTCCCGAAGAAATCTGATGCTTCTGGAGAAAAAAAGTTTCGTATGGTAATTGATTACCGGAAACTTAACGAGAAAACCATTTCAGATAGGTACCAGATGCCAGAAATCAATTATGTAATTGATCAGCTGAAGGGTCAGAAATATTTCATCACCCTCGATCTAGCCTCTGGTTTTCACCAGATAAAGATGAAGGAGAGTGATATTAATAAAACTGCATTTTCTATCAACAATGGCAAATATGAGTTCACTCGTATGCCGTTTGGTTTGAAAAATGCTCCCGCAATATTTCAAAGAGCAATCGATGACGTATTGCGAAATCACATTGGCAAAATATGTTACGTCTACATTGATGACGTTATCATATTTGGAAAGACATTAGAAGAAGTACTTCAGAATCTTGAAATAATTTTAACAGCCCTAAATAATGCAAATTTAAAAATTCAACTGGACAAATCTGAATTTTTACATAAGGAGATTGAATTTTTGGGTTACATTATCACATCCAATGGATTGATGCCCAACCAAAAGAAAATTGATGCTATCGAACGGTTTCCTGAACCTAAAACTATTAAGGATCTGAGATCATTCCTAGGAATGATGGGATACTATAGAAGGTTCGTAAAAGACTTCGCGAAAATCGCAAAACCTCTTACAAACCTTTTGAGAGGGAAGGATGCCACTCGAAGAAAAACTTGAGTTAACTGAATGCGAACATAATTGCTTCATGAAAATGAAAAGCTTGCTGTCCTCTTCGGATATTCTAATATATCCAGACTACAGCAAACCATTTATTTTGACAACTGACGCTTCTGATTATGCCATAGGAGCTGTATTATCCCAGGTGGAGAATGGAAATGATAAACCTATTCACTTCGCATCTAGGAGCCTTTCGAAATCAGAAGAGAAGTACTCTGTGCCAGAAAAAGAGATGTTGGCAATCTATTGGGCTTTACAAACATTCCGGAATTATTTGTACGGGACAAGTTTTAAAATCTTGACAGATCACCAACCTTTAACGTTCTCTCTCGCCAAAAATACAAATGCCAAATTAAAGCGTTGGAAGTCATATTTAGAAGAACATGACTACACAATTGAATACAAACCTGGTAAATCTAATGTTGTGGCCGACGCACTTAGTCGAATTGTATTGTCAATGACCGGAACCCAACATTCAGCAGACACTAGTGATGATATGTATATCATCTCCACAGAATCACTTTTAAATGTTTTCCAACATCAGCTTATCATTAAACAAGGTGCTGATAAGATAGAAACATCTCATCCTTTTCCAAATTATACCAGAGTTACAATTTTTATGCAAAATATTAATGACAATTCTATTTTACAGGTTCTGAAGACTCACGTCAACCCAAGTAAATTAAACGGTTTATTAACAGATGAAAATATAATGGGAAAAATTCAAGAAGTATATAAAAACATTTCGGTCGGGGAAAATCTGTTAAAATTCGTTTTACTCAAGGTTTGCTGATCGACGTCCCGGATGACCATACACAATGGGATATTATAAAAACAGAGCATTACCGAGCTCATCGTGGCCTAGAGGAAAATAAAATTCAAATTTTAAGGAAATTTTATTTTCCACAATTGAGCAAAAAACTTCGCGAATTTCTTAATAATTGCCAATTGTGCCAAGAAAACAAATATGATAGAAAACCTATTCGCTTTCCTCTTCAGAAAACACCCATTCCAAATGCACCTTTCCAAATTGTCCACATCGATATAATGTTTATCGAAAAATTGATATTTCTCACTTACGTCGATAAATTTTCTAAATATGCACAAGTTCATCCTGTGGAATCAAGAGCCGTTATAGATCTTGTACCTGCTATTAAAGGAGTACTGTCAAAATTCAAATTACCAGAAATCGTTGTAATGGACAACGAAAATCTTTCCTGTCTGGCGAACTGGTGAACTTTTTTCAACCAAAATAAAATTACTCCTTATGTAGTAGCAACCGGTCGAAGCGAAATGAACAGTGTTGTGGAAAGATTTCATTCCACATTACAGGAAATTTATCGAATAACAAAAGCAGAAAATCCTCAAACAAAACCCCACCAACTAATTGAGATGTCTGTTATCAAATACAACTCCACCATCCATTCTTGCACAAAATACACCCCATTCGAAATTATCATCCCAAGCTCTAAATCCTCAACCATAATCGAGACAGTATACAAAAACTTGAAAAGGAAACAAGAAAAAGACTTGGAACATCATAATAGAAAACTTCATCCATGTGACATTCCCTCAGACAAGGCTATATTTGAAAAAACGAGACGAAGATTGAAGACAGTACCCCGATACAAAAAAGTTAGAATCAAAAACGTTAACAAAAGTACTATAATAACATCAGACAACAGACGAGTACACAAAATGACTTAAAAATTCGATAGGGCTAACTCGTATTTGTTTTTATTCAGGATACTTCTGGTACTATACGTCGTTGGACTCAGCAATACGCAGACGATTTCAGTACAAAAGACGGACAACCAACCATTATTTATCTATCATCAAGGATATGGAAGAATGCAAATCGACTATTACTATTACATACACCATTTTAATTTAAGCTCATTTCAATTACAAATACAAATTCTTAAATCAGAGTTTAAACAAATAGAAAACAATCAGTTCACCACTTTAATTCTGACAAAATTTAATGATATTGATTCCAACCTAAAAAGATTGTTACCTGTAAAGAGAGTAAAGAGATGGAATAGTCTAGGTACGGCATGGAAGTTTTTGGCAGGAAGTCCGGATGCAAATGACTTAAAAATTATAAATAACTCCATTAATAGCCTTATTGTCAACAACAATCAACAAGTTAGAATAAACAGAGAAATATCACTACAGATGAAAGAAGCTCTTTTCAAAACAAAGGAATCCATCAAATTGTTCAATTCTAAATCCTCTGAATTATATTCTCTGAACATATATTTAAATCTTGATTTTTTGTATGAAAAACTATCCCAGATAAGAGAGACAATAATGTTAGCGAAAATAGGAGCTCTTAATGATAGGGTTTTGAGTCCATCTGAGATTGATTTGCTTATAAATGATTTAGCTAGGGAAAACATAACAGTCTGGAACATCGCTGAAGCACTGACCTATGCCACCACCTCAATAGTTACCAACGCCCTCGATATCGCTCTCTACTGATAAAGCTACCAAAGTTGGATCCAAGGATTTTTAGAAAGATTTTCGTTCTTCCAACATGGTTTAATCATCAACAAATCCATGTTCCTAATAGCTACTACCTTAACCATGGAAATGAGTATTATATCGTTCACAGCCTGGAACCAAAGATCTTCGAGACAACAGACATAACACCAGATAATACCGCATGTGTGCCCAACCTTCTGAATGGAAAATCTGCCAAATGCGTATACCTTGCCAACCCGATGGAAGAAGTCGTCTCAATCGACAATCAACATATCCTCATCAATCTTCAAGAGAATTTCACTCTACACACCAACTGTGGTTTACCGACAAGGAACCTCTCAGGAACATACCTTATATCATTCTCCAACTGCGAGGTAACCATTAATAACAGAACCTTTTCACATCAAATTAGAAATACAACAGGTAAACCAATTTACTTACCGTTGTATGGAATTCCTATTGAAAAGCAACGAACAGTTGTCAACTTAAGCTTGGACCATCTCCATAATCTACATTTGGAGACTAGACAGCAGATGGAAACCATTCGTTTAAACGCCACAAGCTTCCAATGGCCACATTGGACAATATTCGGAGGACTGTCGGTCACTCCTATCATCATAAGTGTTGTTTTCTTTTCATTTCTTTGTCTTAGAGGATCTAAGGTAGACATCCGGATAAAGCCAGAGGAAAAGACCAAGAAGGACGAAACCGAGATCAACGTACTCGAGGAGACCATTCGTACGGAGCCTCATTTCTAAGGGGGGTCTAGTTAACACCCGTCTTCCGTGGGAAGACAGTAACGTGACTTTTTCGTAAACATCTAACCGTGGGACCCCGTGATGCTGAGTCGAAACCACGACCGTGGGACTGTCATCGTTTAGCTAGGGATAAATAGGTTTCTTTATTATTAGAATCGATATAATAAATCAGTTTAGTTCTAACCATCATATAATTCGTTTCGGCTTTATTATTTTTTGAAGAGACCCTAGGTCTTCCGTTAACTCACGCACTTTTAAGAGCAGTTATGGAGTACTGCTTACAGTTTTCCTCAAAAACTGTATTGAAGAAATCCAAAGATTTGTTCAAAAACAGTTTTTTGTTGTTTTCTCGCAAAAAAATCGGTTTAGGTCTCTTTATATCAATTATAGCAACTTCGAAAAGTTCATATTACAGTGAACTCTTCCATAATCTCTATGAAGAAGAATTGTAGAAGTTAGATGCTCAAATAAATGTAAAAAAAAATCTATGAGAATAGCAAGAGCTTACACGGATTTCAGCAGCAGATTACAGAAAAATTAAGTAAGGAGCATTTGATAAAAAAAATAAATCAAAACTATCACCTCCCTTGCTCTGCAATCCCTACAATATCGAGTTAGGGAGAGTTTACTCTTTACTGTATTGACCCACACAACGTATTGTAGCATTCCGACGAAATCACTCAGCACAAGACGTTAGTCTTGACACGGTTACCCACAGCCATCAAGGTCACATTCCCATGCAAAATAGTCCCTGGAAAAATCAAACCACCACGGCCGCCGTCTGACAATAGCGCTTGCCGGAAAATTCCTAATCTAAATAAATTTCCATCACGCTAAAGCTTCTCCATTTTACGACTCCTTCGAAACGTGTTTCGCATTTCCCAGTTACAGCAGCTCATCTTCATCACCATCAATATCGTCATCAGCAGCATCATCATCATCAACGCTATTGCCAGCCACCGACGACACCGGTTTTTTTTTCACCACCGCCCGCGCGCACACCAGTTTGAACAGCGAGGACGGCTTTTCAGCATTGTTCGAGCGTGAAAGCAAATCCGATCATTTTCAACCACTTTACTTTTCCATGAAGGAACCGGAGCAAATTAAGCTCGACGTGCAATCTGAATCCGTTCAGATGGATGGCAAGATGTGTGCACTTGACCGTCATTGTACAACATAGTTTTTAAAGAGTTGCCTAATTCAAGAGCAGAGATACAAATTTAGATGGAAGTTATTTAAAGTTGTATGAAGACAATATAAGAGGTTATTATTGTTCTGTCTAAAAAAATTCAGCCCTGTTTACATATGTAATTCGCTCTTAAGAAGCTCGGCCCGGTTTCAAAGATAAAAGTTTTAATACGAATATGAGCATAATTCATCCAAACATAAAACATATTCATTCCTAATCATGCTGCAGGCCTGCAGGATTTTTTTAGAAAATTTTTCTTCGATTAGTTTTTAAGTGCAGGTTGAACTAAACAACCTCAAAGGATTGTTAAATCATCTAAGTTACTGTTCATTAGAAGATTTACTGAAAAATGTATGAAGCCACGAAAAAGAAACAACATTAGGTAATCTTTTTCATTTTTCGACATTAAAGATTTTAACTTCATATTTTGTTAAGTTTTAGCTTTTCTCACTCAACAAAACTCAAAGCAAGCTATTGGAATTTGGTTCCCATGTCAGAAACCATGCCAATTATCTGTTTTTCCGATTTTCAATATATTTTTCGTTAAACAAATTTCTTTCGAAGAATGTATATGTTTGTAAATTTAATTTCTTTGTCAATTGAATTTAGATTGATAACTCAAAATTAAAAACGAAAAATATTTTTCTATTCATGGAATTAAATGGCATTGTTGGGTTCATAAAAAAAATTAAATTCAAATTACATGGCACACAGGCAAACAACAAACCGCTGAAACTGCATTACTGTAAACTGCTCAGTCGCAAATTACACGGAAACGGCATTAAGTCCCGGACATCTTGATGACGTCGGAGGAAGTTTGTAATTTTTGCACGAAAATGCGTTTTCCTTTTCCCCGAAGGCATCCACAGCAGCAGAGGCAGAATCAGCAGCAGCAGAAGTAAACCTGTAATGAACCTCTAAACGAGAATTTGCAGGTAAAAATGCGCCACAGTCGGCTAAACGAGCCGAACGAGAACGAAGAAAATATTTTATAAAACACTGTCCACCTCAGCTGAGCACTAATTACTGTCCGACCATTTAGCTTTCCGGACTTATTACTTTTTTCCTAGCTTCCCCAAACAAGACGACAGAGCTGCAATCCAGTCTCGGTGACAGGCTGGCATTCTCCATGGCAGGTGTAATGTTACACTGTTAGCGAAGAAAAATACCAACAGAGACGGTACGTTAATTGCATTTTGCGTTCTCATTGGAGCTAAAACAGGGAGGAAAGTCATCATAATCTCGCACTTTGGTTGTCCACTGAGGAGGATCTGGCAGCAAAATTAACTGTCCATCAACAGTTTTAAAATTACTATATTTTTATATTTTTGAGAATTGTTTTTGCAACTTTTTCTTCAAACAATCGCACAGATTGACCAGCCTACTAATGTCGGCCGTGTTTTGTCTCAAAACTTTTGATACAGTTTCCCATCGTGTATTATTCGACCGTCCGCTCTGAAACCTCAAACGAAAACTATTCCATCAGAAGACCTTCGTCGTCAGCAGCAGCAGTCAACTAAAATTTTCTCACATTATTGTTCAGGTTATCGTTTGATTGCTGTTAGTTATTGAAACGTGCATCATTGTGTGAAGAACGATCCTTTTCAGGATCACAATTTATTTCGAACACTTTTTTCAAAATGTGCAAAAGACATTCGTATTCTTCCCACAATGCGCCTTCCTAATATTAGTGCTGTCCAATGAGCAGCTCGAAGTAGCTCGAAGTTGTTCCTGTCACGCTCATGCCCGTTTGTTGACAAAAAAGAACGAGCAGGACGGGAACAACTGCTCATTGGACAGCATTTATTAACAGCAACCAAACGTTTGTTCGAACACTGCGTTAAAACTTCACTTTGTGTTACTGCCAGTCGACGACGGCCACTTACTTTCTGCTGGTACCGCTGCTGACTCTAAGACACTACCCATAATTCCATTACCGGGAGGGACCGAAATCCGTCCATTTTATGATTTATGATTAAATTCAAAGAGCTTAGAAATGATTAATTTGCAAACTTGTAACCTTATCATGTGTATATGCTTGGTACAATGTTGTTCGGCTGCAGAAATAGGAAATAAGGCTTAAACTTTAAATGACAAAAATCAAAAACCATATTACGAGTTAAATTTAGTACATGATTTCATTTTGCTGTTTTAAAAATGTGTGTTGCGAACTGAGCATGTAATGTTAATAATTCGTGATCATCCTAATACAAACATCAAAGATGGCTTCTAAAGGTAAGTGTTGAGCAAATTACAGTGATATTTAATATTTTAATTTTGGCGCTAATAAGATATCAAGATTCCATGAACCGAAATCCGTACGCTGTGGACGGATTTCGATTCAAGAGGAGTTCATTTTATTCGTATTTTGAATAAGCTTCGCATAAATAAAAGTTGAGGAATGTGTCGCATCAAAAAAATAGAGACCCGTGTGAAGCATAACATGTTACAAACATGATGGTTGGATTAGCATTGTACCGTGCAAATTCATATTTCGGACACTTAAGACAGGTGCTGTTAAAAATGAGAAAAATATTGATGAAAACTATTCTGATTAGTGTTTTTTATTATGTTACGCATCAATATTGGTTAATTTGAGCTAGCTATGTAATTCCTGGTTGAAAGTATCTTGATCTATTTGTGAAAATTAATATTTATTCTAGCGATAATATAATTCAAATGTCGGACAACTTTTTCGACTAAATTCATATTTCGGACAAAATCAATTCAAATTTCGGACACCCTTTTTGGAGGAATATATATTTCGGACAAAGTAAATTCAAATTTCGGACAATCATTTTCAAATGCAACACTTCGCCGGTTTACCTATGTGTATTACACCCAAATTGTATATCCACAAAACCATGCTTTTATGAACTGTTCATATAAGTTGTTTAGAGCAATAGTATGTACCTACCAACGAAAATGATGGACAATTGGTACGTAGTTTGGAGTTATCACTAGATCAAGAAGGTCACTGTCATGAAAAATGATATGAATGAAAACATTTTAATATTTCATTTCAGTTTTAATATGTCATTTTATTTGATTTCATATTTTACATCACATTCAAATAGGACAAAAAATGCTCAGATGTTTATTTGACTAAAATTGCAGAGTTTCGTAGAATTTTCTGTGTCTTCACTCAGGGACGGGAACGGTTGACATTTCTTTCTATCATTCATTCTGCCACTCAGTCGAAGATAAACAAAACCACGGCAGCCGCCGCAGCAGCCACGACCAAGCAGACGACAGTCAGCACATGATTTAATTATTTTCTCTTCCCACAATTAATGTTTCTGTACGCTCATTTCACGACGTATGACCGTTTTTGGTGGTAAATGATTATTTTTTCACTCCTTGCTCATTTTAGAGACTAGAACTAATGAATTAGTACCAACAGCTGGCATAATTTCTAGGCTTTGCGCCACAGGCAATTAAACTCGATTCTGTTCTGTATGCGCTGCGCACGAACCGAAACAAGAAATCTGCTGACTGCACCGACGGCTCGACTCTCACGCAGCAGCAGGCAGGCACATACAAACAGTTTGCCTCATCGGTAAAAAAATGTCACAATGAGGCGTACATTTTTTTTGGAAAACTGTTTCGATTTGTGCGGTGCGTGAAATTTGACCGGATAAAATGTAAACATTCGCATAATCACAGTGTTTTACTGTACATTTCCCAACACTGGTCTTCACAAACGTCCACTTGATTCTTTACCAGATTTCCTTTCTTCTTTTGAGTGCTTCCCATTTTTTTCTTAGTTTTTGCTTCTTGCAGTTTCTCTTTTTGCTTCTTACGTTCTTCCAACCTCCTCATTTTTGCGGCCATTTTCGCATTCTTCTCTTCTTCCATTTTTTCCTTCCGCCTCATTCTTTCTTCTAATTTCAATTGCTTAACCACTTCTTGACTTTCTTTCTCTTTCAGTTTCAACTCGGCTTTTTCCTTTCTTTCTTCTACTCTCCGTTGCTTAGCGATTTCTTTCAACTGCTTTGATTTTTCTTCTGCCTTGTACATCAGGTCCCATGATTCACTTGTGGCCACTGCGGGAACAACGCGATGTTTCCGTTTTCTGGAAATCCGTGGATTTACCTCGCAATTTCCTGGTTCAATCAACTCTACTGTTTCCATAGTTTCGGGATCGTATTCCTGTTGAACTTGTGGGTTTCCAGGATACACGGTTACACATGGGAGATCCAACTTTGCTTGTAATGCGCAATTGTTTGTAACACCTGTATCCACAGATTCGGGGTCGTTCTCCTGTTGAGCTATAATTGAATACCATTAGAGCATGTCAAAAGCCGTTGCTGCTAGTAGTCGTATTATATTCTTCAGGACGTTCAACTGTAGTTGTAAAAATGTAAATTATAAAAATCAGAAAGCATAACTTAAATTCTAATAAGCATTTATGTCATACTTACTTTCTTCGTGAACTTCGGATTCTTCACTTTGTAGAACCGATGCGCTGAGGTTCAGACCGATTTGAGATGGATAAATTTCAAAGAAATCCGGTGGACCGTTGACCTCGATGGATACCCTTTTCCATAAATTAAAAAGCTGAGTGGCTTCAGAGTCTCCTGTCCAAAACAAGTTTCTCTGCTGCTTTTCAAAAGCAAGCAGTAATCCTTCTGGAAGTCGACGGTTTAAATCGCGGAGAAATAAGGAACTTGACAATTGTGGTTCATCTTCTGTAGAGGTGACAGGAAGAGGGATGTTCTGTCTTTTTTCTTTAGAAACTGAGAACGGATTTAGCAATGAATTGTAATCAATTGCATTCACATTCCACGGAACTATACCACACTTCCTGAAACCATTGTTGAGAGTGGCATCTTTATTTTCCATTGCGTCTATTGCTTACTTCAACAAAGGTGCAAAATCCGATCTTGTAATCATGGCACCGATCTTGTAATCATGGCGGGGCCCTCCTTAGCCGTGCGGTAAGACGCGGCTACAAAGCAAGACCATGCTGAGGGTGGCTGGGTTCGATTCCCGGTGCCGGTCTAGGCAATTTTCGGATTGGAAATTGTCTCGACTTCCCTGGGCATAAAAGTATAATCGTGTTAGCCTCATGATATACGAATGCAAAAATGGTAACTTGGCTTAGAAACCTCGCAGTTAATAACTGTGGAAGTGCTTGATGAACACTAAGCTGCGAGGCGGCTCTGTCCCAGTGTGGGGATATAATGCCAATAAGAAAAAAAAATCATGGCACCACCGTGATCAAACCTCCATTTAACGAGCACTGTGTCCCAGGAGCTTTTCATCGGCTTGAAGAAGGAAACATCCAGTGGCTGAATGAAGTGGGTTGCATTTGGAGGGAGAGAAACTAAAATTATTTGCTTCGGCTTGCAGAACTGAACCGTTTCGTAGGTGGCGTGTGACCGGTGACCATCAACGAATACAATGACCGGGAAATCGACATTTTGCTTTACAAGCCAGGGATGAAACACGTTGGCCATATATTCGAAGAATGATACGGAATTCATCCAGCCTTTTCCTGTGCGCCCAACTCCCCTTTTTTTTTAGAACACTCTTTACGACTTCGCGCGCCAAACGTTCTTTATACGGAAATAGTATTAGCGGTGGAACATCAGTTCCAGCTGCAGAGCCTGCCATCATGGTCGTATAGGACTCTCGGTTTGAATTGCCTTGAACTGCTTGTACATTTTTCGTAGACTTTGCAGCAAATATCTTTTTTTTTCCTGGGATTAGGAGCCATTTCAAAAGCGCTATCATCCATGTTGAATACGCGATTTGGCACGGTAAGTATATGCATCCAATCATTTGACACCAAGTACTGCTCGGTCTCGGCGAACCATGCTCAAACTTCATCCTCTGATATGATCCTTTTTTCGATATTTTATTCGCGGTACGCTTTTATATGTTTGGGTGCCACTTCATAAACCTTGCTACCCACCCGTTCGACGGAACTTGTAGCTAGCAGGGCCGATCCGCCCTTAAACACGTGGCTTAAGCGCCACTCCACGGGGGAGACCACGTGTACTGATTTATTGCCCGGACGAGACTCTCCTTAGGGCGAGTCCATTTAATCTCCTCGAAAGGAATTTTACAGATCGTTTCAGCTAGCTAGCGAACCAACGACCGAACGGGTTTACCCTAGTTATCGCAACTTCCTCATACAACCAGAAGGCACTCAGAGATTTCGGTAAGGGATCCACCCATACTCAAATGCGATGCAACAGGTTATGCTGCTCGCAACATCTCATCATCGGAGATCCGCCGATCGTCGCGCAACAAACAACAGATAGGAGGTGGTCTGACTGCCCCTACGTCACACTCCCATATGGTGGAGGACGGGACTCGAATACAACAAACGCGATGTGACGTAAAACACATATAAATCAATCAAACAGCAGGGAATTGGGACAGAACTAACATTTATTATAAACAAGAGTCGAAATAGCTTTTAGGTTTACATGTATTTGGTTTCATTGCTCATTTTCATTCATGTTCAGATTGTATTCGTCCTCTCTATTCTATCCCTACTATGTGTGCGTTCTCTCTCCCTGTCTAGTTCTCATGTGCTCATGTGCTTTAAATGTTCTTGATGTGACGTCACATTTCTAGCAGCGCATCGGTGGGGCTAGTCTGCGCTCCTGGTGACAAGAAAGGTTTAGCGGCGGCAATTCGTCACGCACGCTTCACGGTGTCACCAATTTTTGTGAATGGCTTTATGGGCACATTCCTTCAGTCTTTGACTGGACAAAAAACAACTCCGAGATGCCCTCAGTGGACGTTCCACTCCACAAAAGAAAACTTCCACTAGATGGACTCACCGGATTCTGATGGCTTACCGGCCCAGTCGTTGACCTACGGGCAGGTCAATGTGCCCGTCTCGAGCGGCGACGATGACGCCAAGCGCCTGCTTGGACGATGGCGGTGGGCTTGCCCACTCTAAAAGCGGCGATGCAGCGATGGCGACACGCGGTAGCAGCTTTTGATGGCGGTTGGCGGTACGATAGACGGACCGAATTATGGACCCTGTCCAAGTGGAGGTCCCCCAGGCCTCGCCCGGACGATTTGTTGACGGACCGTCCGGCTTCCAGCTGGGTTGACGGTTGCTGGGAAGGCTTTCGTCCGTGGAGGGAAAGGAATTCGCACGCTTGGGTGCGAGTGAGGTTGCTGCGAATTAGATGGCCAAACGGCTAAACAGAACACTTAGCACAAGCACAGCACAGCACATATAGAGCACGTTACCTTATCTCGTTGGTTTTAACTCAATTATCGCACACAATTCCTAACTACGCACACTTTACTTCTAATCTAAGGACGAACAAATATTTAATTAATCACATGCACTTAACGTCACTATATTTAACATACTTTATAAAAAAACGAATAAATTACAAACGCGCACACTTCCTATATACTGGCTGTTCACAGACGAAATGGCAGAATCTATGTTCCCTCAGATTAAGGAAAGTGAATCCCGGACAATCCTGAGATTCGCCATTTCCCGAAATTTCTTCGTGCACATTCGTGATTGCACAATTCCGAAGGATAACTCGGTGCGCTGGACCTGCTGCCGTCCCTTTCCAACCTTTCGAGGCGACAACTAAACTCGCCCAAGGAAAGATTGGGCAAAAATTTATGGCTTGTTGCCTATGCTAAGGGACAGTTAAACATTTAAACATTTTGAATGGAATTTTCGCCCATTCACATATATACAGAAACACATTTAATATTTACAAAATTCTGACCGTTACAAACTTCTTTGGGAAAGATGCTATGCTTGTCCATTCGTTTTGCATACTGCCCTACGCTAATTCTTAGTATTTCTTCACACACCGGAAGTCCTGCTGAAGCCATTTCCTCAATCCAGGTTACGATTTCTCTCTCTTCAGGTTCAGTAAAAACGGGTGGTTTTCCTATTGTTTTTGTATGTTTCCCCTTTAGAAAGTCGAAGAGTGTGCTCCGTGGGATGTCAAACTGGATTGCAGCAGCTCGGATGGAGGAACCAGTCCGGATCGCATTCAAAGCCTCCTTAATATTTGATTTCCGGGTAATTTTCATGATGCCTGAACGCGTATAATTAAACTATAATTATAATGCATACTTGCCCGAAATAAAAATTAAAGAGGCAAAATATAATCCATATTTCGGACGGATTAATTTATACTTTTAAAGGTAAAATTTCCTCATATTTAGTAAAACGAATTAATGATCAAGCAAATACTTACCAGATTTGTTTGGTAGGTTGGAATTAACTGGAAGAAATTAATAAAACTCGCGAGAATCTACATGAATCAAGAATCGCAATTTCTTAGCTGCACTATTAAGAAAACGTCAGTTTTATGTGATAATGGGACGTGCCACGGTATACAGAAAACGAGGTAGGCTCGTTAGAAAAATGACACTTCAAATGTGACGCATATTTTATCGCCACATGTTGGAGCACAAAAGTAAGCATGCTGCGACCGTATAGCATCGTCTCAGTCCAGCTTGTGCGAAGATAGCAGTGACGTCACATGTTTACATTCAAACTGAATGTTTACATACGTGATGAGCCTGCCTTGTTTTTTGTATGCCGTGGGGACGTGCGTTTATAGTTTAGCCTACTACAACGTAATTTTAATGCAAACCCACTTTAAAATAATTTTTAACTAAAAAGAATACTCAAAAGCAGTAAAACAAACAATTTCCGAATAGTTCAAACGCATATGATGATGAATAATTAGGTATTTATTCTTTAGTGTCCGAAATATGAAGGTGTCCGAATAATGGTTTTACACGGTACATTAAGGTGATTATACAATCAAGCCATGTGGTGAATTTCAAATTCACCACACGGTTTTCTACTCCTATTATCAAAAGTTCAAAACGAGCGTAATATTTTTTGTACAGTGCTGAAATTAAAGTCGATTGCTTAGCATGAGTAATCAAACGATCTACAGATGTTGTGATCCCCATGAGCGTTGTTGTTCTCTCAATTCGTGCTCTTGGAAAATTACTAGAAATAGCACGTGGTTTCCAAGATGGCCGATTTGTGGCTTTGTTGTATAACCACCTTAAAGTGGCTTTGCTTGATGTGCTTAGGTGTTTAGGTTAGGATTTCGGTGTCCCACGGAGTAAGTGAGTTAGTAAGAGTGAACGAGTGAGTAACAGGAAATGCTTATGTAAAAGTGAGTAAATGAGCGAGTAAGAGTGAGTAAGAGTGGGCGAGAAAGAGGGAGCGAGTGATTGAGAATAAATTAGTGAGTGAAAATGGATGAGTGAGTAAGAGTGGGTGAGTGAATGAATAAGGGTTTGGTCAGTGAGTAATAATTAGCGAGGGAGTGAGAGAGTGATCTCGTTTGTCTTCGGGAAGTTGCGTTGACTTAAGGTCACTCCTGACAGAATCCAAGTTTCAAAGTGCTCGCGTTTTCGGGGGCTCACCACTCGATACGGAGGCGACGGACAACTGTCAGACAACTGCAGCATGCGTGAAAAAATAAAAATTACAGTTGTGCGTTGCTTCCGTATCGAGTGGTGTGCCCCCGACAACGCGAGCACTTTGAAACTTGGATTCTGTCAGGAGTGACCTTAAAGAAGGCATCAGGCGCGTTATTTTAGAAAGACATTATTTACTCTGTCTGTTTTATACCGGGCGTACGCATTTATTTAAAGCTGGATGGTGCGGATAGAATCGATTTGCTTGTCTAACTGAAGCCAAATTAGTCATTGAAGATTGTGCTTATGTTCGCTTCAGAGCTTATGTTGTGAAGTATGGATATAAAACAAAAATAATTAAACTTGTGTTTTGTATTTTTTATTACAAATAGTTTTTCATTAAATTTTGAGCGGCGAATTAGTACGGAAGCAATTAAAAAGCATTTGTTACGAAATTTCACGAGTTCCAAAAGTTGAATGAAGCGGAAATGTAAGCAAACCATAGTAAAGTCATGTAAAATCTTGCGCATTTGTGCTCCTTCATGCAGCATGGAAAGAGAAATGCGAAGAAGGGGAAATGTTTGACAGCTGAGTAACGACAAAATAGAAGGTAAGGTATAAACCTTGTTATTGACCACTTCTGCAACTGGTGGTGCCAAAATAATGTTTGGTTCTCATCTGGGGAAAAGTCGTTTTTTTTTCTAGAGGCCTTATTAGGAGAAATGAGGATGTGCCGCCAATCGAACCATCTCAAAACAGAAGACAATCGTGCAATAGACCTGTCAAGCAGTAAAAATGTTGGTTCGAAGTCATTTGTGAGTGAACAAATTTCAAATGCAGTTTACATTTGTTTGTATTAATATATGCATAGATTACAAAATGGAATGTAGCTTTGTTTATTGGATCCAATTTTATATGCAGTGTTGTAAAATGTCATTTGCATTCGTTTATATAATTTTCTCAGAAGGTAGCTATCACTTCCTGAGGAATGGCGAACTTATAGCGCTTAAATGTGCTTACAATTTTGTCTAACAAGACATTGACGTAAATATGTATTCTGGGGCGTGGGAGGCAAAATGTCATTTAAATGACATTATGTCAAATGACACGTGACATTTTGGAGAGTTTTCACTTTCCAGCCGCATATGTTATATTTAGAGTAATGTACCCTTGGACAAAAATATAGCCCTACCCAAGCCACAGAGAACAGACATACAAGTCCGTTCTCAATCGTGTGTAAGGAATTTAACGGTCATTTTGGAATGCAACACAAGTGGCAATTGTAGAATCTGTCTCTGGTTCTCGAATCCCGGAATCCGTATTTAAAACTTCTAATGTGTTCCGCTGGTCACGTTCGCTTCCCTCCACCGCGCGTGTCTCTCCGTTGTATTTTCAGCAGTCCAACTGTCAAAACAAGAACAAGGTTTTTCTATCCCAGGTAAGGATCTTCCAATAGCAATCTCATATTATCTCCCAGGTATGCTCAATACACTACAACCCCCCCTTAAGAATAAAATGCAAATTGTGGTTTCTTTACTAATTCAAAGGCTTTATTCAACGTATTTCAAACTGTTCAATATGGTACATAATCGCGGTATTTTGTTGGTTGAACTCTTATGCGCTTCGATCCAGAAGAAGACTGAGGTACTGGATTACTGTTATCGTCTCCAACGCTCGCCATACCATCATCCATCTGTTCTGTGTCGTCGTTATGCGAATCAGACTCATCAGCCAAACCACTAACCTTCTTAAGATGTGCACCGCTGCGCCTATACTGCTTTCCTGTCCGTTTGGATTTGATAACTGTATCGGTTCCTGACTTATGCTGAACAACATACTCTTCATTACTGAAATCAGTATCCAGCTTGTTAGATTTACGCATTCTTTTGAGTAACACCGAATCACCTTCTTCAATTTCGCTTTCCTTGGCTTGTCGTTTTCGGTCCGCATAGTTCTTCCCCTTTTCTTTTGAAACTAGATCTCTTTCCCTTACACTAGCATCTTCTTGGAAGTTTTGAACCGTCGGTAGTTTGCTTCTGATTCGCCGGCCGAACATGATTTCTCCAGGAGATTTTCCGGTTGACGGGTGATTGGTGGAGTGGTACGTGAGCAGGTACAGTCTCAACTCTCTCCGCCAGTCCTGGCCCAACTCTTGCGCAATACGAAGCCGTTTCAGGATAGAGCGGTTTTGCCGCTCCACTTCTCCGTTACTTTGTGGCCAGTACGGAATTGTATTCATAAGGTTGATACCATTAGCATCACAGTATTCCCGAAACTCGACACAATCTGAGCTGAACTGTGGAGCATTGTCAGCCTTCAGCGAAGTTGGTATGCCATATCTGCTAAACATGATGCTAAGTTCTCTGATGACATCCGCAGTCGTTGTACCCTCCATCTCAATGACTTCAACAAAGCGGCTGTAGCAATCGATAACAACCAGCAAGTGTTGTCCTTCTGGGAGCGGGCCGAGGAAATCGAGAGCTATGGTCTCCCACGGAGCAGAAGGCAGCTTACTTCGAACCATTGGTTCTGGTCGATCTGGTGCCGATACAAGAGTGCAACCCCTGCAATTCTTCACGAATTTCTCAACCATGAAGTCCATTTTGGGCCACCACACGTTTGACCGTAGATGATTTTTCATCATAACGATCCCCGGATGACCCTCATGAGCCGTTTCTAATACCTTCGATCTCAAACAAAGCGGGATAACAATGCGGTCGCCACGTAATAGTACACCGTTAAGCTCGCATAGCTCATTTGAAATCACTCAAAACTTCTCTCCACTCGAATGCTCCAAAATTCCTCCACTCGAATGCTCCTGTAGAGCATCCCGTCTGACAATGTCCAATATCAGCTGAGTTTCAATGTCATTGTTCGATGTGTCTTCAATTTGCTTCCAAGATAGTGCCGTTGTGTTGGCGGGATACAAAACAACTTCGTTGACAAAAATTTCTTCTGAGGGATCGAACGGAACAGCATCTTGCATAGTATCATCAAAGTATCCGCTATGTTGTCTTTCCCAGCCACATGAATCACTTCGTAGTCAAAAGTTTGCAGCCTTAGCACCCAAGCGCGTGATGTAATCGTCAACGACAGGCATTGGATGGTGCTCCCTTAACACGGCCTCGTTGACACGACGTAGGTCGAGGCACAAACGCGGTTCGCCATCTGCTTTACCGACAATAACCAGCGGGGATACCCAACTAGTCGGTCCCAATTTCAGTTCAATAATGTCTCGTCGGAGTAGCTGGTCAATTTTTCTATTAACCGCTTCTTCTAGTGGCGCCGGAATCCTACGCCCGGCTGGAATACAGGAACGGCGTCCGGATCCATGTGGATATGCGCTTTTATTCCTCTTATCTTAGTGAAAGGTTCAACTGTTTCTTCCAAGCGATTTACCTGCAGCCCAACACGCAAAACGCCCACTTCCTTTGCGGTGGCATCGCCGAGCAAGCATCGCTGTCTTCCCTCAACGCACGCGCCTTCGATAGCGACGATAGCTTCAAATGATCCCAATATCTTCAGAGGTCTGTCGCTTCCGTAAGCCTTCAAGATGCGAGACGATCCCTTCGTCGATAATAACACGGCGACGTTTTGTGCTTTCAACTCGGTCCAAGCGGCATCACTGATTAGATTTGCGTCGGACCCTGAATCGACCAGCATGTTCAATTTTACGCCGTAGTATATATTACTCAAATTTTGAGTTGTCCCGTTTTTAATGAAAATGAGTCGGATTCGACTCAATTTTGAGTAGTTCATTTTTAGCGTGTTTCCAGTGTAAAATGCGTAATACACCTTTTCATGTGCATTCGTCATATCACGTTCGTTTCTATCCTCGGGGCTCGTTTCCTCCATCTTTGTTATCGCTCGAACTTTTGTCTCGATCGGTTTCTGCACGGCATCGCTTTTTCGCTTTCGGCACATTTTCTCGAAATGGCCATAGCTTCTGCAATTTCGACATTGTTTACCACGCGCAGGACACGATGTGGCCGCTGCAATGTGCCCTTTACGTCCGCAATTGTAACAGCCTGATGCTGATCTGACCTCGGATCTGACTTCGGACTTCTTTACGTTTTTCGTATTTGACGAGAGCCGCTCAACCTTGTAGATCTTCTCCGGTGGCTTGGACGAAACAATTTCTTCCACCTGTTGATCAACTCCCTCTTGCGATATGCCAAGCGCCTCAATTTCTTCGAATGGAAGATCCTTCAGCAGGATTCTCCTACGAACTTCATTGGAGGTACAACCTTCGACCACGGCGTCCGTCAGGTAGATTTCGGTGAGCACCTTCGATATTTCTGGGCCGTATTTCTCGAAACCGCATTCTGCCGCCTGTTGCTTTAAACGAATGACAAAATCCGCAAATCGCTCGTTTGCCTTTTGCTTCATTTGTCGCAACTTCTTTCGCTCTGACGTGCTCATATGCCTCGGTTCGAAAAACTCATCTAACTTCTCGATGGCTGCATCAAAACCCCAATTCAGTGCTACCACCGGTACGATGTTGTGGTCTTTGAGGTTTCTGAATACAGTTTGCAGGGCCGGCCCGCCGAAATGCAACAACTTCGCTCGCATGACTTTCTGGTCGGATATTCCGTAAGCGGCGAAGTAGCACTCAAGGGATTCCTTCCATGCTCGCCATTCCTTCGCTAATTTGCTTGTTTCGATCTGATTGCATCGAAACGGCGGCACTGGGCGCATTTCTTCCATCTGAAATGAAACAATTTGTCTCATTACTAGATTGCAATCTTCATGCTTCAGTGTTACTTCTGCATAAGCTACTTCTGCCCAAATATCAATCAACTAAATCAGAGAGTAATGCTTAGCTTAAACTGTACGACTTCTCCAGTGCTGGAGAATTCTCTAATTTTCCACAACTCGCAAGAATTTTCCTCGTTCGGAACAATTTATCCATTTCAAATTAACATGAGAAATCTCACATCTCAAAAGTATCATCTACCGTAACGTCTGCCCAGGGAGTCGCAATTACTTGAAATACAAGGAGAACTCAAAAAAAATCTCGCTTTCCTGGAAAGATTCCATACAATCTTCGCCATCGCATATTAACACGGAGAAATTCAAAGAATTCTCGCGCTACCGGGTAAATCTTCTTCTATATACATAAAAATGAATTTCGGTCTGTCTGAACCTTATAGACTCCGAAACTACTGAACCGATCGGCGTGAAAATTTATATGCAGAGGTTTTTGGGGTCGGGGAAGGTTCTTAAGATGGTTCGAGACCCCTCCCTTTTTTGGAAACGGGGGCTCCCATACAAATGAAACCGAAATTTCTGCATAACTCGAGAACTATTCAATTTTAGGCGAAACGAAGTTCGTCGGGTCTGCTAGTACCTAATATTTACGCCAACTTCAGAGAAATCTGCACTACTCTTTGCAACACAAGGAGAACTCAGAAAATTCTCGCTTTTCTGGAAAGATTCCACACAATCTTCGCCATTAACACGGAGAAATCCAAAGATGTCTCGCTTTCCGGGAAAATTCTAACAATTTTCGCCAACCTGAGAAGCCTTCACCCCTCTTTGCTACTCAAAAAAAAAATCTTGTTTATTTTCCTTCGGCTCAAAACACAACAAAAAACTGATCTGTCAGTGTTTTTGTTTACCCACTGTAAAGTTCCACTTGTCAACAAAGCTTGTAGCATAACCTCTACCGCATCACATCATCACACTTTCCTACAAGAGAAAACTGGCGCTCCGCACCCCTGCGGCACCCCACACCGAAACATTCCAATGAAATCACACTCGAAGCCCTCCCACAGAAACTTTTTCAGCTTATTACCTTCCGCGTGTGGTTCTGTCCACCTCGTCGCCAATTGTAGAATCTGTCCCTGGTTCTCGAATCCCGGAATCCGTATTTAAAACTTCTAATCAGAGTCTATTACATATATAGAGTTACGCAAAGAGGATCTTCTTACACTTATTCTGAATGATGCTCTTGTTATTCTGTTTCCAACTTTCACTTTTGTTCAACCCTTTAAGTGACTTCACGGGAGCGTTCCCTTCTAAAGCTTTTTAATTCGATAACCTAGTCACCCACAGAGTGCAAACACGTGAATTTCTTGTTGCTACTTTATTGGGGAATGTATTGATGTTTTTTGAAGCTGTTTCTAGATCAAATCTAATACATTTCAATTCATGCGTTTTAATTCGCCATAATAATAATTAAGCGATAACAATACTTCCGCCTCACCAACAAGCATTTGTTTACTTTGCTCGATAGGTAGACGGTTTGACAGTTCAATAGGTAGATTTGGCTTCACTCTTTGCGCAACTCTATATATAATAGACTCTGGGGTGGCATTGTGCATCTCGATTCGAACGTAATTCTATCGAGTCGAACATGTTTGGCATTACGGCTTTCGATTCGATTTCGATAACGACTCATCGTTCGAGTATGTTCGAGGAGGTACAAGAATAACGAGGTGTTTTGGCATTATGGAGACTCGATAGCACAAAAACGACTCAAGTCGAATGAAAATCACTCGTCACCTTTATAGCTTTCGAATGTTGTTCGAGAGTCATTTCTTGCTGAAAGTTTTTCATTATATTTGTTATTATTTCTCTACGGGAAGAGAATAAATGTTTCATTATTGTATCTTGAAGGAAAGAATGTCATTAGTATACCTTTTTTTTATAGTTTCCAGACAATATGCAATCTCTTTTTATCCCGAAATCCTCGTAAAAACGACTTCAACCTAAATCGGTTTTTTGCAGTTTTCACGTATTTCTTGACAATTTCGATAAACCGCGTGAAAAATCTATGGAGAAAATCTACGTAAAAATAGTTGAGTTAAATACAAAAAACGCGCAAGAGATGACCCAAGTGCATTTAACTGAAACACATGGAAACATCGAAGTAATTTATTATCGAATCCTTCTTTAGCTTTAAATTATGTAGCTCAAAATTGGATCTGTGTTATAAACTCGAATAAATATAATAAATGCTAAAGCATTTGATGAGTTTGATTGCTCAACGCACGCGGTCGCGTGTACTCAAACGACTAATGACGGTGGAAGACCGACACTTTATTACAATTAGAGCAATCAAAGTAATCAAATGCTTTAGCCAAGCAAGCCTTTTGTACAAATTCACCCAGCCCGTTGTTGGGGGCATAAAGTGTGATCTTCTCGATTTATAAACAATGTGCACTCGCTTGACTGTGGATTAGACTGGCCCAGGAAACAAAAAGTTGTCTAATTCCACGGTGCACCCCCCAGGATTGTGTCTTTGGGTGAGAAAATCAATCTCTGAAAATTTCAGCTCAATCGCTTGTTGCATAAGCTGGCGCATTTGATTTGAAGTTTGTATGGGGATTTCAGCCAAAATGTATAGGAAAATACACCTCCGTCACTCATTTGATCTGGAAATTGGTTCTGATTGCTCGATTGACCTCAGAATTGCAAAAACGGCAGTTGGTATGCTACAGAACAATTTCACAGAACATTGTATGATGATTAAATGAACTTTTATATGGGTTTCGGCTGATGCGATTCGATCAAAAAACCCAAAAATACACAAATCAGCTCCTAATAATTCAGCCGAAAATTATATAAAAGTTTATTTAATCATCATGCAATGTTCTGTGAAATTGTTCTGTAGCATACCAACTGCCGTTTTTGCAATTCTGAGGTCAATCGAGCAATCAGAACCAATTTCCAGATCGAATGAGTGACGGAGGTGTATTTTCCTATACATTTTGGCTGAAATCCCCATACAAACTTCAAATCAAATGCGCCAGCTTATGCAACAAGCGATTGAGCTGAAATTTTCAGAGATTGATTTTCTCACCCAAAGACACAATTCTGGGGGGTGCCCCGTGGAATTCGACAACATTTTTTCTCCCCATAGTAATCTGGGCCAGTCTACTGTGGATATACAACAGTAAAGCACATGTGAAGATTGGACAAATCAAACATCCGAAAGATATTCAATTTGAAAAAAAGAGCTAACCGTGGTTGAGGTTGGTACTCGGATTCTGATGGCTTTTCCGCAAACGTGACCTTTAAGTGGTCTTGTTGTGTAGGGGTTATCACGCCTATCTAGAGAGTAGGAGGTTGAGGGTTCGAGTCCCTCCAAGACACGTGGATACTTTATCGCAAATTTCATATTAATTTGTCCATTTAGAAACATATGCTGTGCATATGCACAGCCAAGACATTGAACAAAAAAAATGGTTTTCGTACGGTCGAGTTGCCAAATAATATGCAATTGATAATAAAACTTATAATTTGTGCCGTAACTATATAACAATTTATAAAACATGTCGTATAGGCATAATGTTTTAATCGGTTTCAACTGCTCAATAAATAATATTGCTTTTTAGTCATTGAGCCCGATTTGTTTGTTTATAAATTAACTGCCAATTCATGCCCTGAAGGATGCCTTTCCAACAGGCAACATGCTACATGCAGATGAAATTACTCTTATTCTCTTTGTTTACTCACATTCGCAATGCGCTGAAGGTTGTCCCTCGGCATAATAAACACGGAGACAGTTATCTCTTATTCTCTCTGTTTACATTTTGTTTGACAGAACATACTCGATTGAGCTAGTACAGCACGATTCGAAATCTTGTACTGCGACTGAATGAAGTCGAACGAAATACATAATGCCGCATTTTTTTCGAAACGAATCCAAAAACTCACGAATCGAGTGATTCGATTCGAGATGAGCAATGTCACCCCTGCTTCTAATGTGTTCCGCTGGTCACGTTCGCTTCCCTCCACCGCGCGTGTCTCTCCGTTGTCTTTTCAGCAGTCCAACTGTCAAAACAAGAACAAGGTTTTTCTATCCCAGGTAAGGATCTTCCAATAGCAATCTCATATTATCTCCCAGGTATGCTCAATTCACTACAGCAATCTCGTGGCGGCGCTGGCATCGCAAAGTTTCTCTCATCAAGAAGCTGTCAACATTTTAAGCGCCACCACCCACCATAAACATAAACAACAGATCCTTCTCATCACACTGGTTTCAATTCCATATGCGATGTTTCTTTCTCACACTAACGCAAGTGATTTTGCTACCATCAAGAAGTGCATGGTTTGTTTTGTGATGAGATGTTTCGTTGGTGAAGCAACCACCTTTGACTGTATTATCATTATTGTAATTCTTTTCAATATTTACTGTCCCTTCCATTAGCCACAGCCACAGTCATCGTCACAGCCAGCAGCGAAGCACTAAAAGAATGAAAACGGCCATAATGTGTGCTCAAGGATATTCATGATTTTTTTTACCATTCATTTATGCCCCGCCTAGTCGTTCCATTCGGGTTATGCATAGGAAACCAACTAGCATTTCCGGCAGTGAATTGTTTTGGAACACTATCTCTCTTTTCGATAGTAGTCAACAATTTTAACTAATCGTAATCTGAACATATTATTAAGAACATATATTTATTCAACAATATGCAATTGAGAAGTGGCACGAGTAGTAAACTCTACTTGGTAATTGGTTGCTTGAGAGAACAAAATGCATTTTGTAGAATTTGTTTTTTGACCTTGTTGGTTCCATAGAGAACAAAAAATAAATATCAACAGTTACCACGTGCTGGAAAAGGCGGCAAGCATGGTTTCATTTTGGCGCGCAATATTTGTTTGATGAAATGTGACAGCTGGTACGCATGACTCCATGAATGACACCTAGCGCCACCAAACGACGTATTGCCACAGTCAGTATTCTAGCGTACTTTGATTTACACAGTTTTTTGAGTAAAATTGGTTCTAGCCTGTATGTCTGTTATCTGTGCTGGAGTGTTCGCCCGAAATCTTCACACAGTTTTGCACACCATCATCCACCGTTGCTTTGATCAGTCTGGTAAGCTTCCCAGGGAAGCTGTTTTCGTCCATAATTTTTCATAGCTCTATACTGTCTTATGCCACCTTGAAATCAACGAACAGATGGTGCGTTGGGACTTGGTATTCACGGCATTTTTGAAGGATTTGCCGTACAGTGAAGATCTGGTTCGTTGTCGAGCGGCCACGAACTCATTCACTAATGGTAACAGACGTCGGAAGATGATCTGGGTAATCACTTTGTAGGCGGCATTAAGGATGGTGATCGCTCGAAAGTTCTCACCCTCCAGCTTGTCTCCTTTCTTGTAGATGGGGCATATAACACCTTCCTTTCACTCCTCCGGTAGCTGTTCAGTTTCCCAGATTCTGACTATCAATTTGTGCAGGCAAGTGGCTAGCTTTTCCGGGCCCATCTTGATGAGCTCAGCTCCGATATCATCCTTACCTGCAGCTTTATTGGTGTTTAGCTGTTGTTTGGCATCCTTAGCTTCCCTCAAGGTGGGGGCTGGTTGGCTCCCATCGTCCGCTGAACTGACGTAGTCATCTCCTCCGTTGCCTTGACTTTCACTGCCTGTACTCTCAGCGCCAATCAAATGTTCCTCGTAGTGCTGCTTCCACCTTTCGATCATCACACGTTCGTCCTTCAAGATGCTCCCATCCTTATCCTGGCACATTTCGGCTCGCGGCACGAACCCTTTGCGGGATGCGTTGAGCTTCTGATAGAAAGGCGACCGCCCGCGCTGCGTCCTTCTCCTCCAGAATCTGTCTGCACTCTTCGTCGAACCAATCGTTTCGTCGACTTCGTCCCATATAACCGACGTTGTTCTCCGCTGCGTCGTTAATGGCTGCTTTGACTGTATTCCAGCAGTCCTCAAAAGGGGCCCCATCGAGCTCACCCTCTTCCGGCAGCGCTGCCTCGAGATACTGCGCGTATGCAGTGGCATCAGGTTGCAGTTGCATAGTGGTCAGAGTCGATGTTAGCGCCACGATATGTCCTGACGTCGATAATGTCGGAGAAGTGCCGTCCATCAATCAGAACGTGGCCGATTTGTGATTCTGTCTGCAGTGGTGATCTCCAGGTGTACCGATACGGGAGGCTGTGTTGGAAGTAGGTGCTGCGAATAGTCATATTCTTGGAGGCGGCGAAATCAATTAGTCGTAGGCCGTTTTCGTTCGTCTGCCGGTGAGCGCTGAACTTCCCAATACCTGAGCGTTCAAATCTTCTATGATGATGGAAGGATCTTAGGCTTAAATTGGTTCATGAACCTTATTCGCTTTTACACCAATTGAGAAGAAATAGAACGCCAATTTCGCTGCACACATAATGTTATTTAACTAATGATTAATTATTTTAGAGCGTCTTAGGGGAAATGCTACAAGGTTAAAAGACTATTATTCTTCCATTTACTTCCACTATTAACTTTTTTATGTATCAACAAGCAGATACGCATTTCGTTTCCTACTTGGAAACTTCTTCAGTGTTTGTTATCGACTGAAGAAACACTGAAGAAGTTTCCAAGTAGGAAACGAAATGCGTATCTGCTTGTTGATACATAAAAAAGTTAATAGTGGAAGTAAATGGAAGAATAATAGTCTTTTAAGCTCGTTATTTAACTACTTATTCCGTGCTGAATTGATGTTAATATGAAGTACACTGACCCCACAATCACGGGTCACACTAATATGAGTCATTTCTATTTGACCAACATGCAAAATGAAGTGACTTATTATTGTGACAAAGACAAGCATGTATATGTGGGACCTGTGTACTATAGCGGTTGTGTAATTACTGAACTACATTACATACATGTATGTATGTCAGCTGAGACATAAGGCAATGTTTCTGAATTTAGCAAAGTCCACTAATGTCCATCGTTGTTGTGGACGTTCGGCCATGAGTTACCAGCTTTGAGTATGTAGGGAACCAGCCTGCTGGTTGGTGGTTCACTAATTGGGATGCGACCCAATTCAAAAGCGGTAAAATGTAAACATTTGTTGTCACAACTGAGCTGAAATTCAGCTCCTACTATAGTAGACAGATTTTGGGAGGTTTATTTTACTTTAGTTAACGGAGATACTAAGCATAAGCAGCAATGACATAACGAACGGTATTCGCTAATTGGGTTGCATACGTGTCGCAGCTATCGATCGCCCACCTTTCATTCAACTGACTGACCGACCAGGAAACTGCATGAAGAACGAACAGCACCGATGTGGATGTTTATTCAATGGATGCTGGTGGTCTACCAATATGGTGCGGTTCGGCCGGTGGAATGCCCAAAACCGAGTTGTTTTAGTTGCCACCAGGTACTGTTTGCTAATTAAATTAATGATGCCCGTGCACAAACATTGCCCACAAACAGATGTTCTCACCCTGAGATGCTGCGTTTCCCCGCAAGGTTCGCGTGTTTCCAAAACTCTAGGCCTCGAGCTGTGGTAAAGACAGATAGCGAAAACCTCGAATCACACACCCCAATTTAAAATTACCTTTTACAATCGAACATGCAATTTTCGGATACAGGATAATTGATTGGAATGCAGTTTCCCACACCCACACATCAGGGGGGTAATGATGATGGCAAATGATTTCATCCCCACCAGAAACACATTTGTAATTGATCTAATGCCACACAAAGCGCCCGTCCGCGCGCTAATTAAATTCAAATATCGGAACACAAATGATACCAAGTGAACGCTGGCTGTTGCTGCTGCCCGCCCATACACAACAAGCCGGAAATTTAGCGAGATCGCATCAACCACAGTCTGTCCCTTGGCCGATGCACGGAACGGACGGATATTCACGTCACTGCAACAATTAACGTTAATTATTTCCTAGCTGATTGGGTGTCGCCGTTCGCCGTGGCGGGTTCGGGTACGATAGGCTGTGATTTAATAGGCAGAATTTAGGGAAAGTCAATGGAGAGAAGCTAAACAAACAAAAAGGATGGCATCGTGGCAAGAAGTATCTAAAGGTTTTTTTTCTTATGTGTTATTGGCGAATAAAGTCGTGAGAAATAGCGAATTCAAAATCTCATATATCTACACCCCACAATTGAAAATTCAGCTTAATGAAATGTTGTCCTTACAAGCTTTAGCCGGTAATGCCAATCGCAACGCATATGAGAGATGAAAGTGGGTACTGACGGAAACCCATTTGACTGATTGATGTTTCATTGATGCGCTAAGCAATGGATGTACCGAAAAGGTTTCGCAGTTGCTTTTGCATACATGGTGGTGTGGTGCAGTGGTGTAGATTCATTTGACGATTTGTATCACTAGTTAGAGTATCAGATTAAATCGAATCCGGAATGAATACGACAGAAAACCAAATGAAGCGACAAATGGGAATCGCTAATCTACCGATAGAAGATTATTCAACCGTGATGTTAACAGATGTCGAAAATGTTTCGCAGAACCTTTCAACTGTAGCCTACCAACGAAGCCACTCGAGTTTATTATTTCTGTTTCCAAAACAATTTCAACCCACGTTCTAATCCCTACGTTGCGGTGTGTAACCATTTCGCTCTAATGAGCTCATTTGAATCATCGAATGTTGCCACGTCGAAAGTTTCAAATCCTTTGCAAAACTCAATACACTGAGTAAACCACATAAAAATCTACATCCGTGGAAAACAATTTCCAGTCATAGGAGGTAAGCTGTAATATCGAATACAGTGCTCATGAGCACCTGCCACACCAGAATGGGGATGATATTTTACTTGCAACAACCACTTAGTTGCCTCGCTATCAGCCACTTTGCCAAGGTATTGATTTTATGTCTGACATTTCGTGGTTTGGCAATGAGATACCTCACGACGCGACGGTGTGCTTCCCACGTGGTGAGATAGTCTGGTCGTATTGGAAAGTTTCCCATTTGCTTGTTCTTGTATGTATTTTTTTACAGAACTTTCCTGCCTTTCAAGTTACATGATTTTCGTATACGCTATTTGCCAATACTTTGGCGAATATTTAAATACTCCGCTATTTGAGGGTAGGCCCTGATTGAAGCAACAGTTGTCGAATTAAAGCACTGCTTCCTTATTCACGTGGGTGCATTCGACGGGTTGCATAATTATACGATTTTATATAATGATTGTATTGAGATCTAACAAATTTGTATATACTTTTATGACAAAAATACAAGTTGTATTTTGAAAGTTTTGATGGTTTCAGAGAGAGTCTTGCTAGCAACAAGCTACAAAATGTGCCTATATGTTGTTGTGTGGATCTACCCATGGTTTGCAAGATTGTCCAGTGTAAAAAAGCGCAGCTAAAAAGTGAAGCGCTCGTTGGTAATCCAAGCAGAATTATGCGAAAATCTAGACCAACATTTGAAAGGGGTGTAACAGCCAACATTTATTCTTTCCAGTTCTTTGTCTAAGAATTGTATAGGGGCCGTCCAGAAACCACGTGGTCATATATGGGGGGAGGGGGGGGGTTTGGAAAATGACCACGATAAGCCACATGGGGGGAGGGGGGATGTTGCTCTCGAACCACGTGGTTTTTTTTACACGAAAAACTTTTGGTGAATAACAATAGCGGTGTAAGAAATACAAATCATCCAAATTAAATGATTTAATCATTAAACGCAAAGCGCATCTTAGGGCCGATGCCCACGTAGCGTCTTTTCAACTCAGTGTCAAAAAGAATTTAGCATTAAGCATCGAGAAACCCGGTAACGCAGTGTCGGTCGCAACGCCGATGCATATCTGATTTATTTGGCCAACTTTGCTTTAGATCCTATTTCCATAAAAAAATAAACGAAAAAACAGGTTGCGTTTCAGTCTCAATTTCCACAATAAAACTTGGGAAAGAAAAATGAAAAAATATTTTTAAAAAATTCCGCCGCAGATGGATTTTGGCATCACGCCGCCGACACTTTTGCATCAGCGGACTACAGCTGCAATTTTGAAAACTGTTCATGTTTTTACAATAATTCAAGAAAAATCTTCAAAAGAATTTCTTGTGGATATTCAGGAAAAATCCAGTAAAAAAAATTCTTGTAAAAACTTTGACCTTACTTCATACAATCCTGATAAAGTGCTAGCATTCAGAATGTTTTTTGAACAATTCTCTTGGTCATAAAAAAAACAAAACATCTCCAGTGTAAACGCCGAAAAAAATTCCATGTGAATTCTGTCTGAAAATTCAATTTCAAATTCAAAATCAAATCAAATTCAACAGTCTCGTACAATGGCTGGCATTTAAAACTTTCAATTTATAACTGAGGAAATGCTAATAGAATAAACTAAGTTGAAAAGCAGACCAACTTCCAGTTGGAATATGGAGCCATAGAAGAAGAAGAAGACTTCTAAATTTTTCAAGGAAAAATCTTCTGAATTTTCATGAGATATTAAATACACAGAATTTTGTTTTTACACGATTTTTTTTGTTCGTAATTTTGATCGTGTGACTACAATTTGCCACCAAAGTCTTTGCAACATATTTAAAAAATCTAAATAATTCAAAGAAAAATTACATGGTAATTAATATGCGTTAAGCATTTAGGATGGGTGAAAAATTAAGAAAGTGTAAATCGTGTAAAAACAAAATCCAGTGTAGCCAATGCCACATGAAACACTTTGATATTACCGTTGATTTTTTGTTTTTGGATTTTTGTTTTCAAATTTGGAATTTTGAAATGACATTTTTTACGCTCTTTGTGAATTCTATCACATTTTTTAAATTTTTCAAGTATTTTTTTATTCGAGGCATTATTTAGAATTTCCACGGAAGAGTCTATGGATTATCCTCAAAAAATACTTTGGATTTTCAAAGAATAAATCTTTAGAATTCTCAAAGTTCATGTTTTTTTGAATTTGCACCAAAAATTCTTCCAAAATTTCATGGAAAATTCATTCTTCTTCGGAAAGTCATTTTGATTTCTTTGTAGGTTCAGCTAAACATTGCTTTAAATCTTTACCATGCAAAGATGCACTAGAAATGATTTAAAAATTTTAAAGAATTTTCACATCAGAAAATCTTTAAAATTTTGATTTCATTTTCTAAGGAATTCCTATTGGAATTGCTTCTATAGTACAACCTTCACAAGTCCTACAAAAGTGCATTTTTTTCGTTATTTCCACTTGTTAAAACATCGGAATATCCTCGGGAAATTCATTTATTGGTGTTTTAGATGAACTTTTTTCGATTTTCTACTGGAAAATCTTAGGAATTTCCATCGGAAATATTTTGGCATATTCCAAAAAAAATCTTTTGGGAATTAAAAAAACTGCTGAAAATTTCTATGATTTTTTTTTGAAAAACAAAAAATTTCCAAAATCCATTAGAAGAATTTCCTTTGAAGATTCATTAAAGTTGCCCAGGATTTTGAAAAAAAATCTTTAGAGATTATGTAAAAAAAGTAAGCTGGATTTTTTCTCTAATTTATACTGGAAATTCTTCGGAATTTGATGTTTATTGGAATTTTCATCGTAAATATGCATTTCGGATCCTGCTACGGATTCTTCTAGTTCTTCAAAATTTCTACCGAACCTTTTTTAGGAACTCTTCCACAGAATTTAGAAAAATAAGTCGTTGAAATACTGAAGATTTTTCCGTGGAGACTCCGAAGAATTTCTTCTAAATATTCTGAAGGGTTTCCTTGCAACCCCAGAATAATTATTCTTGAAAATTAGGAAGATCTTGGAATTTAAAATTAATCCAAGCAATAAATGTAGGCAATTATTTAGGATTAAGAAGCCTAGTTCTTATGATGTTGAATAATTAGGCTAATTGATCGAAAAATTTAATAATGCACCTAATTAGAACATTTAGGTGCATTATTAAATTTTTCGATCAACAATGCACAAAATTCTAGTAGTGCGTATGAAAAAGGTTATGACATAGAGAAGTTTGCATTTAAAAAATCAACATGAAATTCTAAATAAAATGCTTTTTAAATTCATAAAAGGGTCTTAGAACTGAGAATAGTTTTGCGATATGAAAAAAGTGGCAGTGTTCCATAAAAAACACTCCAATTCATAAAACAATCTAGGGTAATAAATAGTGCTATAATAACGATTGAAATTGAGTTCCAAAATAAATCTCAACTCTTTCAGGACGGATGGGTCATATATGCCCAGCGTCTTAGATTGTCTATTAAATCACAAAAGAGAGCTAGACCACCATTTTCTTCAGTAAAATTGTTCATCTAGATATTGGTTTTACAGAAAAAAATATGGGAGCTCAAATTTGAC
Organism: Armigeres subalbatus; assembly: GCF_024139115.2. Classification (NCBI taxonomy): domain Eukaryota; kingdom Metazoa; phylum Arthropoda; class Insecta; order Diptera; family Culicidae; genus Armigeres; species Armigeres subalbatus. The sequence goes on along the minus strand of NC_085140.1, from coordinate 40,618,460 downwards.
TGACCCTGAAAACTCAGTTATCCGAAACAAAGATTTCGATTCTAAGAGCATGCAAATGAAGTTGAAATGTTTGAATCATTCTAAACACTCAGATAAGATGGGTCATCCTGAACGTTAAGCCAGTGATTAATATTCAGGAATACGAGATGCTCAAGGTACTCCAAAATGCTCTCAAGTTCAGCCCACGATTTGTCGGGTGATCAATCATGACATTTGTAATGTCCTCATCATCGGTATGTACCCAATCCGATGAAATAAGCATATGATCCTAATTTCCATTAACATGAGATCCAAGAGACAAGGTACCCACAATTATCTTGAGCCAACATCAAGCTGCACAATGACTATGACTTTTTTGTAGGGCCTTAGAAGCACTGGGTTCAGGGACTTGAATGATTAAGTAGTTCAAACATTACGACTTCCAGGACGTTTTTCAAAACCTTAAAGTTTTGTATAACCTTAGTCGAGTCAAGTACGAAACACTGAAGACGACCTTACTGTTGAGGTCGAAATACATATCTGTCAAGGTACAATCAAGTGGTGGAATTAAATGGGAAGGTACAAACTCGTCTTATGACAAGTAAAGACATTCCATTAAAAAGCTCAACATAATTTTTTTAACTAAAAAGTCTGTAGTAGCTTGTACAAATAACAATTGTCATATCAACCCAATGGACCTAATGGGATATTATATCATACACAAGGAATGTAAAATAACAACATTGCCAATGACAACAACATTGTCCTCTCTTGTAAATGTTGGGACAAACTCAGCTCGCAATAAGCGTTTGTCCCAAACTGCAACAGAATAGGACAATGATCGCCTGCCGCGCATTTTGAGAAATAGTCGGTTTCCGATGATGTTTTCGGTTAAATCAGTATCAGTTATCGTAGCTTAGACATAAACTTAACCATCTGTACACATGATTTGTGTTTTACTTCTGAAATATACAAGTTATCGCAGTTTGAAAAGTTCTCAACAATTACCTCTCCATGTTTGTTGCAAATAAAATGGAACGCAACAATGTCTTTATCCTCTGCAGATGAGGACAAAGAGTTATCGCTATTCTCTTTTGTCGCTTGTTTTTCGCATTTTTCAGCGACAATTACATTCCTTGATCATACATCATTCATAATTTGGTTAATTGGATAAATCGAATGATCCGAACTCCAAAATGATAATTGATCTATAATACATTCATTCCTCTATGAGTCGCTTATGAAAGGACCATTGACTGAAGCATATTCGAGATATGGAATAGAAGTTCCTTGGGAACTTATTCGAAAGACATCAGAGTGACCGAGAAAATATGTTTAGTATGGCATCATTGGATTCCACGAGTCAATATCAAAATAAAATTTCAATCAAGAATTAGAAATTTTGAGAGATGAGCCAGCTCTAGATTATTTATTAGAGAAAAAATAGAAATTTTCCATGATAGAATTGGAAATTGCCAATAATCAGGGTATGAGTATTAAATAAATATAGAATTACTGCAAATAATGCAAAATTTCCATAAACAGTTGAAAATTTTCCAAAAAACAATAAAAAATTAGTACTTGTAAAAGCAAAAATTGCAATTATGTATTTAAAAAAATCACCAATAAAGAAATTAAAAAATATAGGGATATTTTGGAACATTTTTTAAACCATTACAAATTTTTCTCGAAATTTTTATAACATATTCGCGAGTCCGCATTTTTTTGTATCCTCCTGATCAGGGTAGAAATATTTCACAGTCAATGCAGTGAAAAACATGGATCTCAGTATAATCTGCAGTCGCCTTCATCGCCGCCGTGGTGAGTGCGACTGGGTGCAGCCGAAAAATCATTTCCAACACCGACAGTTCAATTTCGCATTCAGCCACTCACAAGTCGCTCTGACAGGCTGCTCAGTTCGCGCCTTACCGTATGACTGAGTGGCCCATTTAAACGCGTGGTGAATTTTTTCAATTTGCTGGGTGAATGTGTACATTTTGCTGTGGTAAATTTCATCTTCGCGGCGCAGTGGGTGATGTGAGTTCTGTTGTTTACTTTTCTGCCTCTCCGGGAATGTGAGGTTGATTTCAAAGCAGGAAGAAAATAAAAACATGATTTAAAAAAACATCACCTTCATCCAGTGCTGCCGAAAATTTACAACCCTGCTCCTGATGCATCGAAGGTATGCGAGTTCTAGATAACCTAATACCTGATACATATTACAACATGATAACATCATAAAAATCTTCGAAATAATGAAAATTTATAATTTCCATGCTGGGTTTTAGTTTGATTTTGAATCAGTTGAAATTGTCTATCTTCAAAATTGATCGGATTAACCATATGTTTTTAGTTACATAGGTTTTTTTAATTTTTGTACTTGAAAAAAACCACGTGGTCAATGGGGGGGGAGGGGGGGGTCTGCCAAATGACCACGATAGACCACATGGGGGGAGGGGGGGGTTGAAAATCTTCAAAAATATGACCACGTGGTTTCTGGATGGCCCCAATATAGCCATTGGAATGGGGTATCATGGCCATTTTTCAAATCGGTTTTTCGAAAAACCATAATGACCTACATTTCGTAGTTGCTACTTACTCCGATATTGACCAGATCAACCATAATTTGACCCGGAACCAATGGTTTGAGCATTGGAGTTGCTTTCCAACCACAATGTGCACTGTTCGAGATATCTAGACTTTTAAAATGGCCAAATCTTCCGAGAACGAATTTTCCAGTTGGAGTTCTTTTGTTTGGTCTATGGTTTGCTATGGTCTATACACAGATAGAAAAATCCACTGAAATTTACGCTAAAAATCATGCACATAAATGGAACACCATTATTAGCGTAATTTAACACGGGATATAGAATAAATGTATACAATGTTTGACGTGAATCGTCAATATTGCATACAAGTTGTAAGCAATCTTGTTAGGAAGAGGACCATTTCAGCGTAGAATAGCGTAAATTTCCGCATATCAAGTTTTACGCGCTGTTTACTTTTCATTATTTTATTCTGTGTACGGCGTCGGCCACTTCCATACGTTTTATCGGGGATGGGGAAGAAGTAATGATGCGTGATCAAGTGCTCACTGCTAGCCGACAATAGCTCTGAATTTGCCACGAGTTCATGTGGAGTTTTATTGGAATTCGGGGTGGCCAAAAAAGTCGTTTAGCTAAATTAATTATCCGACTGAAAAAGCTGTTTGGCAGAAGAGGCCACTTGGCCAAAAATAACATTTAACCGATCTGTTCGGAATTTTCGGTCAAACGACATTTTTGACTGTATTCAACTGTTCAACAGAGGCAACAGAACTGTTCGGCCAAACGATATTTCCGGTCGCTTTACCCGTTCGGGGCCCTCCTTAGCCGTGCGGTAAGACGCGCGGCTACAAAGCAAGACCATGCTGAGGGTGGCTGGGTTCGATTCCCGGTGCCGGTCTAGGCAATTTTCGGATTGTAGTGGAAGTGCTTAATGAACACTAAGCTGCGAGGCGGCTCTGTCCCAGTGTGGGGATGTAATGCCAATAAGATACCGCCAAAAAGAAATCGTCGATTTTGGTACGAAGCCCGCGAACATTCTGATAGTAGATGTGCAGACCACCGTTTTCGTTGCTGATGTGGGAGTGACGAGTACTGGAATGTTGGGGAGCATCATTTTCAAACGGAAGAAGCGTGGTCGCGAGTTGTCTAGAATCAGGAATCTTGTCAGAAGATGAACTGAACACGTTAAATGGAAACTTGCCAAATGTACGTTGTTGGAAGGTCCCTTCACCTGCCTCAAACACAGGGCCGGGACGGCTGATGATCGCTGGCTGGATAGGCTCGACTGTGATGAGCGGACAGGGACCTTCCACAAGGCTGGGGGCAAGTGTGCGTCCCGGTGTCCGATCAAGAGGATATTCTGATTCTGAATGATGCACTGCCGCTTGATGACCGGAATAAAGGAGCTTCCCACTATCAGCATATTCTCCTAATTGCTAGGTCGAAAAATCTATTCGTTGCCGTGCCGATTTAAATCGCTTGGCGAAAATGGGACAGTCAGTACTCCAAGAGGCGTGGTTTACGTCGAGCAGTTGGTCATAGGTGGAACTCCGTTTTGTGTTCAGCACATGGCAGTTATTACATTTCAAATAATCAGCAAGGCACTCATTCACCTGATGGTCACCAGCACACCTCGGACAGCATGAAGGATTCTTGCAGGAAGCAGCTCTGTGTCCGTATTCCGAGCAATTGAAACAGCGCAACACATCCGTTGCCTCCACAACTCTGCACCTTTCCCAACCGATGTTTACTCTCTGCCGCTTGATTAAATCGTCGAACCCACGTGCATCTGTTTCTAGTATGACTGACATATGATTGCTTTTTTGTGACTCATTTTTATGTATTCGGATTAATTTCAGCTCGAGAGTATTCGTTCCAGGGTTCTGTTTTCTCAACTTAGAAATCAATTCCTCTTCGTCAATATCCTTGGAAAATCCAATTATTTTCACTCTTGGTTTCAGCGGCTTCTGGCTTTCAACGCAATAATTCTCGTTAAGAATATTAGAGGCGGCTGAAGCTAATCGCACTGCGTGGTCGCTGGTCTCGCATCTTACATAGACAACACCATTTTCCCTTAAACGAACATCCTTCACAGAAAATTCCGCGGGATCGAGCTTAGCGCAAATATCAGTCTTAGTTAACTCTGCTGATTGTTCCCGTTTAGGCTTGAAAAGGACAGTTTGTTCAATTTTGGTGACCGCGTTGGACTTGCGCTGCGGTGAGACTGGCACTGGACATTTCACAGGGAGTGAGAGAATACTGGGAGAATGATCTGGTTTATTTGCATTATCGATTCTGCGGCGTTTTCCGGACCGGAGCAGACCACCTAATAAGAATAGCCATCGAACAAGTAAGTGCAGTGCGTGTTTTAGTCGCCAGGAAAGAAATAAAATATCTATCTTGTGTTCGGTGGCTCATGCGTATGTCACGCGCGGTCGAAAAAAGCGCATTCTTCAATAGTTTGCTGTAGTCATCGAGCAAGTTAGTATAGAGTGCTACGCTTCCGTGCGGTCGTCCAAAACGCGAATTTCCTCAGTTTTCATATGCCACCGGGCGTGCATGTTTTAACTTTTAACTCGTATTAGTGCTATTTCCCATCCCATAGATCACATCGCTTACCAAAGTGAATCCAAATAAATTATCCTTTGTAACTAAAACGATATCCTATCCCAAGACAATCGTGGACATGCAGAGGTATACTCGGTCTCTAGTAACAACGAGAGTCGGACTAACAATCCTTCCATTCCTATATGACCGTAAGGACGTGGCCGGCGCCGTTATTGACTTTAAATATTTGAGCTCCCGAAACGTGTACATTGAAAATGGGTAGCTAATCCCAAGCCCCATTCATTGTGTTCTCTGTACAATTTCGCAAGTTCAGTCAATCACGGAGTAGCAACTACGAATTGTGCGGTCATAATGCTCATGCTCATAGCGTTAGCGTTAGCGTTAGCGTTGTTACGGTATACTTCGTAGATTGGACACTAGTGATACTCATGTTTCTTATGGAATCCTTATCCAGATTGCTATCGGAAATCAAGGTGGGAATTATCCTTGATTCCAATATAAGATAAAAATTGCATAAGCATGAGGATCACTACTCCCGGCCCCCGACTTGGCGACGCCCTCATCGATTTTATTTATAGTTTATTCTTTAAATAATGTACCGGCGATTTCTTAACCTCAATCTATCATCAACTATCCGTTGAACAAACCTAAATTTACCAAATTTGTACTTTCTGCTCAGTGAGCATAACGATTCCTCTAGGTTCATCGAATACAAAAATCCACCATGCAATTTTAAATATAATTATACTAAACATTTTACAAAGTTTTATTTGAAGTATTTGACGAAGAAAACGAACTAAAAGGCTCAAAAACCAAATATAGAAAAATGTTTGCCCAAACTCCTCCGTAATTAAAAATTTACGATGCAGCTAGTTGAAATTGAAGCGGTCATAATGCTCATGCTCATGCTCACAAACTGGCGTGCCCAGACATTTTCGGTCAAACGCCATTTTCAACCAAACAACTATTTCAGCCGAACGACATTTTCGGCAAAATAACCTCTTCTACCCGATCAGGAATGTATAACAAAATTAAAACTCAATTCTGTCAATGGTTGTTAATTAAAACAACGAGTACTATAATCAGATATTTCGATAAAAATGTGTCTTCGGCCAGTTTTACTTCATATCAAAATTATAACAACATTAGTTAACTTGAATCAATGTTCGATGTTAATAGCTAGTACAAAGTTAATTGCCTACATTATGGATGGAAATCCGGCGTTGTAGCGTACCACATTTTTATACGTGATGTAGGCAATTACCATGAAAGTAGATTTTTGTACCTCATAATCATATCAACGGTTGTTTTAATGTTGAAACGAAGGTAACAACCTCTGATATAATTATGTTACGGCTAGAGGGAATTTTGATATAATTTTTGTTATTTTAACAACTAACCAGCCAATTTTATAACACATTTTGTTACATTATTTTTCTGAAATAAATAACTCCCTTTGTTATAATTTTGTTATGCATTCTTGATCGGGTACCTAACGACATTTTCGGCAAAATGGCCTATTCGGCCAAACGACTTTATTGCCCAGAAGACTAGTTCCATCATTTGCAAATTTCAACCAAACTGTTCTCGGCTTTTTGTCGAATAATTTATGGCAGAACTAGACATGAGAAACGCGGATAGAAAATACAACACTGCAGTCAATCTTTTTCATTAAAGAACAATAGGGACACGGCAGGTATTTCCGTCCATCGTCGTAGGGGCTAAAACCAACGAAAGCAACGTACATTTGCTAGAACTCCACTATAGAAGAACGTTTCTCCTGAGCCTACGATTTGGTACGTATGAGTTTTACAAAAAAAATTTGGGGTTGTGTACAAGACACGACCGCTCGACGTAAACTACGTAAAACCAAATATAGTACACTGAACCAACTATTCCGCTCTATATAGAAGAAAAGGAACCATCCCACGACAATACTACCCAGCTTTAGCAGCATCTCCAACTCTATGCAGGAGTAGGGACTCCACTGTCTAGCGGCTGGGCCACCCCATTCATACAACCCAGTTCATTAATAGATAATACCCTTAAGGTAGGCAATTACCAAGGATTGGAACGCGCTGTATAGGGGATGCACGATGTATGAAAGAACTAAAATCATCAAAATCATAAAAACTCACATACCGCTATTTAATGTCTTCACGTCATATAACCAGGCTTGTAAAATGTCATCTGCATGTCATTTGACTAATTTGTTCATAACTTTCTTAAGAAGCCAAATTTTTTTTCATAATTTTAGATGTACTCATAACGCTTGAGGTGACTCCAGTTCGTTCGAATCGTGCCGAAGACTAAGGCAAGGTGATGGACTTTCGTGCCTGTTGTTCAACATTGCGCTAGAAGGTGTCATGCGGAGAGCCGGGTGTAACATCCGGTGTACGATTTTCAATAGATCCAGTCATTTTTTTTGTTTCGCGGATGACATGGACATTGTCGGCCGAACATTTGCAAAGGTGGCAGAATTGTACACCCGCCTGAAACATGAAGCAACAAAAGTTGAACTGGTGGTGAATGCATCGAAGACAAAGTACATGCTTGTGGGCGGAACCGAGCGCGACAGAGCCTGCCTGGGAAGCAGTGTTACGATAGACGGGGATACTTTCGAGGTGGTGGAGGAATTCGGGAATTCGTCTTCCTCGGATCCTTGCTAACGGCTGATAACAATGTTAGTCGTGAAATACAAAGTCATCATCTGTGGAAGTCGGGTCCACTACGGGTTCCAGAAGAAACTGCGGTCAAAAAAAAGTCACCACCGCACCAAATGTGTCATGTACAAGACGTTAATAAGACCGGTAGTCCTCTACGGACAAGAAACATGGACAATGCTCGAGGAGGACTTGCAAGCACTCGGAGTATTCGAGAGACGGGTGCTTAGGACCATCTTTGGCGGTGTGTGGCGGCGAAGAATGAACCACGAGCTTGCTCAGCTCTATGGTGAATACTGTAAGGTAGCTAAAGCCGGAATGGTACGATGCGCAGGGCATGTTGCAAGAATGCTGGACAACAATCCTGCAAAGATGGTGTTCGCTTCTGATCCGGCAGGTACAAGATGGCGTGGAGCGCAGCAGCGAGCGAGGTGGGCAGAACAGGTGCAAAACGACTTGGCGAGCGTGGGGTGCATTCGAGGATGGAGAGATGCGGTCTCGAACCGTGTATTGTGGCGTCAAATTGTTGATTCAGTGCTATCTGTTTAGGTGTAAACTAAATAAATGAAATGAAATGAACAAAAACGGAAACTTACGCATTCTCCCGAAGACTGATTCGACATCTTAACTACGACTAAAACACGCACTGCACTCGGTTGCTCGATGGCTACTGCAAACTATTGAAGATCGCGCTTGTTTCGACCGGAGCAAAACGCAATACATGCGCATGAGCCACTGAACACCAGATAGGGTGGGTGTACCAATTGTCGCCATACATAAGAACAACTATTTTTAAAAAAATAAGTAAAAGGCATGTGGGTGGACTTTATATATCAAGCGAAAGATTTTAATTTCTGCTCCTTAGTACAGCTGTGAAAACCACAATAAAACTTGTTATTATCCTCAAAATTGATTAATCCATAATAGGAACGCATGCACCAGTTGTGGCACTATTCTTAATTTTGGTTCCTTATTTGGCAAATCCCATTATTTTCTTATGGGACTGGCCAAATAGGGACCACTAGTGCCACAACTGGTGCAAAGGACGTCAAAAATTAAGCAAAATCAATTTTTACAATTATGCTTTGCTTGTTTGGGAGAAAATCAAAGGTGTTATCGTATCATATGAATATGCTTTATCGATTTGAACTTGGTTTGCGGTGATTTGATGGGCCATTTCGCATATAAAGCACTAGTGCGATAACTGGTGCTATAGCCACAACTGGTACACCTAGCCTAGATAATTTATCATTTTCGCAACGACTAAAACACGCACTGTACTTACTTGTTCGATGGCTACTGCAAACCCGTTGTAAATCCACTCATTTCTTCATGAAGAATTCCAAATTAAGACTTTATACACAGAATTGACTTTACTGTTTGTCCAAGGCAAATAATCTCTTGGTAGAATACCGTAAGCTTCACAATCGCTTCTTGAAAAAAAGTTGTGGGAATGATAAATGATTTCTTCGAAACTAGTTACATAGTTCTAATAACGAATCTGTTGCAATCTTCTTTCCAGAAAACGCAAATATGTACTCCATTTCCTCAAGTTGAAACGGTTGCCTAGTAAATTCACTGCACCCATAAAAATCGTTCAATTTCAAACACGTGGAAGTAATCAGAGAACATTTCCACAGTTGCAAAAGCTCCCGGAAGTGACTGAATCATGCCGTTCGGTACGATGCACTGACTGGAATCAATACCGTAGATGACGATACGTTTCCTGTGAATTTCTGGATGTCGAACCGAAATTTCAAAGCACGAAACCACAGCTCAGCTGGCGGGAACCCGTTTCCGAGGATTAGGCTCTGCTCAGCATGTGTGATGTGGTTGCAGATTTAATGCTCGAGGGGAACTTTTATGAATGCAAATATGTAAGAAGGTAGCTCTCGTACCCCATCGAAACAGAGTCAGTCAGACAGTCGTTCGGTAACTGGCACAGCAAGCAACGAAAAACGTTTACCGGAAAAGGCGAAGCCTTTCTCCACCGAAAATGGGAAAAATATTTACAGTATTGCATGCTTGCTTGCTTTATCACAAACATGGGATGATAAATGCGGTTTTGTGGTCCAAAATATGCGGAAGCAATAAATGTGTGCGAAATTGACGACAAATATCGTTCACATTTGAGGTAGGAACCGATGCATTAATGGTGTACGATATGAGATATATGATATATTAATGCAACCGTCACGAATAATTTTCAAAATTGCAAAATTTTGTTCAAATCGATCTCGTTATAAAGTAAATTTTTAATAGCTGGAATCTGAATTAAGTTGAAACAATTCAAATTTAGAATAAAGCTAATTACTAACGTGATTCAAAAAATCTGTTTTTCTCCACTTTTTTTCATTTAATTCTGAGTGTCCTTTGAAACTTTGGACTCATATCGATAAAAAACTGTTTGCATGGAAATTAGTAAATTGATCATTGTACTGATTATAAATCTTCTCTGTTAAGCACAGGCGGAAAGATAACCCAAATAGCTAAAAGCAGAGCATAAGAGCTTCCAACAAACGGAAATCGCATCATTAATCGTTTCAAAAATTGTAATAATGATGAGATGTAATAAACGTTTGAGGCTTCACGGAATGTATGTTTAGAAGTTCCGAAAAATCTGATTTGAAAAACTAAATCACTAAAAATGCCGCGTACCCTTGGAACGTGTGCAAAAATCACCCCATCTGGTTACTCCTCCCAGAAAGTAGAAAAAATCTGAGCCAAACAGATCCCCTATATTGCTGTGTCAGGATCCGACTTACGGATTGAGTTCGAAAAGGCGCAAAAAGCAACGCAAATTATGATCGAAATAAAAATACATAGAAATGATAATGCGGAAGCACCGTTGGGAATTGCAAAGTCACCACACCACCACCCGGGGTCTGATGATAGCGATTCTGACGGTTTGCGGTGTACCCATACCTGTGCGAGTGCGGATGGCTTGTCTTGCCAGTCAACCAGACAGACGGACGGAAATCGTTTCCATCGCCCCAGACAGATTTCCAATTCCCATGTCATTTGCGTGCGACTTCATGACAGAATATCGGTGTAGGAGAAGTCTTTCACTTCCGCTTTGTTGGGACAATTTGACGACTTTGAAACCGTACCGAAGCGCCGGCTGCATATAGGTGGGCGGGTATGCATATCATCAGGTCCGGGGGTAATACTGGGAACATCTTCTTATGGCGGTTCAGAGATTGCTGAGAAAACGTTTGTCGAGGACGAATTTTTATTATGAGCGGGTGGCAAAGGAGTGAGAATTTTATATGCTTTCAATTGATCGAAATGTGAGAAGTTTATGACGGTATAGATTTTCGATTGGAAACGTATTGAGCATCCGCTGACAGTCAGGTATGTGTGATTCGGGTGGTTTTATTATTTGAGTTAAATTTTATTGAGAGTAGCTTTGCTGCGAAATTGGCGAACAGTGACTTATTTATGTTTTCAGACATTTACAGAGCACCCTTGTAGATTGGGATCACAATTGACGATAAAGTTTTATGCTGGTGTTTACAAAGGTTGATCAGAAAAAGGGTTATACGCCTAGAAAAGCCATGAAACATAAGATGCTTATAAAACCGACATGTTTTCAAGTACAGCATGAATTTTTATTTCGAAGTATTGTCACGTTTAAGACATGGGAGGTTTGGTTGCCCCTGGCACTTGCTTACAGATTCTGACTCCGCCCTTCGTAATGTGAAAGCGATTTACCTACACTTACGCTCTTAAATTTTGTTTTGTTTTTTTTTTGACATTGGATAACGTCTTACCCGATGATCAAGGCTCGGACTCTGGGGACGGTGAAGAATACACTGTCATCGAAACAGGGACAAAAAGAAAGCGAGCAAGATGCAGGCGACAACGCCAACACGCTTCTCAAAATGTTCCTGTCGTTGAACAGAGTACTCGACCTTCCCCTGGAAAATTAGCAAGTGGTGGGAAACCCCAAAAAATTTCTTCTATTGGGTTCAAGTTTGCGGCTGGCAATTTCCCGCCACTTCCGGGAACATCTAAAACCCCAGCTGTTCCAGTTTTTTGCCCAGAAAGCTTACATCAGCAACAAAATCATCAGGCGGTTCAACATAACCATGTTGAGGTACCTGACAAAATGACTCTTTCTGGGATTGTGGATTTCATCTTCAATACACTAGAAATCTCTCCCGCAGTGAGAAACATTATCAACATGATAATCTCACTGGTGAAACCCTTATTGAAGCAATTGATTTCAAAATGGCCTGTTCTTGATTCAATCTTATCCCTCGATGGCTAATTTAACCAACGAGGTCGGGGATAAGATCGTAGTCCTGCAGTGGAACTGTAGAAGTATTTTTAAAAACCTGGATCCGTTTAAGTTTTTAGTTCACAGCTCATATTGTGACGTATTTGCTCTTAGTGAAACATGGCTTTCTCCAGACAAAGTTCTCTCTTTCCACGATTTCAACATTATTCGCTTAGATCGAGGGGATGAATATGGAGGGGTGCTCTTGGTGATCAACAAGCTCCACTCCTTTTACAGAATAGATCTTCCCGCGATGACAGGCACTGAGGTAGTCGCATGTCATGTCACCATACGAGGGAAAAGCCACAGCATAGTCTCTGTGTATATACCGCCGAATGCTCATATGCGTTGCAGAGATCTTAACGAAATCTGCTGAGCTTTGCCTGAGCCACGGTTGATTCTAGGAGACTTTAACTCACACGGTACGGCCTGGGGGGAACTTACCGATGACAACCGTTCTTCGTTGATTTACGACATGTGCGACTACTTCAACATGACATATTTAAATAACGGAGAAGCAACACGTGTGGCACCTTCAGGACTCGAAAGTAGAATTGACCTCTCAATCTGTTCGATTTCACTAACATTGGATTGTACGTGGAAAGTAATTCAAGATCCCCATGGTAGTGATCACTTGCCTATCGAAATCTCAATCACCAATGGATCGTGTCAGTCTCGCCAGATCGACATTGCGTACGACCTCACGAAACACGTTGACTGGGGAAGATACACTGAGGCGATTATCGTCGGAGAGCATTCGGTCGATATTCTTCCTCCGCTGGAGGAATATCAGTTTCTCTCCGGGCTAATCCTAGACAGCGCAGTTCAATCACAACGTCGATCAATACCGGGATCTCAAATACGTCGGCGTCCACCTTCTCCTCTTTGGTGGGATGAGATGAAGAGTGTACCAAAGTCTATCGGGAAAAGTCCGACGCGTTTAAGGACTATCGAAAGCGTGGTACTCGAGATAATTACGACCGTTATGTCTCTCTTAAACGTAAGTTTAAGAGTCTCGCAAATGCTAAGAAACGCGGTTATTGGCGCCATTTTGTTGATGGTCTTTCGCGCGAAACGTCGATGATACCACTTTGGGCCGTCGGGAGTAAGCATATGCGGTATTTCGAAAAATTTCGTTTCAGGTAGTTCGAAACGAAATTCCGCGGAATTTCGCGGAATTTAAGCATGGCGAAATCTGATTTCTTGATTTCGTTTCGTTTCGTAAAAAGTCAAAAATTTCGCTAGAAAAAACTAGCTTCTAACGAAATTTAACGGAATTCCGCGGAATTTCGAAACAAATTTAAACTAATCCATACTTTATATTATAAAAAATTTTGGCTGCGCCGCTGAACAAAATCGTTAAGTTGATATCAAAATTTAGGTTATACAGTTTTTCCTATTAACGCTTACTATATAACCCCATTCTTAGTCGACAAATACGTAAGTAGTTTTCTTCTATAAAACGTCTTCAGTGTTTCCATGATTTAAATTTTGTGATACTTTTCTACTATTTGCATAATATGAATGCGGAATCGATCGTGTTGCTGCTGGTCATGAGACCGCAGCTAGTCCGGGAGAACGCGAAGTGGAAAAAGCTACCTCGCGTAGCAAAAATTTGTTTAACCAGTGTGCAATCGATCGTGTTGATGCTGATCACGCCAGCTAGTTTGGGAGAACGCGAAGTGATAAAACTAATGTCTGCATCGAAGAGCACAACATAATTTAGTGCGGAATCGATCGTGTTGTAGAATATTATTAAACGAAGCACATTGATCTTGCGTTGGATTGATTTGAAACACAGCTTTCATCTTCTTGCTTTCAAAAAAAATCGTTTACAATAAATATTTTGTCGCTTAACAAGGGGTTTCACATGAATTACCTTCTCAACCAACGATTCCTTTTCCGTAGCGCTCACGGAGATGCAGAGTATTCCTCGGTCTCTTAAAACAATGAGTGTTAAACTAATTTTCCTCTCCTTATCCTAAATTGACTATAAGCACGTGACCAGCATCGTTGTTGGTCATGAATTGGATACTCCGAAGCAAGTATACAATAAGAATAACTTTTTTGTATCCCAAGAATATTATTTAATTGGTGAGCTGGGCATATTTGCTGTTTCTCAACCAATCATGATTAGCAACTATGATGTGTGCAGTTAATTAAGCTAATAAGCTCTTCTTTGACTATTTGCACAATATGTGAGGAACAGGGAATCAATATTCGGACAACGCCCAACAATATACTCTTTGTCATCAACAGAGTTTGTTACTGACAAACGCACCTAGCGACAAACCTTTATCCGAAGCCGAATACAATATGACAAGAATCATCTGCCTTGCATGCTCTAATATTTCCGAGAATACGATGCTTATTTTGTAATCATTGTTCGATTCTCGAATATTTCCTTAAAAGCAGAAACTATGATAGCATTAAACCGAAATTTGCTCTAGAAATAATGCAAAATAACGTGTTGAAAAGTTAGCAACAAAATTGTCTTCTCTTTTGTTGCTGACAAATTTTTCGGTTCATTGTCGTTATTATCTCCTTTAAACCGGGCTTGGTAGTCATATGGCTACTGCTTCTGCCTCATAGGCAGGAGGTCGTGGGTTCAATCCCAGGTCCGTTCCATTCTCCTACTTTGTATCTTTCTCTATATTTCTCATGTTCTAGCAATCGCTAGAACTGGAAATGGATTTCATACCGTTTCCATTACTATTCCTATACCTTCAACTTGAGTATTCTAACAGTAATCTGCTAGAATTGGAAATGAACTATAGAGCTCGTTTCCTACATCCAATTAGAAATTCCATCAGTTGCTTTCTCCTATCTATCACATTGGCAGCTCGTTAACCAAGACGGACCTCTGCCCCTTGAACCGAACCTAAAAATTCCAACAAAATCTGCATGAACTCGTGGCAAGTGCAGAGGTATATTCGGCTTGCAGTGGGCGAGTGATTGCATCATCATTTCCTCCTTCTTCCCTACATTGACTTGCATTCTGACGTGGCAGGCGCCAGTATGACCTAACAAATGAGATCACCAGTACTTGTACATTGAAGATGTGTGCTAGTCCCAAGCAAACATCTGTTGGTTCCCTGTGCAAGACCAGCTGATCTGGTCATAATGGAGTAGCAACTACGAGCAGTCAATCAAGCTCAAGCTCAAGCTCTTTGTCATTATTATCTCCGACAAAAACAAAGCTTTGTCGTTGGTTTGCTTTTGTCGCTTTTTTCGCACGCGCATTCCAGAAAAATTGATTCCCTGGTGAGGAACATTGCAGATTTGTGGGCATTTCTAGATCTTCGCATGGAATTTGCAAAAAAAAATTAAGAGCGGGTTGAAAGATCATTTAAATTGCTGAGAATGTTTTACTTATGATTGCTTTCAGCACATACTGACCATAACAGCTGTTCTCATATGCCAAGGACACACACACAATAGCTCAGTTTGTCGAGCTGATTGTATATAAGACTATGCTGCCGCTAACCGCAAGTCGAGCACATCTGTATATGGACGCTCATATACAGGTGTGCTCGACTTGCGGTTAACAACAATATGGGTCTGTGAAATTCAATCTGAAATATGTACATATCTTTGTGCATTTTAGAAAGGTGCACAGGATTCTTCTAGTGAGCAAATGTATGCTATATATGTAGACGAAGAATAAGAAGGAATAAAATTTGGCAGATACGCCCTTTTCAAATGTTGATCTAGTAATATCAATTCTGGCAGATGTGGATACATAATTAAGTATCCCACTAAATAAAAAATAAATCCAAGCATCCTTTTTCAAATTTTGACTAAGTCAATACTGTAAAACCACGCTGACAAGACAATATGGAGCAAGCTTCAGCATAATTACATAATTCTTAGGTGAACTAGGGTCTTAAACGAAATTTGAATCTGTATATAAAAAATCCCACAATTTCTTTATTTTTATATATTTACTGAGCATGAGCATGATTGACCGCCCACGGTTGCTACTCCGTTATTGCCAGGTCAGTTGTAATTACACTCTCTGTGTAATTGGTTCTCTACCAACAGATGAAGTTTGGGACTAACATCATCTTCAATGTGTAAGAACTGGTGACCCAAAAATAAGCAATACCAGCGCCGGCCGTGTCCGAATGCAGGTCAATTAAGGAATGGGTAAGAAAATGTTGACATGATACTCGCTTTGATAGAAGCCGACGAGTCATCTGCACTTCCACGAGAAATCACTGGGATGTTGGATATATGGGGTAGGTATTGTGGCAGGGTTCGTTTTGGTAAACGGTATGCCGTGTATAGCGTGTAGTTTGATCAATTCAAAACATAATCCAACGAACACTAATTATTTAAATTACCGACCGCACTAAGCAGAACAAAATTGTCGATGACCAGCCGATCTCCCTGCTAACCGCACAAAGCAAGACAACATTTTCGATGACCGGCCGATCGTTCTGCTTACTGACGCGAGCTGAATCTTCACTCTCTAATTAATTTACTCACCCGTCTGTATTTTTATATACTTACTGATATAAAACTGATATAAAACTGATCAGATTCGGGAGCAAATTTGATGGGAGGGATTGAAAGCGGCACAAATGCTGGGGTATTGCTTTATCGCCAATGGTATATGCGGCGAGAATGTGACGATTTATCATAGATTGCCTCTTCAGTTATTATAACTCTTTTGGTCGCAAAACAGTTATTCGACTTCGAAAAAGTGGATTCAGAATTACGTACATAATGTAAAACCAATTCAATAAAAATTCCGCGGAAAAAAAATCTAAATTTCGTTTCGTTTCGAAAAAATTCGAATTAAATGAACCTTGATTTCGTATCGTTTCGAAGTCTCGGAAGAAATCTATATTTCGTTTCGTTTCGATCCGAATCAACCTAAACATTTTAAATTTCGTTTCGTTTCGTTTCGTTAGGAAAAAGTGTGTTATCGCATACCCTTAGTCGGGAGAAGAATGCGTAACGCGTCATCGATTAACGAAGATAGGGAAAGTTCTTCCCGATGGATCTTCGCTTTCGCCAAAAAAGTGTGTCCGGATTCCGTCCCAATTCAACGGTTCGCACGCGAAGCAACCTCCGGTCGACACGAGGTGGACGCCCCATTTTCGATGGTTGATTTCTCACTTGCTCTCCTTTCATGTAATAATACCGCTCCAGGAATGGACAGAATTAAATTCAACTTGCTTAAAAACCTCCCAGACGTCGCGAAGAGGCGCATGTTGAACTTATTTAATCAATTCGTGGAAAGCAACATTGTTCCGGATGAATGGAGACAAGTGAGGGTGATCGCTATCAAGAAACCCGATAAACCTGCTTCGGATCATAACTCAGAAAAACCAGAGGAGCCAAAGTCTTAGCCCGTCAACGATACACGGCTCTTGAGAAGGAAGTAAAACGCTCATGTCGACGGGACAAGCGAGCGTGGGCAGACTCTCTGGCCGACGAAGGATTGAGAGCCGCCGCAACCGGGGACATTCGCCTCCTCTATGATATCTCACGACGGTTAAGCGGAGCGAAGATGAATGCAACGATGCCTGTGAAAGACGCGAATGATCAGTTATTGACCGACCCAACTGACCAGCTGAAACGCTGGTTCGAGCACTTCGAACAACTTTTTCAAGTGCCAACCAGGCCATCACCACCTCGGCATGATCTGCCTAGGATCCGACGTATAACACGCGTCAATACCGAAGCTCCATCACTGCTAGAGATTCAAACAGCCATCCAAAGCATGAAATCGAATAAAGCCCCAGGGGTCGACCGCATATCAGCCGAGATGCTCAAAGCTGACCCCATGACATCCGCTCAACTACTGCATCGTTTATTTCGTAATATCTGGGACACCGCAACTTTCCCGGTCGACTGGATGCAAGGTATCTTAGTGAAGGTGCCCAAAAAGGGTGACCTGACTGTATGCGATAACTGGCGAGGCATTATGTTGCTGTGTACCGTTCTCAAAGTTCTGTGCAAAATTATCCTAGCCCGGATTCAGGAGAAGATCGATGCGACTCTCCGGCGGCAGCAAGCCGGATTCCGTGCCTGAAGATCCTGTGTGGACCATATTGTCACGCTCCGCATCATTTTGGAGCAGGTCAACGAATTCCAAGAGTCCCTTTACTTGGTATTCATTGACTATGAAAAAGTTTTCGACCGTCTCAATCACGAGAATATATGGGGCGCCCTGAGACGCAAGGGGGTTCCTGAGAAAATCATCGGCCTCATCGAAGCACAGTACGAGGCCTTTTCGTGTAGAGTGCTGCACAATGGGGTCCTGTCCGACCCTATCCGGGTCGTAGCTGGTGTGAGGCAAGGATGTATTCTATCACCGTTACTGTTCCTCATCGTAATCGATGAGATTCTGGTAGATGCGATTGACCGTGAACCAAACCGCGGGCTGTTATGGCAGCCTATAACCATGGAGCACCTAAACGACTTCGAATTGGCGGATGACGTTGCACTACTCGCGCAACGGCGCTCTGATATGCAGAGTAAGCTCAACGACCTTGCCGATCGCTCCTCCTCGGCAGGTTTAGTCATCAACGTCAACAAAACCAAATCGTTGGATGTAAACACGGTGACTCCTTCCAGTTTCACAGTAGCCGGGCAACCAGTGGAGAATGTTGAAAGCTTCCAATATCTTGGTAGCCAAATGGCGTCAGACGGCGGTACCAAGATCGACATAGGCGCACGAATCAAGAAAGCAAGGGCTGCCTTTGCGAGTTTAAGAAATATCTGGAAAAACAGGCAGATAAGTGAACGCACCAAAATACGAATTTTCAACTCTAACGTGAAATCTGTGCTTTTATACGCTAGCGAAACATGGTGTGTATCAGTGGAGAACACTCAACGGCTGCAGGTGTTCATTAACAGATGCCTGCGGTATATAATTCGGGCCTGGTGGCCTCACAACTGGATCTCAAACAACGAGCTCCATCGTCGTTGTCACCAGAGGCCGATAGCAACAGAAATTCGGGATCGGAAGTGGGGCTGGGTCGGCCACACTCTACGTAGGGGCGGAAACGAAATCTGTAAGCAAGCATTAGACTGGAACCCAGCGGGACATCGCAGCAGAGGCAGACCCAGAGGCTCATGGCGGCGAAGCCTCAATAAAGAAATAAAAGAAGTCGACCGAAATCTAACCTGGCAACAGGTTAAAGCGATAGCCGGGCATCGCTCAGGATGGAGATCTTTCAAGTCGGCCCTTTGCACCACCGGAGGTGTACAGGATCCATAAGTAAGTAAGTAAAGTAAGATCATAACTCGTACCGTCCAATCGCGATGTTGTCGTGTATACGGAAGCTGTTAGAGAAGCTGATTCTCAATCGGCTCGACAGATGGGTCGAATCAAATGGCTTTCTATCAGATACTCAATTTGGATTCCGCAGAGGCAAGGGAACGAACGACTGTCTTGCGTTGCTTACTACAGAAATCCAACTGACCTATTCTCAAAAACAACAAATGGGTTCAGTTTTCTCGGACATTAAGGGGGCTTTTGACTCAGTTTGTATACTTAGTTTGTATAGCTTCATCTTAGGGGTAAGAAAATCTCTCAAGGCATTTCACATAAATACTTAGGGGTCTGGTTCGACTCGAAAGGCACCTGGGGAATGCACATTAGACATCTGTATCAGAAATGCCAACAAAGAATCATCTTCATGCGGACAGTTACCGGTACGTGGTGGGGAGCCCACCCAGAAGATCTGATAAAGCTATATCGTACAACGATTTTGTCGGTTATTGAATACGGTAGTTTTTGTTTCCAAGCCGCCGCGAAAACTCATATTTTGAAGCTCGAACGCATTCAATATCGCTGTCTCCGCATCGCGTTAGGCTGTATGAACTCGACTCATACAATGAGTTTGAAGGTACTCGCGGGAGTACTTCCTTTATCAGATAGCATCGCGGAATTATCGTTCAGATTCCTCATTCGGTGTGAGGTTTTAAATCCATTGGTGATTCAGAATTTTGAGAAGCGAACGAAATTTCCAATCAAAATTTATGACACTGTACTACTGGTACATAAGCCTGGAGATTGGCCCTTCTTCGAATGTTCCCAATCGTGGTTGCTTCTTAGACTCCTCCAGTTCTTCTGTAGTTTTTGATCTGACCATGAGAGAAGAGATCCATGGAATTCTAGATCCTCTTCGAATGGAGTGTATACCACCAATTTTCACAAGTAAATACAGCCATGTCACTTGCGTCAACAAGTTTTTCACCGACGGGTCAAAAATAAATGAATCCACTGGATTTGGTGTCTTCAACGTATTGCATAGCGCCGCTCGAAAACTTCAAAATCCTTGTTCCGTATACGTTGCAGAATTAGCAGCTATACACTACGCATTAGAGCGAATTGCCTCTCTTCCCTCTGATCAATACTTCATTTTTACGGATAGTCTCAGCTCAATAGAGGCTATACGTTCAATGAGGCCGGTACAGCACTCACCGTATTTCCTGAGCGAAATACGATCCATATTGAGTGCTCTATCGAATCGCTTTTACACTATCACTTTGGTATGGGTCCCTTCACATTGCTCGATCCTGGGTAATGAGAGAGCGGACTCACTTGCCAAGGTGGGTGCTATGGAAGGTGATATATACGAGCGTCAAATCGCCTTTAACCCTCTCCCGCCCATGGTGTCTGTGGTGCACCATCAAATTTTGCACCTTCTAACCTTCATCGAATTGTTTCAACAACAAAAAGGAATATTGGACACATCTTTATGGTTCCATTAGACTGGAAATATAATCAATTTTGAGTACAAATAGTGAAACTATTGAAAACAATCAATTAACTATTGATTTACAATCAAAAACTTTTTTTTTTCGTTTTCCACTAATTTTGGCTATGCCAAATAACTTTTGTTCTAGCATTTTTCTCAAAGATGATTCCTTCCCATTGAAATCTTTGAAAAAAGTCGTGGGCGGGAAAGGGTTAATGAATTTTTTTCAATTTCTCGTCAGCCAGCCTTGCTCAGTTGGCAACGAAAATGGGATGAAGGAGATTTTGGTAGGTGGTTACATTCCATTCTCCCGCAGGTTTCGAAAAGACCTTGGTTCAAGGGGTTGGATCTTAGTCGAGACTTTATTAAGGTAATGTGTCGGCTAATGTCCAACCACTACTCACTAAACGCGCATTCCTATCGAGTAGGGCTCGCAGACAGCAATCGATGCGGTTGTGGGGCAGGCTATCAGGACATCAATCACGTTGTCTGGAACTGTCCCGAATACGGTATTGCCATGTCCGATTTATATGCATCCCTCCGGGCCCGAGGGAAACCAGAAAAGGAGGACATTAGAGATGTGTTGGGAAAGCTTGATCTTGACTACATGGCCCTTGTTCACAATTTTTTGAAGCGCGTCAACGTCATTGTTTAATTCCCTCTCCCCTCATTCGTAGGGCCATGTCCACCTTGTTTTCTCCCACTCCGCTCGGTAGAAACGTTTTGCTTGTATCATTACAGTTTGTCCCTGTTCTACACCACACCAATCATCATGGAAAGACTGCATCAACGCTACCTACGGCTACCAATATAATCCCAAGGCCCTATCCCATCCAATTTTTTTTTTTGTATGTACTCCGTAACCATGACCAAGCCGCGAGTTTTTCGGCTCCCCAACACTAACATACGAGCATAAGAAGCAAAAGCTGAAATTGTAATAAAATTTCAATTGACTTTTGGCTCCGTTATGCCTTCGAGCGCTTGAGCCTTCAAATAAACGGTAATTAAAAAAACTCTGCCGATGCCGATGCTGGGTCCACTATCTGCTCTCTGCTATATGTCGAATAAATAGCTCACGCGCGCGAACGAGTAGCTCACTTGTATAACATAAACCCTGTAGCAGTAGGAGACGCCGCCAAAAAATTATCAAATTATTGAAAAAAAATCCGTTCTTTTCTAATCAATCCTTATATATAAAAGATAGCACAGGGCTGTTTTGCGTGGAGCAGCGTCCTCGTGCTCGTTCACTCATCAGACGTAACGTGCTGGATCTAACCTTTCAGCTTGGTCACAGTGTAATTTGACTGACCAAGCTGAAAGGTTACATCCAGCCAGGGTTGTAAATATTCGGCACCACTGGATGAAGGTGATGTTTTTTTTTATTCTATAACATTCCCCAGAAAACCATACCCCAGAAAACCATTCCCCAGAAAACCGTTCCCCAGAAAACCATTTCCCAGAATGAAACATTCCCCGAAAACCATTCCCCAGAATGGACCATATCCCAGAATTGTTTTCATACCTTTAAAAAGATTCCTGCAGTGAAGAAATAAGATTTAGGCAACTAAAAAATTGGAATAAAAAGAACGGCTCGGGAAAAAAACTACAAAGAAGTACAGTTCAATCTGATATAATAGATTATATTATACAAAAAGAGATGCCCTTAGTCTTCAAACTTGGACTAATGAATATTAGCATATGGTCCATGGTTCGTGCGGCGCAGCTTAGTCTTGCTGGTATGGCATGACCGCTGGAAGGCTCTGCCACATCGAATTCCGAAATACTGCTTCTGATCCTGCTTATAAGTTGCTTCGTGATTTTGGCCTTACAATTACCTTTGCATACAATAGAGCTTAGTTGACCAGAAAATGCTATGACAGTTTTCGAAACATTTTCACGCTTAAAATGTTCGACCGTGTACTTTTCCCATGGTCTTGGTTCACTTGATAAAGTGTACAATGCGCGCCGCAATACTTCCTGTTTTGATGTCTCATGTTGTAAGGATTCATTCACATAAAGTAATATTTCGGTGAAAGCATTATTATTGTGAGCCAAAATCAGTCATTGAAGAAAATTACCGTATTATATTTAAATGTGGGGGCCCTCCTTAGCCGTGCGGTAAGATGCGTGGCTACAAAGCAAGACCATGCTGAGGGTGGCTGGGTTCGATTCCCGGTACCGGTCTAGGCAATTTTCGGATTGGAAATTGTCTCGACTTCCCTGGGCATAAAAGTATCATCGTGTTATCATCGTGATATACGAATGCAAAAATGGTAACTTGGCTTAGAAACTTCGCAGTTAATAACTGTGGAAGTGCTTAATGAGCACTAAGGTGTGAGGCGGCTCTGTCCCAGTGTGGGGATGTAATGCCAATAAGAAGAAGAAGAAGAAGATATTTAAAAGTGTGCTTTTCTATAAGCGTTCAATTATGATTCACCTTATTTCCAGCAAATGCTTATAGTAAACGGGCATTCCTATGTACATGGGACAGTTATGCGTGTAACGGCAGTATATTTATTTTTATTTTTGTTGAATGAAACTGTAGATTTTTATTAGTGCGGGTAAATTCATATTTCAAAAGAAGGCATCATCCACTTGTTTGTAGGCTGACCAGACCATTTCGATGAAAAAACGGGACAAACGCACTTACAAACCGGGACATGTCAAAAAACCTTGTGACAACATTCAAAAGCAGTGGAAATTTCTGTTAAAAAAACACATTAATAAAGATTAAAAAAATAGTGGAAATTTCAAAATTTATGGGATTTTTCCAATTCTGAACAATTGAAAATAACAAGAAATAGTCAAAGTACCCTGCCTAAAGCCGGTGTGGACATCAGACAGATAAGGAAAATTGTCAATAACGAAAAAAGCAATAGGGTGGGATCATTGATTTCCCGTGCTAAAACCCTTTTTATGAATATTAGTGAGGAAAACTCTGCGGATAAGAATAACAAGAACCTCAACAAGGAAAGAACATTAATAAAATGTAATTTTAATTATTTCCATGTATAGAGTTGGCGCATATGAATAAATGTCAAATCTAATCAATTCACAGTCCTTTTTGATCGAAATTGATTTAAATGACGTTAAAAGAAAGCTCACACCTCGGGAATCTTGTCCTTTGATTTTGTTTCCATGTGTTTTCAAAAAGGCGGGACTCATGCAATTTCGTCGCGAAATGAAAAACGAATCCTGGCTAATTTATAGGATGGTTAACAGCTCGGACTCTCATATCTCCGCACCGTTGTATTTTTTATCGGGCCGAAATTCTAATTTTCTACAATACAATCCCATAAATCCTCCGTTCATATAAGTAAGCGAAATACTAGCCTCAAAGTGCGTGAGGACCGAAATCCGAAAAAAAATTCTCGGTTTGAAACAACCTTATATTCGATTTTGTTCGGTTGATTTATAAATTATTTTTTATTGTCATTGTTTTTTGACAGTGGATGATTTCAAAATATTCCGAATTATTCAGAAAGACTTTGAATGATTCTTAATATTAAAAAAAAAATCATGCGATTGAAAATTATGTGGTAAAGAGAATTTGAAAAAAATGGAATTACCTAATTGGCAAGAAAAAAGATTCGAAAACAAATTTAATCTGGAAATAAGAATGTCTTTCAGTGCGCTTCATTTTATTGACGTGACCTGATTTTCAAAATATACATGCCACTGATGAAATTTGCCAAATTTCAATGCCTTCGGAATCAGCAGAAAAAAGTCGATGAAATGAAACGTATGGAAAAATCTCCCGTTATCACCTGTTGTCATTCACTGTTAAAAACCTTAAGAAAAGTCGATCCATGCAAAATACATAACGGCAAAGATAGCATTCTTTTAAAAGCAAACTCCGTGCAAACGCGTGATTTGAAAGAAGGTGTATTTCAGGCAAATGTATGAGTCAAAAGAATGTATCACTCATTTGCCTTTTTCCGAGCAAATGCGCGTTTTAAAAGAAGGAATCATTGACTTAATTGCCTTATTCCGGGCAAATGCGTGGGTCTCTATTTGATTCCTCAATCAAGGCATGCTTCAAAATAAGAAGAATTTTTTTTCTGTTTTGGGGTGAAGTCAAAATAGACATGACCATATGCTATGCTAAGCCAGAATAGACGTGACCATGCTATGCGACGTGACGCGACAGTGCAGTTTGACAGTTCATTGATAATAATTGTTATTCCTTTGCGTGAGTCGCGTCGCGTCGCATCGCACATCGCGATTAGGGTGTGGCCAGAGTAGACGCGAAGTGCAATGCGAAACGAAGCGTCCATGCGATTTGACAGCTCCTTATTATTGATTGTTATTACTTTACGTGCAATCCTCGCGCGACGTCGCGTAGGCGCGTCTACTCTGACAGGAACCTTACTCTGGGGGGCACCTTATGGCCATTATGCCAAAAGGCACATTGTATTTGAAACTATAGTTTCTAATAATTACCACAATGGCCATTGCACATACAACTCATCAAGACAAATGATTTTAATTATGGTCTTGCGATGATGTTTGTAAGAAAACAAGAAAATGAAATCATGTTTATCTATATATGTATTCTGTTTTCTGGGGAACGGTGCATTCTGGCGATTGGTTTTCTGGGGAATGGTACATTCTGGGAAATGGATTTCTGGGGTATGGTTTTCTGGGGTATGGTTTTCTGGAGAATAGTATAGAACCGTTTTTTTATATCATTTTTTTATTTTCTTCCTGCTTTGAAATCAACCTCACATTCCCGGAGAGGCAGAAAGGTAAACAACAGAACTTACATCACCCACTGCGCCGCGAAGATGAAATTTACCACGGCAAAATGTACATATTCACCCAGCAAATTGAAAAAATCAGAAGGGTTGTGTACAAGACACGACCGCTCGACGTAAACTGCGTAAAACCTCTTAGTGCAATGAGAATCGTAATATCATATGAACATTAGGTTGAATACATGACACAATAGCGAATTTCAACCAAAAATTATATTAAACTGTTTTCAGAACAAACATTTTTCTCAATCACCACCGACGACCATACAGATGTTAGTTGGACCGCTACCGGCGCAGCCATCGTCTCAAGTCAATTCAAAAAGCTGCTCTCACGCGCGCGTTTGCGGTTTTGCTTGAAATCATCGTGCGGTTGTCATCAGCATCGGCAGCGTTCAATAGAATTTGTTTAAATTTTTTAGTAGAACAGGTTTGTCGACAGCGAGTTAAAATGAGAAGAAAATTGCATTTACACAATTCTGCTGTCACCGACGACAGCCACTTAATGATTTTACGCTTGTTTGCTACATACGTCATCTTTGTGAATAATTTTCTGCAACAACTACCCGTCGACGGGTAGACAAGACACGTCGACGACAAGACACGACTATGTACAGGAAAAATGAAGTGGTGGACCAAAAGGTGCGTGCGTTACAGCAATCTGATGTCCGTGTTGGGGATGCATGAACGGAGTTGGTTAGTTCTGAATCTTTTACCAGACGTGAAAGAACTAAAATTTTCAATAGTTTTACGTTGATAATCAATAGTTTTGAAACAATTAACGAATTGGTGGAAAGTTTCCGAAACTATTGATAATAAAATCTCGAAAATTTATCGAAAGATATAGTCGCTATTAACTTTTGAAATCATGATTTGATTCGTGACGGTCCCCAATTTGGAAATTTTCATTTGGCACCCTGTATCCGAGGCTTCCCCTTAGACGTAGTTTACGTCAAAATGCTGGCAAATTAATTATTTTGTGTAAAATAATGATTCTGAAAAATCATAATCTTGAGAGAAAATTTCACTTGGCAACAACTGACGCCATCCATACGAATACATATTTGCAGCACCTACGATGCGCGCCCGTAATTGTACTGCTGGAATAACAAAACCGAATAAGAATTTCACTGCCACTGAAGCCATCTCCCTCCTATGCGCGCTCGTGATTCTGCTACGGACGGCAGGCAACTTTATGGCGTCGCCAAGCGGTTAATTTTCACTTTGAATAAAATTCGCCTCGCCTCAATCTTCCTTTGTGTAGAATGGTGGCCCTGAGAAGAACCGATTAATTCCAAATATGTCGACGACGACCACATGATCCACGACACGAGCTGGAATTCGCTCGGCAACTTTGCCGATGATGGAACCGCTCTCCACGACCGACATGAAATGCCTCGCGCGCGCGGCAGAGCAGTTTTCTTATAATCAATAAAGATGGCTCATTAGTCCCGCCTCTTTGTTGTTCGGTATGAATGCAAATATTGTGTAACCGTCACACACTCACCAAAGGGGCGTGGCTACAGGTTCAACTTTATTGATTACAAGAAAGCAGCTCTTTCGCGCGCGCGAGCCATTTCGTTTGAGATGTCGCGAAGAGCAGAACGTGGTACCACCTTTGGCATCGGCGGAGCATCTACCGGAAATTTTATTCCCGGCGATGGTGTGGGTCGCGCGGTCGTCGTCATTAACATTAGCAGCGCTCAGTTTAAACTTTCTTGTATGAAGTAGGGGGAATGACGGCTTTGGTAGGTTTTGTTCTATTGTCAGGGGGTTTTTGTTGGCCACATTTTATGAAATTTGGCCACAATATTTTTTGATATGCAAAAAATGTTTTGGCCCAATTTGAGCATAATTAGTTACAGAAAACTCCCTGACAATAATAGAACAAAACCTGCCAAAGCCGTAATTTCCCCTACTAATGATTGGCTACCATCAATGAAAGTAGCTCTTATGTCACAACTTGAGGCGAGATGAATTTTGATGAATGTAAAACTTAATTGATTGGTGAAGGCAGATTGTTTTCCGTCGGTAGTAGAATCACAGCACGATTCAGAAAAAGACTTATAATTCTGGTAGATAGTCATCCATGCGAAAACATTTTTGCAGCTTCTCCGTTTGACGCGCGCTCGTGATTCTACATACATACAGAAAACATACTATGATTCAACTAATCCATGAGTTTTTAGGTGCTTAAATTCCACGCGCGCGCGGGAGAGCAGTTTTCTTATAATCAATAAAGATGACTCATTAGTCCCGCCTCTTTGTTGCCGGTATGGCTGCATATATTGTGTAACCGTCACACACCCCCCAAAGAGGCGTGGCTACAGGTTCAACTTTATTGATTACAAGAAAGCAGCTCTTCCGCACGCGCGAGCCATTTCGTTCGCGCGCGGTCGTCGTCATTAACATTAGCAGCGCTCAGTTTAAATTTTCTTGTGTGAAGTAGGAGGAATGACGGCTTTGGCAGGTTTTGTTTTATTATTTTCGGGTTTTTGTTGACCAAATTTTATGAAATTTGGCCACAATATTCTTTGATATGCTATGATATGCTATGATATTTGATATGAAGTACTAACGATCGGCTACCATCAATGAAAGTGGCTCATGGGAGCGTCCACAAATTACGTAACGCTTAGAGGGGGGAGGGGGGTTGGGCGAAGTGTGACGACCTATACATAATTGTTAGATGCTTCATACAAAAAGTGTGACATAGGGGGTGGGGGTGGAAAATGCCCATTTTTTGCGTTACGTAATTAAAGGATCTTCCCTTAAGGTGACTCGGGGAGGCACAACACACCGTGTTATTTTTACTATCTTTTGTCTATTTCTAACATTGTCACCTCGTGGAGTGGCGTATTTCGGTTTTCAGTTGTTTGATGTAACTGTAAATATATCAGCATGTAGATTGCGAGTAAGCACGCGCCGGTGATACTTTTTCAAAATCATATTTGTTGTAGAAAAAAAATTAAGCATTAATGATAATCAATAGTATCAATAAAATTGGCAAATTGCTGAAGGGTTTCCGAATCGATTGATAAGCAAATGTCGAAAATCCATCGAAAGAAAAAGACGCTATTAGCGTTTGAAATCTATCCTAATTTTTGTGACAGTCTCGAATTTGGAAATTTCCGTTTTAAACCCTGTATCTGAGTCTTCCCCTTAGACGAAGTTTACGTCAAAAAATCTGTAGCAAACATCAATACTGACGCCATACAATTTTCTTCAGTCATAATGCGAATCAATTGTTTGCATGGTCTCCTTCCGATACTTGCTTGGGATTCAACTACCGACGTTAGCGTTGCGCTTTGAATAAAGTTCATCTCGGAACCGATTTCTTTTTCAATCATCAACAGGAAAAATACAAAATTAGAGTCTCGCGGGAAAATTTCATGTTGTGCCGACAACATCCAAATCGTTGCAAACGCCACATTAGTGAATAAATTGCTGTAGCAATCTTCCGATGACAGCCTATGCTCAGACCGGCACTAATGCTATGATTCCGCTACCGATGCCAAACAATTATGCTTTGTTCTATGAAGAAAGTTCGTCTAATATCAACATTCTCAATCACTAAAATCATATAACTCCGAATTACGCTAGAAAATTTCACCGAAGAATTTTCCAGTTCCTGACGGTTGCACTTTAGGAAAATTATTTCAACTTAACCTTCCTCCCAAATATAATGATGGTCCTGAAAAGAACCGATTAATTGCCACTTATGTGCCTTATTAACAGCAGCCACTGGGCTGCGCGACCGCCATCCGATGATTCGGCTCAACGAACGCCGTCAATTTCCAGATCCGCCGAAAATGGGACACGGATGAAAATGATGTGCTGCTGCTTCCACGACCGCCACCACCACCGACCGAAAAAATTTCATCCGCACCACCACCGCTGAGAAAGCCGTTGACACTGGGGCCGCTTCTGGACACCCTGGCCCGCTCGCCGTGACATACAGAATGAAAATGACGCGCGGACGCGAAACACGGTGCTTTTTATACACAGGGAAAACGAAGCAGTGGATCAAAAGGCCCGTACCCTACTGCAATCTGATGTCCGTGTTGGGGATTTATGAACGGAATTGAATTTTTCACCCGGTTTGGAAAGAAACAACATTTTCAATAGTTTAACGTTGATAATCAATAGTATCAATAGAATTGACAAATTGCTGGAGAGTTTCTGAATCGATTGATAAGCAAATGTCGAAAATCCATCGAAAGATAAAGACGCTATTAGCGTTTGAAATCTATCCTAATTTCGTGACGGTCTCGAATTTGGAAATTTCGGTTTTACACCCTGTATCTGAGTCTTCCCCTTAGACGTAGTTTACGTCAAAAATCACCACGCGTTTAAATGGGCCACTCACAGTCATACGGTAAGGTGCGAACTGAGCAGCCTGTCAGAGCGACTTGTGAGTGGCTGAATGCGAAATTGAATGGTCGGTGTTGGAAATGATTTTTCGGCTGCACTCAGTCGAACTCACCACGGCGGCGATGAAGGCGACCGCAGGTTATACTGAGATCCATGTTTTTCACTGCATTGACTGTGAAATATTTCTACCCTGCATCCAGCACGTTACTTCTGATGATGGCTGAAGGCCAGTAAGCCGAAACGCGTCACGAAAAATAATGCTGTGAAGTTTAAATATCACCGAGAAAAGCCAAGCGGATTAATTAATAAATAAACGAATGGCCGACGTTGGAGTCAGTAGCAATGAAATTAAATTTTCTCGAGATTCGGATTTCGGTTTTGTTACTGCTTGTGATCGGAACACAGCAAATAGTTTTGAAAATTCAACGACATGTAAAATTGCTGCTAATCTGATCAAACGAATTAACATTCGATATTCAATTAAATTTGACTGAATTTTACAAGCAAGCACAGTTTGTATTTATTTTGATTTAAAAGAACAGTGAGATCGATTGAATGTTACGTTTATTTGCATGCTCCAAATATGTGCATGAAAATACATTTAAAATCACAACATATTTTCATTTGTGAAAGGCGCCTTATTGGAAACAAATCGGTTCGTTTCAGAACCACCATTTTATACAATAGAAGGTTGAACCAAGGCGATTTTCTTTCAAAGTACAAATCAAGATTACTTGGTGATGGCGGAGCGTTGCCTTCTCAGTATCCTTAAATAAATAAAGATACAAAATAAATAAAGATACAAAAAATTTTTACCCTCAGTGGCAAAATCACAAGCACTCGTCTAAAGAAGATGTTGCAAACATTTATTCGCATGCATGAGGTTTCATCGCAAATCATCGAGTGAAATTTTCTCAAGTGAAAATTTCTCACATTTCTTTCTTGAAGCATTTGGAGTTGGGTTTCGCAGGTAATAATTTCTTAATATGCGCTTTATAGGAAAACTTCGTAATAACGTACACTTGGATTTCAAAGTTGCTACTTAAATGTTGTTCTATTATGTACTTTACACGCGAATATTAACTTTTTGAAATGAGGGTCAGCTAGCAGTGTAAGCTTTTCTTATGAATATTGCTTTAAACTTTGTCAAAACAAAAAAAAATCCCTTATTTATAATCTACAGAATCTATAGTAATCTATAGATTTTGTGAACACAGGACTTGCTCTTCGTTACATTGTTTGCATGATATTTTAACTATTTTGAATCTGTGATAATGTTTTCCCCACATTTACAATAATTACGTTACGAAATTAAGTAGTGATGAACGATCCTTAGGTTTTGTAGGCTGATAATTACAAACAGTAAATATAATAATTATAAACTTAAAAACCCTAATTAATCCACCTAGTGGTGATGATGCCTTTCACGTGCGTATAAAAAGTTTGAAATATTACTGATATGTGAAAAGCTCCTAATTTTCGCGTTTGTTCATACTCATTGTAAAATTTCACGATGAACGCAGAGCTTGTTACAGAGCTTGGTCACTTGACTAATTCGAGTCAAGTACAAGACACTGGAAACGACCTTACAATTGAGGTCGAAATACGTTTGTATAAAAGTAATACGAGGTGGTGGAATTAAATGGAACTGTACTAAACTCGTCTTATGACAGTGAAAACATTCCACTAAAAAAGAGCAAAATAATTCTCTTGAATATTTCTAGTTGTTAAGCTTCAGGTTTAAATGAAACAACGTGATTTTTTTTCCTGTGAAAATGCTAAATCAATTCAGCTCGATGGACTGAGGTGATGTCTGTATGTGTGTGTATGCGTTTGTTTATGTGTATGTGTATGTCTGTATGTGTACAAAATTTGTAGACACACTTTTTGGAACTTAATATTATCCGATTTACTCGCAACAAGTTGCATTCGACGGGGATATGGTCCAATTGTTTGCTATTGAAAATTAACCCGATCGAATATTGCATTTTGGAATTATTGAAAAGAAATTGTTTTTTTTTTCCAAGAGTTCCTCTCCTTGGATTTTTTTTTCAAACCCGATTTTTTTTTTCAAACATGCAAAATAATCGAAAAAAATGTGATTTATTCCCCTAAAGAGCTTTCTTGTTTTTCTAATGTGATTTTTTTCAATATATTTTGTAATGCACCAGAAAGGCATCATCACTGCTAGGTGGATTAATCTAAGTTTTTAACATTTAACTTAAGCAATATTTTGTAAATATATAATAATATAAAAATAGTCTCGGAAACACGGCATGGATAGACAAAGTAACTCAATTTCTTTTTTCAACCAAATTGTTTGGGATATCTTGTCTGCATCTTTCGGAAAGAAAATTGGGTGTTCAGTGTTTAACCATGCTCCTCAGCATATCTAACCATATAAGGTACACTGGGGGAAGTGGAAAAAGGGGGTAAGTGTAAAAAGCGACTCGAAAAATTGGAATTGTACATACTTTACTGTTTTTACCACATCATAACATTATGCAAGAGTATACTTTGATGCTCACACTAACACTTTGTTGAAATTTGTATAATACATACACTAACACGGTTAACGCTTGAACTGTAATTTTAGGTTTCGCGAAAAGTTGATTTTTGCATTCATAAAATCAATTCTTATTTGAACCAATTGTCCTTTTTTCAAGTGAATTTATATCTCAGGTGACCGTTACAACACACTTAAACTAATCCCATTCAATTGGTAGTGGTTTGTACCAAGAAAGCAAATAATTCAAAGATTTTACACTTACCCCAGGTAGCAAACACTGTGGGGAAATTGGATAATGTTCTTCTCACGCAATTTTTTTCTTCCCTCTAGGGTTTATTTCGATAGCTGTGAATCTTAATATGTTCCTTCTTTGTTATCATTGTGACTCCAACGGTGATTGGACTAATATAAATGAGAAAATGCCTGATTAATCCACCTATCGGTATTGATGCCTTTCACATGTTTTACATATAAAAAAAATGTATAAGAAAGTTAAAAATAGCACTGATAGGTAAATATATTGTATAATTCACATTAATTTTTATTCATAACAAGTTTTGCCGTTGAATGCATTTTTTTTGCGAACAAATTGGTTAAGGACAAGAGCTTAAGAATAGCTGATAATGTTGTACGTGCTTTGCGCACACACATACATACAAATACACACATACAGACATCATCTCAATTCGTTAAAATAAGTTGATTAGTTTATAACCCTGTAAGTCCCATTTTCCCTTTAAAAAGTTCATCTTTGGGGCGAACATATAGATTTTACCTACTTTTAGTGTTCGAGAAGGAAAAACCAGCCCTCCCCTAGCTATTACGAGAATTCCTTGAGGATCTATTCCGTTAAGATGATGAAATTATTCCACAATAGATACTCAGAGCAATTATCGTATTGATTTTAGTTATATGTAACTACTCATCACTATGGAAGGTCAAGGTAACATGGGTTTTCCACTTACCCCATCCCACTAGGGTAAGTGGAAAAATAACTCCTAATTTTAAAATCTATTTCCATAATTTTCAAGCGACCAAAATGGTGTGAATTACCGCACAGTTGGTGCAAAATTGACTGTTTTAGCCCATTTTGATGGAATGCATTTAGATAAACTGGTTTTACACTAATTCAAACATGCACTATCGATTTTTCCTTTTCCACTTCCCCCAGTGTACCTTAACAAAGCGGATTCATCAGAAACAGAAACCTTGAAGTTAATAACTGTGAAAGTGCTTAATGAACACTAAGCTGCGAGGCGGCTCTGTCCCAGTTTGAGGATGTAATGCCAATAATAATAAGAAGAAATCGTTTTCATCATCGATATGGGACTCCTTGTATATTATTTTCCAAGATTTCTAAATGGAAGATTCAGGAATCCCATGCTTGTGCTATCCAGAACAAATCTAGCATCCTTGACATTAACGGTTTTTAAACTGTCGTGGAAATCTCGCTTAACTTTTCAAAAGGACCTAAGTAACATTTTTTTTTAATGAATTAATTTGAATAGCGCGATCAATAGAACAACATGAAAGCTATTGATTGCAGTATTCAAATTAATTCATGAAAAAAATGTTACTTAGGTCCTTTTGAAAAGTTAAGCGTGAAATCATCCCCTCTGCCAAGAATTTCAATTGTCAGGATCATCTTGTACATTGTCTTCACCATCTCTATCACGTGCAGGGTCCAT
This sequence comes from Armigeres subalbatus, assembly GCF_024139115.2. Classification (NCBI taxonomy): domain Eukaryota; kingdom Metazoa; phylum Arthropoda; class Insecta; order Diptera; family Culicidae; genus Armigeres; species Armigeres subalbatus. Next base: position 40,584,374 of record NC_085140.1, on the reverse strand, counting down.
CGGTTGGATAACAGCGGTAGTGTTCGGGTGCAAAAAATTAAATAAATGGAACCGTCATTCGTTCGTATATCCTCTGCAATGTAGTGTGCAGAGCAGTCGTCCAACACAAGAACTGCTTTCACAGGATACCCTGATTATCTCAAAAGGCAGTTACTGTTGGGACGAATTGATCTCTTTAAACCCCTCATAAGTCATCCAGGCCTTTTCGGATGCCTTATAATAAACAGGAAGCTTTGTGAGCTCTTTCGAAGCCCATGGATTCTTGAATTTCCCAATAAGCAGTGAACCGTTCATGTTTGCACAAGGCATACATGTCAAGCGCTCCTTATTTGGCTATCTTCCAGGGCGCTGGAAGGTTTTTTATCATCGTATGATGCTGATGAGCAGACCTTAAAATAAAGGTCGCTCTCATCAGCCATGAATGTCTGACATGGTTGAAAATTCTGATTATCTATTTCCTGTGCTACATCATCAACGTTTTGGTCGATTACCGCAGCTTTTCCCCTGTTATCTTCAGAAGTTCTCTTATGTTCTTTATAGCATCTGTGTGCACACACACGAACAGACATTAGCTCAGTTCGTCCAGCTGATTCGATTGGTATGTAACACTATGGGTCCCCGAGCCTTCTATCAAAAATTTGGAAGTGAAAAGAGTGAGTGGAAGGCCATAATTTCGTTACAACGTAGTTGTAGGAATTCTTTAAGATATGACATGAACACGGCGGACTTCCAAGCCGGTTGAAAGTTTCTCACAGACCTTGCCTTTCCAGACGGGTTGAACATGGTGAAGAAATTTCTGGTGAATTCACGGTAAGTAATAAAAACATAAGTAATAAAACGACCGCCGATAACGATACCAGCAGAGAAATTCGGAGACGCATAGTGGCTGGAAATCGTACGTATTTTGGACTCTGCAAAACGCATCGATCGAATAGAGTTTACCGCCGTACCCAACTGACTATCTACAAAACGCTTATTAGACCGGTAGTTCTCTGGACGATGCTCGTGGAGGACCAACGCGCACTGGGAGTTTTCGAAAGGAAAGTGCTGTGTACCATCTATGGTGGGTTGCAGATGGCGGACGGTACGTGGAGGAGGCGAATGAACCACGAGTTGCATCAGCTGTTGGGAGAACCATCCATCGTTCACACCGCGAAAATCGGAAGACTGCGGTGGGCCGGGCACGTAGCCAGAATGTTGGACAGTAATCCGGTGAAAATGGTTCTCGACAACGATCCGACGGGAACAAGAAGGTGAGGTGCACAGCGGGCAAGGTGGATCGATCAGGTGGAGGACGACTTGCGGACCCTCCGCAGACTGCGTGGTTGGCGAAGTGCAGCCATGAACCGAGCTGAATGGAGAAGTCTTTTATGTGCAGCACAGGCCACTCCGGCCTTAGTCTGATGATAAATAAATAAATAAATAAATAAAAACAACAAACGGGAAAAAGGTCAGAACAAAAGGTTGAGTCTGATTTCCATGAATTCAATAAATAAACTCCGATGTGAATCCTGGACTTGATCAAACAGTTAAAAATGTGAGCGATACATATTCGTTTTCATTGAATAATATATTGCTTTCAATTAATACATATACATTTGTTAAGAAGGTTTTTAATAATGACGTGCCATCGACGTCTAAGAAAATAACTATCCAATTGTCATATGAACCTAGTACAAAAGATATTTTTGATTTGTGAACAAACCATAAGAGATATTACTCACTGTTCGTTATGATGTCAAATTAAGATGATCCAATATAATTTGAATATTTCAAACTAGGTTGTTTTATATTCCAGGTTGGCTTTAAATGTCACTGGAAGCTGTTTTGAGACTACAGAGAACCCTTATTGAAGAAGCGTATTGTGCTGTGTTCATATCTGCTTTTATTCAGGATTGTGCCGAATGTCTCTTCAAAGTAGTTAGATTGAAGCAACGTCGTCCGATATCTTTGCAATTCAAGAACCATCTACAAACTATTGCCATATCTCAAATGTACAGCCAATCAAGAACTCTCCGTACGACAATGGATGATCAAGAATATCTTACGGGAATCATGGACTACCTCAAAGCTTAAGCTTACACAACTAAGATCGCATACTTACAAGTTACTGATTTGTCGAAGAGTGATGTATGTATTTTCGTTTCCAAACAATACTTGAACTCAAGAAACAATTTTGAAGGCAATGCAATTTATAATGTACCGCCTTCCGGGGCGACATTGGGCCTAGGAGGAAGGATTAAGAATAAAACGAAAAATGTTTCTCCTCCTAATATCTCAGAAATAGAAATATTGATGAAAACTTCAAACGGTTCGAAATTATAATATATAGCAATTCTGGTTTTTCATAGCAACGAGCAATGCACACTAAAAAGGGGTGAGATTGGGCCAATCCCAATAATATGCGCTTTGGTTGATTTGCCTTCCATTGTTGGTAAGAGCCGTAATCTGCCTTGCAATGTGTATGTGTGCATTCGGATTTTATATTATGATGTCATGATAAGCAAAGAAAATTCTAAATGCGTTTGTAGTCGTTTGTAGTCCAGGCGTTCGCCTGGATAATCAACACTGTAAAAGTGAATTTGTATGAACTGTAAAACTGCTTCACATTCCTTTGCATAGATTAGTTTAAACACTGTATGGAGCTTAAAATGCAAGGCAATGACAGCCATCATTGACTTGCATTTGAAAATTAGGTCGTCCAAAATATCGAAAAATCCGCAGGGTTTGTCGAACGTGTTTGTAACCCTCGCATTTTTGTTCAATTTGTAAAAAGCCTGTGAATCGTTCAGAAAGCTCAATTTGCTGCATATAATCCACAACAGTAAAATAGACTTTACTATCTTACTTATCTGTGGTAAGCAGGCCTTGATTGACTTTGTGGGGAGGAGTGACAAACGATTAACAAACCAAAATGCAAATGTTACAAATATGCGATCATGGGCAGTAATGTAGGCAATTATTTTTAATGTGTATCCCACTAAGTCGAAACCAAACGATTGAATCGAGGCACCGCTGAACTTTATGTCCAATGTCACCTCCTGTGAGGAATGAGAATGAGCCAATTTTGAACAACATATTACTTTGAAGAATTCCCCTTATTTATTATTTTTTCCCACACAAATGGCAAATTTATTATTCAAGCTTGTACCAAACTACTTAAAACTTGATCCCAATGTTAGCTACCTACTAGAGCTTTGAGCATTATGACCGCACAATTCGTAGTTGCTACTCCGTGATTGACTGAACTTGCGAAATTGTACGGAGAACACAATGAATGGGGCTTGGGATTAGCTACCCATTCTCAATGTGCATGTTTCGGGAGCTCAAATATTTAAAGTCAATTACGGCACCGGCCACGTCCTTACGGTCATATAGGAATGGAAGGATTGTTAGTCCGACTCTCGTTGCTACTAGAGACCGAATATACCTCTGCACCTCCACGGTTGTCTTGGGATAGGATATCGTTTTAGTTACAAAGGATAATTTATCTGGATTCACTTTGGTAAGCGATACGATCTATGGGATGGAAAATAATATTCGAGTTTAAACTTAAAACATGCACCCTCGGTGGCATATGAAAACTGAGGAGATTCGCGTTTTGGACGACCGCACGGAAGCGTAGTACTCTGTACTCACTTGCTCGATGGCTACAGCAAACTATTGAAGAACGTGCATTTTTCGACAGCGCGCAACATGCGCATGAGCCACAATACACAAGATAGATATTTTATTTCTTTCCCGACGACTAAAACACGCACTGCACTTATTTGTTCGATGGATACTCTTATTACCGGCCGCGCAATGCAGAACACAATATTTCGGCAGATCATGCGATCGTTCTGCTGTCCGAAACAAGAGAAATCTCACACTGAACTCTGTTAACTACCTACTAGAGCTTTGTAATATTTACTAGAACATACCACATTTTGGCCCAATGACACCCCCGTTGACGGTATCTGATTATGTGAAAGCAAGTATCAACAAAACAGCCAAAAATTCAATTTAATCGGATTTATTGCCTAATTTCCTGGTATTTGCTACCCAGCCAGGTTAGCAGAAATCGCTCTCAATAGATAACGAACAGCGATAAAAGATAGGTAAAACCTCTTCGAATCATAACGGAATCATTTGTTTGAGAAACTGCATACATCCAATTTTTTTTTACACGGTTGGTATTTATTGATTTCTCGGTCAACCTAAACACAGGTTTTTAGGTCACAGGTTTTGAAATACCACCTGAATTGTCTTTGATTTTTGGTGATTTTTTTCGTGGGGTGAACTCATAGTTTCATTGCCGCTAAAGGGCACAATTTCTAGAAAACATCAAAAAACTGTGCAATAAAAATCCTATTCGACTAAATGCTGATGTCATATTAGAAATTTGGAGACAGTACTCGTCGATAGCAAATCCTTCCACACGCGATGGCATATGAGCAAGTCAAACCACCTTCCTTTTGCCAGTGGAGATATATCAGCTTCCACACTGATATTCTTCCCTCCCCCCTTCATACGGGAGCTTGGCAGAAGGAAGGTCGTGCGATATATGCCATCACAAATATTGCCCTCCGCTCGCTTTCAAATCGACTTCTATAAAAACATTCTTCATGCCTGCCGTATCCTAACGGAACTATCAATTCTATACTTTCGCCTCTAATGCTATCATGAACATGTACGTCCGAATTTGGAAGATGATATTAGCATTTCCATATCATCAAAAAACTGTTTTTTGAACAAATTGGGATTGAATTGTTCGATTTCTCGATACAGTTCAATAGTTTTTGGCAAAACTCACCACTTTGGGGCACTTCCAGTGCGAAAACTGTAAGCAGTACTCCATAGCTGTTCATCAAAGAGTTTGTCCATAATACATGGAACATAATTTGTAACTTTATGCAACGTGTATGTGTGCCTGTAGATTTTATATTATGCTGTCATGATAACCAAAGAATATTCTAGATATGCGTTTGTAGTCTGTTGCAAAAGCCGTTACACTGGAATCAAGGCGTTCGCCTGGATAATCAATACTGTAAAAGTGAATTTGTAAGAACTGCAACACTGCTTCACATTCCTTAGCATAGATTAGTTTAAAACTGTATGGAGTTTAAAATGCAAGGCAATGACGGCCATCATTGACTTGCATTTCAAAATTAGGTCGTCCAAAATATCGAAAAACCCGCGGGGTTTGTCGAACGTGTCTGCAGCAATCATGAATGGTTAAATAGTGGTTCTAATCGGAAGTGCCGCGCTCAGTGACGATCTCCATAATTTTAGCTTATGTCTGTATAGAAAGATAAACAAAAATGTGAGAACGATGTTATTAGGGTAAAATTCCCAATAGTGGACCCCCTAGTAGCGAAATTTTGCTCTTTTTGTCATAAGTAGTAGAAATTTTCAACATATTAATTCTGCTTGACATCTAATACCAAGTTCTGCATCTCCTCTTCATGATACATACTTAAAACACTCAAATTCACGACGTTAATAGTTGAAATTAACATTTTAAAGTCTGACTGAATTCGCCCATAGTAGACCCCCTGGGGGTCCATAAAAGGAATTTGCTTCCCTATAGTCGACACCCATTTGATTTTTATGTTCCGTTTCGGGACGTTCTTCTTCCCTGTTTTGGACTCCCCAAAACATTCCGTTATAACACTCTCGTGTTTATCTTTTAAAAAGTTGTAAAGAAAATAATAATTTTTACTTTTCATAGCATTTATAATGCATGAAATTAAATCATTAGAATGTAAGGTAGGTTCTCCCGATGAAATTTCATAGAAAAATGTTTAAATAATGCTGTAATAATGCAAAAATTGCTGGAGGGTTCACTATTGGTTGGGGGTACACTATTGGGCACTTTACCATATTTTCCGTAATTGTATTACCTCGACATATGTGATGTAAGCTTTCCGACAAGCAAACGTTGACAGTTTAACCCGTTTCTTTTCATTAGCCATGAATGTTTGACGTATAATCAGTAGTAATGTGTGAAATGCCAAGAAAATTGAAGTATCTGCAAATAAAATTAATTTGAATCAAACACCAGTATAAGGTCCCCCCTTTGCCGAGCGGTAAGATGCGCAGCTACAAAGGAAGACTATGCTGAGGGTGGCTGAGTTCGATTCCCGGTGCCAATTTAGGCAATTTTCGGATTAGAAATTGTCTCGACTTCCCTGGGCATAAAAGTATTATCGTGTTAGCCTCATGACATATGAATGCAAAAATGGTACCTTGTTTTAGAAACCTCGCAGTTAATAACTGTGGAAGAGCTTAATGAACACTAAGCTGCAAGGCAGCTCTGTCCCAGTGTGGGGATGTAATGCCAATAAGAAGAAGAAGAAGATAAGGTCTGAAATTACTATCCAGATCCAACATATAAGCATATAGGCAGTGTGGTCCTTCCGTGATTTTGAAACGCTGGCGAACCTAGCGGTGGAAGTCAAGCTTTATTGAACAAAGCGCATAAGACAGCAGTATCGCATGCTTTTGCCTTGGATATACGGGAGTGCCGTTCGTCGATTGTTGATACTCAAAGAGCCTAGGGGACTGCAAAGACTGCTTAGCTGGAACGATTTTCATTAGAATTTTTACCTTAAGCAAAAGTTAAACTATCTAGCTAGCTATCTTAAAATAGTAGAAAATCTCAATCATATTCATAATATATAAGGGAACGGTTCGGCACTTCATCTCATAGCTTCCATTTCCATCCCATCAAAAACAAAGCAATGAAAAGGAATTTGATTTGTTTTCAATTTTTGTGATTTTTTCAGTAGTGAGCATCATTTTAGCAAAAAAAAAGCGACAAAATTGGTGCTGTATTTCTCTGTTTTGCGACAAGATGAATATATGTTCAGTGAGATGGAAAATGGAACAGTTCCCCTATAGTACAATCAATACTTCCTCGAGTAAAACATGTGCCAACAATTAGGCATATCATTCGTCAAAATAGTCGCTTCTGTTGCTGTCAGCTTTTGCCCAAGCCAGACTCAAAACTTGCCTTATCCATTTTACGAGCTCTCATTAAAACACTGGGTCAAACCAGCCGGAGCCTTTATGTTTTCCAAGCCATACATCCGGCAACTGAACGTTCGGAATTTCAACGTTCAATAGGGCGAAGCAGTGCAGTTACCTAACCAATCCAACCAGTTACCGGAACACACGAGAGCACCGTAGAGGTGAGTAAATATCTAGTTAAAATTCTGTTTGTTTCGTATTTTCAATTAAGGTCTGCCTACTGCTGTGACACCGTGTCTGCCGTGTAGCAGCAAGACACTCCACTGACAGCCCAACCCGATGTACACACACCAGACATGGAACCCGAAGTCATTAATTGTATGCAAAAAGGGTTATTCGGCAAAGTTTAATTGAAATTGAAATTCATGTTAATTATCGTCCAATACGGGCTGTGCTGTCGGGTTGTTGGATACAGTAGTGGAGCACACGGATCGGTTCCAGCAGATTCACATATGCGGACGGTCCCCAAACAGCTATCAGATGATCTATCGGATTTGTATGCAATCGATCTCCCCGGCTGTCTCTCGTTCAGTGCTGCGCAGCGTCAGCCGGGTTGATAGAAACACAGACAGCCAGCAGCGTGATACAGCAGAAGAAACAAAAGGTCACAATGGGTTCGTACCCCGCCCGGTGTCGCCGTTCGTTGAATTGAATTGAAATGAACCTCCTTGTTGCTTCTATAGATGTTGTATAAAGTCAAGTAGAAGGGACGTAGTTCGAGCACGATGATTGTGCGATAGATACCTTATAGCAGGAGCACGACGTCTGAAGGTTTGGTCTGTTCTTCGCCACTTGATGAAGTTTAGCTCGATGCAGAGCAACACAATTAGGGGAATAAAAGTGAATTCACCTTTCTATAGGTACTGCAGTGCAATGACATCAATTGTTGTAGTCTTCATTGCGCTAAATAATGAAAGGAATGCCGTTCTGATCTAAACGTAACTAAATGCTCAAAAATATAATTAGATGCAATACTGTATTGACAATTGAATAGTTCAATATAAAAATTTCTGAAGATCTGACAAAAAATTTGTGCCACCACAATTGAGCCGCCGTCCATTACAATTCAATATTATTTATTCGTTGTCGAGCTGCCATGGAGAATTGATCAAAATTCCTTCATGTACGTAAATTTAACGATTTGCTATTCTCTTACCTCACCTGTGAGATTTTCGTTCAATCCGTTAAGAAAGACAAACAACCAAGCGCTCACCATAATTTCACATGCAACTGAGTAATTTTACACCACCATTCGGGCGTTTTGTCCCAGGCCTAGTTTTCAAAACATATTTTAAATGCGTTTAAGGTCATTTCTGACGGAATCCAAATTTGCTCGCGTTTTCGGGGACACACCACTCGATACGGAAGCAACGCACAACTGTCATTTTTATTATTTCACGCTAAATCAACAAAAATGACAGTTGTGCGCCGCCTGAATCGAGTGGTGTGCCCCGAAAACGCGAGCACTTTGGAACTTGGATTCCGTCGGGAGTGACCTTAACGCTAAGATAAAATGTGCCAATAAGTCATTAAAAATCGTACCGATTTTTTGCCATAAACGTACCGGTTGCTGATTGAGTGAAAATGACAAACGATTACTTCGATCGGCGGTGATACATTTTCGGAAGGGCAGCTTATTGTTAACTTGACTGTGGTGCGGGTGTTTAAAGTTGTTATTTATAAAAAAAATACGCAATTTTTTATTTGATTTTTTGTGTAAAATGAATTTATGCTGAACTGCTAATGATTTAAACATGGTTCTCAAAGCATTTGCCAATTTGAAACATTCGTTTTGAACCAATTTTGACCGCATTTTAACCATTTTCGCTCTGAAACTCATCTTATTCCACGTAAAAACTTTTTTCTGTTAGTACGTGACATCTTTTATGATGAATGATGGAAAAAATGAACGAGAAAACATCAGATTGATTAAAACATAATATGGGGGATTTTGCAAACAAAATGAATTGGAAGCACCATTCGACTCATTTTCATTAAAAACGGGACAACTCAAAATTTGAGTAAAAGATACTACTTCAATAAAATGATGATTGCACTTAAACTAGGAGTCTGTGTGTCGTAAAATGCACTTAGATAGATAGATAAACTTGATTCGCATCTGTCGTATTAAAAATTGATGGAAGGCCAAGCTTAACTTTCGCGAAATCATCATTTTATTGAAGTAGTATCTTTTACTCAAATTTTGAGTTGTCCCGTTTTTAATGAAAATGAGTCGGATTCGACTCAATTTTGAGTAGTTCATTTTTAGCGTGTAGGTTTAAAGTCACAAAGCCATTGTAGTTTTAAATAGAACATGGGATCCCAAACTGTGGGTCGCGAAAGAGTAATTTTAATTAATATTTTTAACCCTATTTTGTACCACAAATCTATTCAAGGAATTAGATATAGATCCACCTAATGACTAGAAAGCAATCAATTTTACAAAGTCAAGTGGCTTTTTTCGTTATCCGAAAAAGGTGGAGTTATGAATACTGGACAGAGGCAAACAATCAAAATCTTACTCAAATCCAATCTAAATAAATCCAATCCAAATTCAACCCAAATCCAATTTAAATCCAATACATATCCAATCTAAATCCATTTCAAATCCATTCCACATTTAATGCAAATCCAAATTCAGTCCAAACCCAATCCAACTCCAGCCCAAATCTGATCTGAATCCAATCCAATTATTATCCAAATCGAATGTAAATACAAATCGAATGTAAATCCAATCCAAATCCATTAAAAATTTAATCCAAATCCATTCTTAATCCAATCCAAATGTAATCCAAATTCAATCCAAATTCAATCCAAATCTGATCTAAATCCAATCCAAATCCAACCCAAATCCAATCAGAATCGAATCCAAATCCGTTTCAAATCCATTCCAAACCAATCCAAATCTGATCCAAACCAATCCAAACCAATCCAAACCAATCCAAACCAATCCAAACCAATCCAAACCAATCCAAACCAATCCAAACCAATCCAAACCAATCCAAACCAATCCAAACCAATCCAAACCAATCCAAACCAATCCAAACCAATCCAAACCAATCCAAACCAATCCAAACCAATCCAAACCAATCAAACCAATCCAAACCAATCAAACCAATCCAAACCAATCCAAACCAATCCAAACCAATCCAAATCAATCCAAACCAACCAAACCAATCCAAACCAATCCAAATCCAATCCAAACCAATCCAAACCAATCCAAACCAATCCAAACCAATCCAAACCAATCCAAACCAATCCAAACCAATCCAAACCAATCCAAACCAATCCAAACCAATCCAACCAATCCAAACCAATCCAAACCAATCCAAACCAATCCAAACCAATCCAAACCAATCCAAATCCAATCCAAACCAATCCAAACCAACCAAACCAACCAAACCAATCCAAACCAATCCAAACCAATCCAAACCAATCCAAACCAACCAAACCAATCCAAACCAATCCAAACCAACCAATCCAAACCAACCAAACCAACCAAACCAATCCAAACCAATCCAAACCAATCCAAACCAATCCAAACCAATCCAAACCAATCCAAACCAACCAAACCAACCAAACCAATCCAAACCAATCCAAACCAACCAAACCAATCCAAACCAATCCAAACCAACCAAACCAATCCAAACCAAACCAACCAATCCAACCAATCCAAATCCAATCCAAACCAATCCAAACCAATCCAAACCAACCAAACCAATCCAACCAATCCAAACCAATCCAAACCAACCAAACCAATCCAAATCCAATCCAAATCCAATCCAATCCAAATCCAATCCAAATCCAATCCAAATCCAATCCAAATCCAATCCAAATCCAATCCAAATCCAATCCAAATTCAATCCAAACCCAATCGAAATCCAATCCAAATACAATCCAAATCCAATCCAAATTCAATCCAAACCCAATCGAAATCCAATCCAAATCCATTCCAAATTCAATTCAAATCCAATCCAAATTCAATCCAAAACCAATTTGAATCCAAATCAAATTCAAATTCAATACAAACACAAATCCAAATCGAATGTAAATCACATCCGTTCCAACTTTAATCCAATCCAAATCAAATCTAAATCCAATTCAAATCCTTTCCAAATTCAATTCAAATCCAAGTCTAATCCAAATTCTACACAAATTAAATGTAAATCCAATCGAAATCCAATCTGAATCTTATCCAAAATCATTCCAAGTCCAACCTTAATCCAATCCAAATGCTATTTAATTCCAATTCAAATCTGATCCAAGTCCAATCCAAATCTAATCCAAATCCAATACAAATCCAATCCAAATTCAATATAAATGTAATCCAAATGTATTTCAAGTTGGATTCAAACCCAAATCCAAGTCGAATGTAAACCAAATCCAAATCCACCCCAAATCCAATGTAAATCAAATCCAAACTTAATCCCAATCCAATCCAAATCCAATACAAACCCACCTCAAATGTAATATAAATCCATTCCAAATAGAATAAAAAATTTCTGAGTTTTTGCAAATATGTGCAATGAAGGGGTATCAAACAATGGGTTAGGGACAAAAGGTCGAAAGACAAAAGGTCGAAATACAAAACGTCGAAAGACAGAACGTCGAAAGGACAAATGGTCGAAAAGGACAAAAGGTCGAAAGGGACAAAAGGTCGAAAGGACAAAACGTCGAACGGGACAAAAGTCGAAAAGGACAGAACATCGAACGGGACAAAAGGTCGAAAGAAACTAAAGATCAATAAGATCAAAAGATCGAAAGGGACAGAAGGTCCAAATGGACAAGGAACTGAAACGGAGAGAGTCAATCTAGCACAGTTAGCAAAAACTCTGCTCTTTTATTTTTTAACATTTTTTGACAATTAAATAAAATTCATTCAGTGAGTACAGCTAATAGATGGATGTTGAGTTTTGTAAATATTATTTCGATCTGTAAAAATGGTACACGCCGCACATCAAATACACCGGCCTATATTGCACGCCGGTGTATTTTCAATAAGTGCGCCTGCGTGGCTGCGGAGTGCACTATTTTGACAGATCGAAGTGACATTCAGAAACCTAGATATGCATCTATTATTTGCACGCATTGAATGAATTTTATTTAATTGCACAAAATAATTTAAAAAAATAAGCAACTTTTTTGCCAATTGTATAGGATAAACTCTGTCTCGCGCAATAGAAGTTTTGATAATTTCCTAAATCTATAATATTTTTTATCTCTAACAGAAACATATAGATATTCATATTATTGTTTCATAGTAATTACTCCTTCTTGGAGAATTTGCTCATTCTTCAACTTTGATTGATGAGATGAGTGTGTTATTTCTGCTTGAAGTTAAATGCATTTCATAAATTCTTTTGGAATACACCCAACTTGTTATCAACTTGTTCTTGATCGACCTTTTGTCTTTTTCGACCTTTTGTCCCGTTCAACCTTTGGTCCCGTTCAACCTTTTGTCCCGTTCGACCTTCTGTGTCTTTCGACCTTTTGTCCTTTCGACCTTCTGTCCCTTACGACGTTTTGTCTTTTCGACCTTATGTTCTTTCGACCTTTTGTCTTTCGATCTTTTGTCATAGATTCTCAAACAATTTACACCCGATTCTTTTTTTACACGGGGGATGCGTTCCGTGTAAAAAAAGTTTTCATTTCAAAATTTGAAAATCCGTGTAAAAAAAAGTTTTATGATTTCTCCACTTTCCAAATACAAAAAAATTGGTACCTAGTGGGTCACAAACAATATGGGATTCTACTAGGTGGGTCGCATATCCTAAAAGTTTGGAAACCTCTGGAATAGAAGATTATTGTGAAATCATTTCTTTTTAAACAAAAGTTTTTACGACCTGTATACCAATAAAATTAAATTATTATTGTGAAATTAGGCTAGTTTTGTAAATTTTGTATCTGGACGTTGCAATGGTTCGGTTTTCTTGTTTTACATTGGTGAAAACATCGAAAAAGTTTAAGCGGTGCATATTGGGCATATTACAGCCTCCAATTTTCAGTGCGATAGCAAAACTTGCTGAAGGGGATTTCGACCTTGTACTTAACCTTTGACCTTGTCTGGAAGATTATTGGACGGAAAAGAATTTTGAATGTCATAAGATGAGTTAGGAAGCAGAAGAGAAGAAAAACGAGTTGAGTACTACATAATTGACCCTTTCCTTCAAAAAAAATATTCGCTCTAGCGATTCTTTATTTCATTTAAGGTTAACTTTCCCGAAGAACTCATATTTTTTGACGCCTCTGAGTATTTTTAAAATTTAAAACAAAAATCAAAACAGTGCTGTTTTTGAAGATTGGCCTAACATTTTTCCGATTTTGAACGAACATCGGGTGAATTTCTCAGGCCGGTTAATACGTGCAGCACTTTTTCGCACAAATATGGGTTCTTCGGAAAAGTTGACCTGAACAAACCAAATCATCGACTGAGACAATAAAACGAGGTACGATTTATGACGGGAAAGGACAATTTCACCACGTTGCAATCTGTATAAATACGTATTTCGACCTAAAGTTTAAAAGCAGATTTCAGTGTATCGTACTTGACACGACTTGAATTTTGGTTGGCTTAAAAAAGAGTTTGAAATATATGTTGAGGCACAATTTGGGACACGGATAATTCTATTCCCTGGATATAGACCCAGTGTTTCGTTAATGGACCCATAATAAAAGCTTTAGATATATTTTGGCTGCTCGCATTACGACAGATTAGGGGTGTGTGCTGGTCCGAAAATCGTTGGCGGTGAAGATTGTCATAGTTTTGGTGGCGACGTGAATCCAAGGGGCGATTTTTCAATGCGCTCGATATTTTGATAATTTTTTTTATTCAAAATATTAACGAGAGAATCTTTTGAGTTGACTTTTCCCGTCAAAAAATTTAATTCGCCCAAACGATTCTTTGGTTTATTTAAGGTTCAACTTTCCCAAAGAAACACTTTTTAACCTCTAACTATTTTTAAAATCGAAAACAAAGCCGAAAAAGTGCTGCACATGTGAACCGGCCTGAAAAATTCACCCGATGTTTCGATTTTTGTTTTCGATTTTAAAATTAGTTAGAGGTAAGCTGACCAGATCATTTCGGTGAAAAAACGCCCTTGCAAAACGGGGCATGTCACTCTTCACAGGGACGCGGATAAAAACACAAAGGAATATAAAATTACGCATCTCTCAATATTAAAAAAAAGTTAAATTTGGACATTTTCTTTTGATCTACTCATAGATACACGGGAAAAAATCCGGAACCAAAAAGTGCCAGAATGAGTCATGATTTCAAGAAAAATGTGTGTTTTTATGTTATGAAAATACACCATGAAAAAAGGTCATGAAATCATGACTCATTTTGCTGTAACGCAAGCTTGGCGTTACGTTTTCGATATTTTATGACGAAATGTGGCAAACTGAGTCATGATATCATGAAGTGTGGACTCCGGGACCATGACCTGAAGTCATGAAAACAGAATCATGATTCATGAATCTGGAATCTGTCATTTATGGTTCTGATGAATTTGACGAAAAGTGGAAATTTGGGTCATGATATCATGACGCATACACACTGAAACCATGAACTAAGGTCATGATCGCAGATATATAATTCGTGTATCCGGCATCCGTCATTTATGATTCCAGAGTGTCAGTTCAAATTTCAAAATAAAAATCATTAGTTGAAATGGCATAACAGAGAAAAACGGATTTTTTTCAAGCATTTCTGATGGCAAACACGTCCACTAGCTCTGGCTCATTAGGCGGTTTTCTAGCAGCGACTCCATCGTCTGATCCAGTTTTAATTAAAAATTGAGTGCATTTGAGACCACAGAGATTATGATGAGGTAAGGGAATTGATGATAAATCAATCCTCCAGCCACAAAGTGAAGCAGGAAAATATTGGGGAAATAATAGATGTTTTAGTTACAAGATAAAGATTGTCGCTATCATCGCTGTCCGGAACATCTTTTGCTGGCGAGGATACGGCGCTAAATGTCAGTAAAGGAAACATCCATACGATTTGACAGTTTCGTGCCCAACATGTTCCGGATAGCAGCACAAAGGGAACCGAAACTACAATCTTTATCTTGTAACTAAAACATCTTTTGGGAAAATATCCATACCTATACCTACTGCCATTTTTCCTCAAGCTGGTAGAGATCTTGCGTTTAGCACCGGCCGGATGATCATCACGGACGTAACACAAAACAAATTAGAACACGAAGATCATCGTTTGCAGAAGGTGAACAGCTTCCTGGGTACGTACAGCGTAGTGTCGTAGTTCTGCGTTGGATTGTGGAACAGCGTGTACCAATCGCACAGGCGGTGCACACCGCAGGAATTGATCCGCAGCTGCCAGATTGGATGAGGATGAGTTTTCCAGAAGACTCCAACCACAGTATAGTTCTACGCACTTTTGTACTGTTTTCTGCACACTATCCCCGATGAAAACCGCGGATGCAAAATTATTAATATTTTCGTCCATAGCAAAATATTTTTGTTGACTAAATCTTATAATTATTGAACTATTATATTATAAAATTATAACATCTGCAAGGGACGCCTTGACAGAAATGAAATGAAAAAAAAAAAACAATTTGACAAGGTTGCGTAACGCTGATTTAGAATATTTTGACATATTTTCATGACTCTAGGTCATGATTCCATGACTCTGAGTCATGTTTTCACGACTCAGCGTCAGTTTTCATGACTCAACTTCATGATTCCATGACTCAGAGTCATGAAAACATGGCTCAATCTCATTAAATTTTATTCATGAAAATACGGCTAGCATTTTGATAACGCTTCGGGCACATATGAACGTAGCTCAGGAAAAAGTTCTAATGCTAATCGCCGTTTGGGTCATTATATCATGAATTGTAGTCATGATATCATGAACCAACCAGTTTTATGAAATCATGACTTTTTAGTCATGAATTCGGTTACGGATTTTTACCCGTGTATGCATTAAGGATTTGTAAGGAAACGTGATTTTAAATAATTCCGTGAAGATGGTTGGCGCATGAGAATAAATGTCAAATCTAATCAATTCACAGCCTTTTTTTTATCGAAATTTATTTAAAAGATGTTTAAAGTAGCCTCACACCTTAGAAATCTTGTCCATTGATTTAGTTCCCATGTGCTCCCAAAAAGGCGAGACTCATGCAATTTCGTCGCGAAAAGTAAAAAAAAAATATGGCCTCGGAGATTTCTTTTAAATCGGGCCAAATTTATAATTTTCATAACGGAATATCATAATAAATCCCGTCCACACACATGGAAGCGAAATTTGCAGAAAAGTTCCTGATTTGTAAACTAGCTTCAAAGTACGTGATGACTATAAATCTAGCCTTCCATCCGACCAAATTTTTCCTCGGTCATGCCGTCGTTTTTTTTTAGTGGATGATTTCGAAATTTTCAGAATTGTTATGAAAGACTTTGATTGATTATTAATGTTTCTAAAAGGTTGAATGATTAAAAGATAATGTGGTAAAGCAGATTTGAAAAAAAAAATTACCTACTTCGGAAGATTAAAAAAAAATAATCGAAAATTAACTTAATCTGAAAATTAGAATGTCTGTCCCTGCGCTTCATTTTATTGACGTTGACATGATTTTCAGGAAATACTTGCTTACCAAGTAACTAATTCTGTTCATTCCACTGAACAAATTGGCCATATTTTAATGCCTTCAGAATAAGCAGCAAAAAATCATTGAAATAAAACTGTATGAAAAAACTCCCGGAGAAGCACCTGTTTTCATAAACTGTTAATAGCCTTAAGAGAAACCGATCAACGTAAAATTCAAAACGGCATAGATAGCATTATTTTAAAAGCAACACTAATAACATAACATCTCACACTTTTTTGATGGGTTTCGTCCACTTTCTTTGTTGAGAGATGAGCCACAAGACTCACAAAAAAACAAAACAAATGATTTTGGATTTCTGCCAAAAATAATGAATTTGTTTGAATAATATTTTGGAGCCCTTTGGAAAAATCAATGAGAAAACGGGACAAATTTAGCATTTTTAGCATTTAGCAGTTCGCACAAATTCGTAGGTGGTACAAGCCAAGACGATTGTATGAGAGTAGCATCACTTTCATCCGTTACCACAGATGTTGATTTGGGACTTATCACTAACTCTTAGATGGAAGCAATGTACTCTCCAATAGTCGAGATCTGTCCTGGCCACGTCCTTGCGAATGCTGAGGAAGGGGAAGAATAGTTAGTTGGACACCTACTTAAGAAAGATGCAGAGAACTCTACGACCTCTCATAGGTGCCACGGGAGGTTTTCGGATTGTGTGGAAGGTTATAACAGTAGGAATCGTTTTGGTAGAACGTGAAACACAGAAAGAACTAAGATAGAAATACAAAGTAGGAAAGGGACGAGCCTGGAATTGAACCCACGACCTCCTGCTTATAAGGCAGAAGCGGTAGCCACTAGACCACCGAGCTCGTCTACAATGAGAAAACGGGACAAATTGAGGATTTTTATGATTATGACGGGACAGTACAATAAGCTCTAAAAAACGGGACTGTCCCGTTGAAAACGGTACGTATGGTCAGCCTAGTTAGAGGCTTTAAAAAATATGGGTTCTTTGGGACAGTTGACCTTAAATAAGCCAAAGGATTGGCTGAGACAATAAGACGAGATACAATTTTCGACGGGAAAGATCAATTTCATCTAAAAAAAAAATGTGAACTTCCCAAGTGTATTACATTTTTATTCCTACAAGTAATTTCCAAACTATTCATTTGGAAGTATTTTTTTGATTTTGATAGTTTGATAGAATATAATTGGAATTCTTCGCCAATTAACCTTTTCCGTCAAAAATTGTATCTCGTTTTATTGTCTCAGCCGATTCTTTGGCTTATTTAAGGTCAACTTCCCCAAAGAACCCATATAAGTCCTTACTATTTTTAAAATCGAAAACGAAAACCGAAAAAGTGCTGCACGTGTGAACCGGCCTGAAAAATTCAGCCGATGTTCGTTCAAAATCGAGCCAATCTTAAAAAACAGCGCCTTTTCAATTTTAAATTTTAAAAATACTTAGAGGCGTCAAAAATATGGCAAAAGAATCGATTGAGCGAATCATTTTTTTACGGGAAAGGTCAATTGGCCGAATTCAAGTTGGAGGAACAACACTTTAAGCCAAAAGTCATCTAACTGAATTGAACGAATTGGCTGAAATGGTTAGTAGGTCGAAAACGATTTAGTCGAAAATGTTATTTGATCGAATGCGACATACTGCTGAAAGGGACATACCGTTAAACTTGTAATTTGGCCGAAAAATGGGTTTGCACAACAGGTCATTTAGCTGGAATGGTCGTTTGGCAGAACGTTTTGGCAGAGCGGGATGTGTTGAGCTGCTGATAGAACTTGCATGTTTCTTGAGAACGGCATAGCTGTTCCATCTCCTCACAATCCGCTTCTTCCAGGTGGCGTCTCTTCTCCTGAAAAAGGCTAGTCTGCTGCCTCCGCTTCCGTTTATAGCATTCCACATTCTGGCGGGTGCCTTGCTGCAGCGCGACCACCCGCGTTGCGTTCTTCTCCACCAGAATATGTCTGCACTCTTCGTCGAACCAATTGTTCTGTCGGACAGTTCTGCGGTTTTCTAAAGGTTAAATCAGCGTGAAAAGTTATAGATCAGCGGCGTCACAGATTTAAAGTGTCGGAGCGCCGATACAAAAATGTCGGTGGTGGCGTGATGCCTGATCCCTTACTGCAGATAGCTACAGATTCGAAATTATCATCATCATTTTTATATTTCTGGCGTCGAACCACGTCGAACCAACAACACACATAATCGCGGCTGGCTGTTCGAAAAAATACTCTCATTCATTTCGAGGATAAAAATGGCCACGCCAAGCAAATGTGAGATGCAGATCAGGAACAGTAGCAACCCCTCCGAGTTCGATCCCAATTTTAACCCGTGGCTCAGTAAATCTGTGCGGAACTCGGTATCATCGCCGTCATCATCATCACCATCAACAACATCGTCTTCCACTTAGCCCGAGCGGTTTCGATGCTCCTGGCTGATGGGCCGAAACGAACCCCGGAATTTTCCTTCACACAAACAAGGGCGCCTTGGTATGGGATGTCTACAACGGCGAGACGAGGATGTGGTTTCTAAATCATATACCAACCCTGATCCAGCATAGGTTATCGAAGTTATGGAACGTAAAATTAAATTCGATACGATTCATTGGGGATGAGGCACCGGCAGCTGTTACCAGTTTGGTTCTGGTGGAATTATCTTCTTGGAAGGGACCCGCTCTGTTTTATTGATTTGGAATTGAAAATGAACACTCATTCGGAGTTTAGTTCATTGGGCTCAGAAAGGACCAATTGAGATGCCTATGAAAAGTGAATTTTTTAAAGAAAACACATTCTGGCTACCTCAACCAACCTCCGAACGAAATCAAGGGATTACCAAAGGCGATACATCGGATTCCAAGCTTCTACTGTGAATATTTTAGTGAAAGAAATAAAAATTGTCGATAAATATATTGAAGTCTATATGGTCGGAGCTCTGCTAAACCGCACCAAATCACTGAATGATTTTGTTTTTTTTCTATGCAGGGTAACCGTACCCTTAGTGGAGGTAGCACCAATAGTGGAGGTAGTGGGGTTTTAATGAGATTTATCATATTTATATCATATATGCCTCATATATGCCTCTAATGTGGACGTGTACAATACACATATGGAAGTATTGGCTTGAGAAAATGGATTGCGAGTGATTTGACTATGCGTCCAATTTGGGAATCTCGAGCTCGTTCAGTAGCCGCTAGGTTGCGAAAGCCGACGGAGGTCCTTCGTAGCTTAGTTGGTTAAAGCACCAGTCTAGCGTACTGTAGAATCATGGGTTCGAGTCCCATCGAAGGGAAAGTGGTTACCTCCAATGCATTTTCCAAATCAATATCTTCCACATAACGTACATATCCACATATGAGTTTCATAACATTGTAAACATATTTATACACTTTACGATGGTTTCAGTTGATGCGTCGGGCTTTAAATATCCTGTTAAATGCAACTTATCTTAAGATTTCGCTTAAAAAACTATTGAAAACAATTATTTTTCTTAACAAAATTGACTCCCTTGCACCTTTAGTGGTGCAACTGTACCAATAGTGGCGAGTCTCATAAGAAACCAATGGATAGCACCACTATGGGAACCAAAATTAATTTTTACCGCCACCAAAGGAACAGTGTACCCATAGTGGTGCAAGCAATAATTAATAATTGTTGATGTTAAATGACATCTATCTCATTTTTGTTGGAAAATTTATTAGTTTATCTGTTTACTAAGATATTAAAACTGTAAATTTCCCATATTTATCAATTTTTTAAAAATATTTTCTTTTGTGGTTCTACTAATACCTCCACTATTGGTACCGTTACCCCAGTTAGTTTGTTTTCTCTTTTAATGCAGAAAAGCAAAATTTTTGGCAGCTCTACTGCAGCCATCGAAACCATGACTCCATGCATCTGGAATGTGGCGCCAAATATCCCAAAACTGGAAGGGCCGAGCACGGCATTGAGCTTCCAGCTTGTTATGCCCAAAATACACTACCGGAAGAAATAAATTATCACCCATCAAACCTATTTCAATCTCCCTTCGACCGCCGACAAAGAAAACTTCCTCCATGTCAATCCTCATCAGATGTGATGACGAAACCATTCATCAGTACGCCACGGTCCTTTCTACCTTGACCATCGGGGAATCATTTGCGGATACCGGAAGGCGTTGTTGTCACTGCAAATAAATCTTGTTTAACAGAATGTGATCCGCACACACCGGACTCGACGCGTAATATGGAAATTGCGACAGCAGCGGTCGTCGCGCCGATGATGTCGGATGTGCGACGCCAAAGGGCGCGTGATTGAATCGCCACCGTTTGGAGCATATTTGGCTCGTGGCTGCCTGCGGTCGGCTACAAACGGTGGAAATCGAACTGATGTTTGCCGAGCATCAGATGGTAAACAGATGATTTAACAAGAAGTGTGCATGGGTGATTACTATTTTATGGGTCTCATGTGCCGATTAAAGTGACCCGTCATCAAGCATGTTAATAAAATGATTAGGAAAAGTTCTCATTGAAAACGAGTGGCAAAATTGAAACATCCAGACGAGTATGGCTTTCGATCATTCCGTTGAATTGCATTAAAATCGTAATTAAAATTTAACGACGTCATTGACGACAATCACATATTTTAAAATTAAAAATTCCTCTGCATAAGTTAACAACACAAAATGCGATATTTTTGAGCGAACAATACACTCACTTTGTCATACCATTGCCGGTAATTATGCCGTTTTTACACTTTTTCATCCTATGTCATGATATTTCTCTATCGAAGTGGATAATTTTTAATACGATTGAATATGCTCTGGTGCCATTTATTTGCGCCCTCGTCAGGTTCAACGAGTGGAAGGATGGATTGTTTTGTGTTGATGAGGGCTTGAGAACGAAGTAAAAAAACGGAAATCGCTGAAATACGACACACAGGATTGGCGCTAATTGCTGCCACAAATCACTAAGTGGGAGGTGAGGTAATTTGTTGCATGTCATTTAGGGCAGCTATAAATCCGGCTGAAGTATCACTCAATTTCGAGAATTGGGTTGCATTTGCCATGAAAAATTGAGTGGTTTGTGTGTGATAAGGAGCTGTCCTACATGAATAATTAATGCCGCTGAATATTTTAATGAGTTGAAGAAATTTCCAATTAACTATTTTATAGCCACAAGTTTTCAACATACCTAAATAAATTCTGAAACAGAACTAGAATCTTGAGTCTGTAACTACAGTTGCTCATCATTGATTCCATTAAAACGTTCGATTGAACCTTAGTTACCTAATACTAACACGTTTCGTATGAGTCTAATCGAATCGAAAGCCAACCCCCCGGAAATGAATTGATTGACACCCCTAACCTTCAGATTAGTGTTGTCACGTTGGCACTAGCGCGGCGACGCGTTGATTTCAGTTGAAAGCCTCCGGAAACGAAATTCTAATTTCCATCGATCTCTCGACGTCAATCGTTTTAATTCAATTATCGCAACGCGTGGCAACGTCGTGCTCCGAGTTTGACCCAATGAGCCGCGCAATGAACCACCGCCATCGCCATTCGCTATTCCACCGAATTGACTCACCGAAGAACCCAAAACTTTGTGACACTTTCATCAATTTCAACCCCATCGGGCGGTAGCCCGACCCCGGAGCGGAACCAACTTTGATCGGAATCGAACGACACCCCCGGCCAATTGCCAATGGATAGGTATCTCTGTCTGTGGGCTGTACTATTCGAGTGAAATTGGTTTCGGGATCGGTTTCCCTTCGAATCAGATCGGAGTGCGGAGTTTTTGAATAATTCAATTTGTTATTACATCGAGCAGGAAGCCGTGCTGGCAGTGCAGTGCAAGGGAACCCGAGAGAACCTCTGTCAACAGTCTCAATCAGTTAGTCGGCCGGTCGACGGAGGTCCCGTCTAGGGGCACGGTGTAACAGATTTATGTCGTGGAGATGGTTGATGCCGGTTCGGTTCTGATTTCTGGTTGATTTCAATTGCTGTAGCGAGATTGAGCCGAATAACAGGGTTGTGCCTAGGGAAGATGGTTCACGGGGTCACGCAAAAAAGAGTAGGGAACTATCCCAGTCAACACGAAATCGTATATGATGCAATATAAGATGCTAAAGTGGAGGCGATATAAGTAATCGTATATGATGCAATATAAGATGCTAAAGTGGAGGCGATATAAGTACCCTACGACACCTACAACCTCTACTTACCAAGAATGTTATGAACACGGTGAAGTTAGGAAAGAGACAATTTATTAGGTATATTAGCAGCGGATTGTACTGTTTCAAAATAAATAATTTATTCAAACGTATCCGTGGAGTAATTATGATAAGCAATCAACTACTTTTTATCTTCCTTGGACGTCCTAGGCCATCAGAACTATCCTTGAGTTCAGGACTTGAAATCTACAGTTGCAAAAAAGCTTTTCTTCGTTACTCAAAGTTTATTCGAGTATTCAACCGTGTTCATTACATCTTATAGAGGATGATAAAAACACCGCAAGGTAGTTCTGAGATATTCTGGGTTATCTAAACTATTTCTGAGTTCAAGACTTGAGATGTACAGCCGTAAGATGCCGTACAGATGTAAAGCCTCTCAAATAAAGACAATAATAATAATATATCTATTACATCTCCTGAAAGGTCAACAGATATCGTAAAATCGTTTTGGGAACAGTGAGCGATCGAACCTCGCGTTTGTTCACTCGCAGACTTGTCTCGGTTCGGTTTTGAATAGGGGTGAATAGGTTTTGAATAGGGGTGTCCACGCGAGGGTAGGGGGTATCTA
The DNA here is from genome assembly GCF_024139115.2 of Armigeres subalbatus. Taxonomy (NCBI): domain Eukaryota; kingdom Metazoa; phylum Arthropoda; class Insecta; order Diptera; family Culicidae; genus Armigeres; species Armigeres subalbatus. Next base: position 40,560,995 of record NC_085140.1, on the reverse strand, counting down.
AAACTGATCAAAACCTGTCCACGTGGTATATGGACTGGACAGCCCCATATTACGTTGTATTCATACCTACCGGTCGATATGTCGAACGATGTGACAGTAAGATACACACTGGCGTTTTTATTCCCAGACAATGCTTATCAACTAACTCTGGCTGATATGGTTAGACTCGTTATATCGCTAAAAGGTGATCTTCTTGTTGATCTTCTGCCGCGGACGTTCGAACCGCTGGTAAGGGCTAGTTGTTGCAACTATATGCCCTTGAAAGATGATCAGCACATGATGGAAACTACGTACAAAATATCTGATGATAAATCAATATTTATACCTTTCCGAACGGTGAATGCGATGAGGTTTACGTTGGAAAACAATAACGAAACGCTACCTTCCGTGTATACCAACGGAGTAAAAGATATGGTGCATATGTCGGTGGCTCGTCGGTATTTTTGACTTACCCTCCAGAAATTGCCGATTCTGACCTGCGATGGCGATATTCGGAAAGGTGAAACGTACCGTACGAGAGCGGTTTCCGGCAGATTATCAATTTGACGTGTATACTGGAGTCCGTGGTGTTTACATGTTAGTAGAGAAGGTAATTCCGAAGGTGTTGTACTTTCGAAACGTGAAAGGTAGGCTTTATTAGTATAGTCTGGAGCACAAATGTTTCGCGTGCAAATCAGATGCACATCTGAAGAATTTACTTAATAGGCTCTCGACTACTTGAATCTTACTAATAGATTTTCGGCTTTCAGTCTTTATTGGCTATTAAAACGACATATTTTTTCAACGCCTGACGTTTCAATTGCTTATTCCTTTTTTTTTAACGGTTAGAAAATATAACTTTTTTTTCGGTGATTTGTTGAGCTCACTGATCTGATTGTTATAAAAACATTAACAAATATCAATATAAAACATTAACAAATATCAATGTCAATTTTTTTGAACAAAATATTGGGCACTCATATGTGAATATGTACATTATGTGGAAGTGTTGGCTTGAGAAATGGATTGCAATGATTTGACTATGCGTCCAATTTGGGAAGCTCGAGCTCGTTCAGTAGCCGCTAGATTGCGAAGGCCGACGGAGGTCCTTCGTAGCTTAGTTGGTTAAAGCACCAGTCTAGCGTACTGTAGGGTCATGGGTTCGAGTCCCATCGAAGGGAAAGTTGTTACCTCCAATACATTTTCCAAATCAATATTTTCCACATAATGTAAAGTCTGTCCACGTTAAATTTTGGACACCCATCTGCCAAGACGATTTTTTAAAAAATTCACAAACCACTGACACGATCCCTTTTTTATAACAGATCCATCGCTACACTTTATGTGATGATTTCAGTAAGTTTTAGCTCTGCCCAAATTCATGAATTGGTGACAAATCACATGGACATTATCAAAGTGTCCGAAATTTAACGTGGACAGGCTTTACATATTCACATATGAGTTTTCATAACATTGTAAATTATAATGTCCAAGTCGGGTGGTTTAATCGGGGGTCTGATGTTTTGGTTATGTTTCCGTAGTGTAGATGCAGTCTCGTTTCTTCTGCTTATCGTTTATGAAACTGTCAGTGTGGAACGCACCTATCTCTTTCTTTCCCATGATTCTCCTTATGGCTGTCAGTGCGGAATTTTTAATGCTGGCTACGAAACGAACTGTGGTGGAGGTATAAGTACAAGTGTCAGTCCCCTGGGCTTAATCCCTGGAAATAGGCAATTAACTTTGATTGAACTGAAAATATTGGGGTTTGAATTTATGAAAACCTGGGTTCACTACTCTGCTGATAGTCAGTAATATTCATTTTCAACGGATTGCCCGCTAGTTCAAGAACGACGTAGTTGAAAGAAAAGGAACTAGAAGTGTTGGATAAAATCCCTCTTACAAGTGTGGAAGAAGTAGTTGAAGCCGTTACTAGGAAGAATGAAGCCGTCGCCGAGAAAGATGAATCTGAGACCGATAATAGTACAGGTATACCTCGATTATATGGACTTTTTCGATGCAAAAAAGTCCATATAATCGAATTTTCCATATAATCGAAGCAATTTTTTTTTTCTCGAAATTTGTGTTACACGATGAAATAAGTCTTAAAAGTTGAAAGAAAATATCCATATATTGCCTTACAGTCTAATCCGCATGTTTGGGCTCATTTCATGATAACTCAGTAGATTATGATTTTCTATAAGAACGTAACCTTTTTTCCAGCCGCTAGTTTCTAAGATTACGTTAGTAATGAAGACTTCACCCAGCTCAATGTGAGCACACTAATATACTTTTTCACGAATTCTAACTACAGTGCCTTCCTGTTTCAGCAACAAAGCAAACACTGAGTGGTCGAGAAAGGTAGGGTTACTGCTCCTGGACTTCATCTCATAGCTCCGATATTGGTCTCACGAAAAACAAAGCAATGAAAAGATATCTGGTTTGTTTATTATTTTTGTGATTTTTTTCAGCAGTGAGCACGCATGTTAGCAAAAAGAAGCGACGAAATTGGTGCCGTATTTTTTTGTTTCGCGATGAGGTTAATATATGTTCAGTGAGATGGAAAACGGAACCGTTCCCCTATATGTTAGATTCAAAAACTGGCTTTATATAGGAGGACTGACACTTGTCCTCTTTTGATTTGATCGCAGCAAATTGAAACCGATGGAAAATTTTGTCCTATTGTCTACAAAATTGATGGTCAAAATGCATTTGTTTATGCAAAAATCGCGTAGAACAGTCTCACTTTTCTGACACTTATCTTTAAAAGATCTCCTTGCAACAAGTTGCGTTTGATTGATATTCTTAAAAAGAATTTAAATCAATGTAAATAAGGGGCCCTATCCACGTATCACTGTTATTTTTACAAGTTATGGCTATTTTGGACTATGTTCGTATATTAAAGCAGGGCTGTATTTTGCAACGGGTTTTAAAATTCAAAACGACGCACAGTAGCGGGCCCTAATAAAAATCCCGGACAAAACTTGAGATTGCATTCAAAATTTCACCACCGCGCGCTAACACTTACGAAAAACACATCGATCACATTACACAGCATGAACGAGTTTGCATGAGCGTTTCAGGATCACGCTTTGCTGAACGGTTTAGCAGCAATTGATTTAAGAACAGCTAACAAGAACATTCTAATGATATTCAATTTCTTTTCCTACCGTTGAGCGTCAGTATAATCCTTAAGCCTTGTGCTGAACAAATGTGAATACCAGGATATTCGACAACATTTATTTAAACATAAAGACTGCTCGAAGAGTTTTCAGTTTTTTACATTCAAATAATAAATAAGTTCGTCCAGAAGAAATAATGCCAGGTTTGAAAACCACTTTATGTATCACATATTGAAATAAACTCTTCCAGTTTCGTGGATATACCTAAAAAATCAGTCCCAGTGGGTCCGATTTGCTGGATGTTGATGCATCATCCGTCCTTCTATACTTAATTCCATGCACCAAAAGCAGAAAAAGGTTGGAAGCAAAGATCTAACAGCTAAATATGACAATCTCATCTTATCACTTGCTCCGCATACTGTCAGTCTGACAATTCACTTCACGTTTTCGTATGGCAGAGATCACCAAAAAATTCGCATTATTTTTCACCACCTTTTTGTAAGGACGTGGCCGTGGCTGTTGCAGATTAAAGAATTGTATATTTATCATTATATACAATGAAATTTTCCAACGCAAAAATGGTAAATCAATCAAGTCAATCGAACATATGACTCAGAGTGCATCTCCATATATAACATCATAACATGCCTTACGGGCCTTTATTTGCCCCAATGTACCATAATAAATATAGAATCAATGTAAAATATGACTTACAATAAAAGATATTTTAGTTACTAGATAAAGATTGTCGCTGTCGTCGCTGTCCGGAACATCTTTTGCTGGCGAGGATAGGGAATCTAAATGTCAAAGAAGAAAAATCCATACGATTTGACAGGTATGCGCCACACATGTTTCGGACAGCAGAACAAAGGGAACAGAAGCGACAATCTTTATCTAGTAACTAAAATATCTTTTCTTACAATATTCAACATCTTTTTAAAACCCCAAAACACAAAAAAAAAATTGAGCGAAAAAAAATGTCCATATAATCGAGGTAAAAAGTCCATATAATCGAGGGTCCATATAATCGAGGTAAACCTGTATAGTAGACTGGCCCAGGAAACAAAAAGTTGTCTAATTCCACGGGGCACCCCCCAGGATTGTGTCTTTGGGTGAGAAAATCAATCTCTGAAAATTTCAGCTCAATCGCTTGTTGCATAAGCTGACGCATTTGATTTGAAGTTTGTATGGGGATTTCAGCCAAAATGTATAGGAAAATACACCTCCGTCACTTATTCGATCTGGAAATTGGTTCTGATTGCTCGATTGACCTCAGAAACGCAAAAACGGCAGTTGGTATGCTACAGAACAATTCCACAGAACATTGTATGATGATTAAATGAACTTTTATACAGGTTTCGGCTGATGCGATTCGACAAATAATTTCAAAAATACACAATTTAGCTCCTAATAAATCAGTCGAAAACTATATAAAAGCTCATTTAATCATCATACAATGTACTGTGAAATTTTTCTGTAGCATACCAACTGCCGTTTTTGCAATTCTGAGGTCAATCGAGCAATCAGAACCAATTTCCAGAACGAATAAGTGACGGAGGTGTATTTTCCTATACATTTTGACTGAAATTCCCATACAAACTTCAAATCAATTGCGCCAGCTTATGCAACAAGCGATTGAGCTGAAATTTTGAAAGATTGATTTTCTCACCTTAAAACACAATTCTGGGAGGTGCCCCGTGGAATTCGACAACATTTTTTTCTCCCCATACTAAGCTGGGCCAGTCTACTGTATAGAGAATGTTGGTGAATTTGCACAGAAGAAGAAGAAGAAGAAGAAGGACACAAAGCAACAACGAAAAAATATCTGTGAATCCCCTCGACCCTGCAAAAAGGAAAGGCGCAGAGTCCCGTTGTTTGAGTGGCTCGAGGATGAAGCTACTCGACAAGAAACAGTCGAAGAAGATAAGCTTAGGATAGCAAAAGCTATAAGCTACTTCGAGTCAAGTACGAGACACTGAAGACGACCTTACTGTTGAGGTCGAAATACGTATCTGTCAAGGTACAATTAAGTGGTGGGATTAAATGGGATTGTACAAAATCGTCTTATGACAAGTGAAGACATTCCACTAAAAATTAGAAGGGTTGTGTACAAGACACGGCCGCTCGACGCAAACTACGTATAATCTCATATATACGTAAAACCTTGTATACATGACACAATAGCGAATTTCAACCAAAAATTATCACAATCTGTTCTCAGAATAAACATTCTTCTCAGTCACCACCGACGACCATACAGATGTTACTTGGACCGCTACCAGCGCAGCCATCGTCTCAAGTCAATTCACAAAGCTCCTCTCACGCGCTCGTTTGCGGTTTTGCTTGAAATTGTCGTGCGGTTGTCATCAGCATCGGCAGCGTTCAATAGAATTTGTTTAGAATTTTTAGCAGAACAGGTTTGTCGACAGCGAGTTAAAATCAGAGAGAAAATTGCACTTGCACTATTCTTCTGTCACCGACGACAGCTACTCAATGATTATCCGCTTATTTGCTACATACGTCATATTTGTGAATAATTTCCTGCAGCAACTACCCGTCAACGGCCGCCACTGGTAAAAAATCCTCTCAATGCCCCTTTCCAGTCACTAACAGCAGCAAAACGAAAGTAAGAACATTGCGAGAAATTTTACTTGTGCGACAATTTCCAATACAGCAAACAAAACCTCCTTCTTCATAAAATGATGGTCCTGAAAATGGACCAATTAAGTGCACCATTTCCTATCAGTATGCGAGTAAATTTAGCTTTAGTATGTTCATAAGAGAGACTTTCATCCCAAGGCTGGCTCGTCTCTTCCCAACAAGGTCTCAAGAAGCATAAATAAGTTCTTCTCAGAAACTCATTTGAAACGGAAAGTTGATTTCAACTGCATTTTCTTTAAAAAGACATAACGATTACGTTGTTATCCATCCCAATTTATTTGATAATTCATCATTATTCGCCGCGGTAGCGTCTATAGCCATTCAACGGTAGAAAGATAAACTCGGTTGCTGATATTAATTGTAAAGTCGCATAACTGAAAAGAAAACAAACATTTTCTGATGAACCTACTATATTGGATATAAGAAAGCTGCTTTCCCGAGCTCTAGTCACTCAGTTAATCATTTGGTTGCTCTCAGTGATTGTGGAGGCGCATCAATACCCGTACATCGCGTCGTATCATGATCCCCATTTTGATCGGAAGATAGTTGATTAGAGACGAATTATCTCTACAAATTGAAAGTGGCAATCATGGCGTCGGTAGCAGTGCCAGCCACATCAGAACTGTCCGTCGACAGTGGTTGCAAAAAAATAGCCGCGCTATCGTCTGTCGTTCAGCAGTATAAAGAGCAATCTTTACGCAAATTCAAACATCAAATTCAAACACGGCAAATCAAACCCTTCTCTTTGTATAGTAAATGGTCCTGACAAAGGACCTTTTTTTAAAAGCGCCTTTGCAATTACTAACAGCATGTGAGCAACGATTTTATTTGAGTGGTGTTCTTACTGACGACGTGTTTTCTTTTTTGCCTGCCATTGTTGGATAATTTTCACTTCGGTGGACATTTTCGGTAAAACCAATCCTCTACTGTGTATAACGGTGGTCTTAACAAAGGACCGATTAATTTTAATTGGACCACGACCACGGTCCGATGATTCGTTGCTACGGACGCCGGATGGATCACGCTCCGTGAAATCTCAACCGTAAATGACGCGCTGCTGCTTCTGCCACGATAGCCACACACACACACACCACCGAACGCCAACGCCATCGAGCCGTTGTTTCTAGACCGCTACCAGACGGTCCCCGCGCCAGCGAAGCGGTCCGCTCGCGGTGAAATCTCGAAAGAAAATGACGCGCGCGTGCAAGACACGACTCTTTTTATGTACAGGAAAAATTAAGCGGTGGGCCAAAGGTTGCGTGCATTAAAGTAATCTGATGTCCGTGTTGGGGATGCATGAACGAAATTGGTTAGCTCTGAAATTTTAACCAGACGAGAAAAAACTAAAATTTTCAACCATCTAACAGTCTGAAATTTGTATATCTCGTGCTTAGGATCATAGGGGTGTAATAGCTTTGATCGATTTCTCTTCGTCGATGCTTTCTTTTTTTAAATGCAGCGGATTTAGACAGTTTGTCATAGATTTTATGGTTTGAGGTGGTCAATGATGGTTGCATCGCAACATCTCTCTTCTCCGTTATGTGCTATAAAGTACGTCGATTTCTTCAATTAAGGCTCAAGAAAAGTAGGACGATAAATGATTTACCGTTTTGACTCGAAGTCCGGACACCTAAGCACTGCTGAATTTTTAGTTCAATATTTCAAACGGAATTAAGTACTTGACACTGAGTGATACCACACCCTGTCATGATTAACTTATCAAATTTGCTGTAGTGTACTAAAAATGACATTTTGTATGCACGAAATAGCCAATATAATCGAAAACATTGAACATCGCTTGCTTCGAAATCCGGACACAGTATAAGGAATGCTTCAAATACTGGACAATTTTGCTTCAAATTTCCGGACACTTCGAGTTTGGCTATATTGATTCTCTTAATAACCAATTAATTCAAAGACGACTAGTATATAGCATTCAAATTTCTCGATTAATATAAATCCGTAATGTAAGGTTTTTATACAGATTTGTATGGAAATCTGGCATCCCCCCGTTGTATGTACCATTCGTTTTTGATTCGTGGTTAACCAGGACTGACAAATAAAATAGTAATTGAAACCAAGCGGGAGCATTCAACTGCAATATACAACATTGAGAATCTAATAATTTCACCCCGCTTACCCCTCCCTTAAGGTAGAACCATTTTTGGACATTGGACCAGTGGGTAATGAAATATTATCAAAACTGGACAATGAATCTCTCAAGCTCAACGTGGGTAAGCTGCAATAGATCATAAGAAGGATTGGATGACCAAAATTCTTTTCTAATTAATTATGTCAGAAATAATTATGATTAGGAGGAACTGGGAAACGATTGAAATAATTAATTCACGTGGATTGATAAATCCAGACGCGTCCGAGAAATGTTGAGTTTTTTGACGTAGGACTTACGTCTTTCTTTACTATACTGGGTGTCATTTAGATTTTTGGAAATCGAGTGCGTTACGCTGGAAGGGAAGATTTTGAACGTTTCTAGCGCCTTTATCTTTCGATGGATTTTTAAGAATTATTTATCAATCGACTTGGACACTCTCCACCATTTTTCCTATTTTATTGAAACTTTAGATTATTAACGATTAGCTACTGAGAATTTTTATTCTTGTCAAAGCCAGTCAAAATTTCATATGTAACCAATCCCGTGCATTCCTAACACGGACATCAGAATGCGGTACGTCACGGTATGTTCGGGTCTACCGGAAGATTTTCTTTGTGTATAAAAGAAGCAGTGCCTGCCGTGTGCGAGTCATTACAATTTGTGACAACAGCGCGTACTGACGTGCTTTTTACTCCCGCATTTTTCGTTTCGTTCGCTGTGTTTACCTACACAGCGACAGCATACAGTCACCAGCGGTAGAACTGCCGGTGGGTGGGTCTGCGAATATGCATAAAAGAAGTGGGCGCATTTTTTTGTCATTTTGTGCTTGATGATGGTCGGATGCAGTGGTGTCGGTTGCGATGGATGCAATCGCCCATCGCATCGCTCGGGGTTCACGGCTACAGGCCGATGATGGCTGTGGCAGTGAGGGCAGCGGTGGTGGATGAGGAAGAATAAAATTAGAGAGATTTGGTCTGCTCATCCAGATGATGGTTTTCATAATCCATATGATCCCGGGATGGGTATGAGTCATGTCATATGACTGACCATATGTTAAGTTGTGCTTGGTACTGAACCACACGTACATTGAAACATGGTTATACTATAACAGTTCTGATTCCCTAGAAAAAAAAGTACGCTGATGAAAATAAAAATTCGATTAAAATAATTACTTTCATTTATTTGCAAAAGGCATTAGCAATTAAAGATGCACAATCAGCAATAGTGTTAATATCCATTTTAGATTAGAAAATTTCGCTGTCTTACATGTAAATGTTTTAAAAAAGTCCGTAAAAAATAATTTCCAGAAGAATATTTAAATAAACTTTATCTTATTTTTTGTTTTTCATTTTCTGAGAAATTGTATTATTAAACTTGACGTAGACTCGGAGTTTGGGATCAAAACATTAAATAATTTTTCGTTGACGTATTAGCAGTACCTCCTCTATTTTAGTAGGGTTACTGCTCCTTGACTTGTTTCTTATTGTTGTGATTTTTTTCAGCAGTAAGCACGCATGTTAGCAAAAAGAAGCAACGAAATTGGTGCTGTATTTCTTTGTTTGGAAAACGGGACAGTTCCCCTAAAATAGCACATTTTGCCCAAGTCTGGAAGTTTTATAAATAAAATTTTTAAACTTCAAATACTATCATCAATAAGAAATCTATAGATGCCCTACATTTGATTGAGTAAATAAGGGCTTAATAGTTAGAAACAAAGCAATTCTAATTATGTATTTAATTATTAGTTTTATTTCCAGAAGTTTGAATAAACAAATTGCTAATAATTCTACACAGCATGGAAGTTGTCGTTTCCAATATCAATACCTATAATCAAACTCTATAGATCCAAAAGTTAGAAGTTAAATGTAAATACGTTACGTTTATACAAGTCCTACGTCTACTCGCGGTTATGTTGAAAACATTACCCATTGCTCGTTTTTTTTTCAATGAAAAATATTTTATTGAAAATGTTATGAACATCTTAAAAGTAAACCTATTCTGTTTATCACCCCACCATTTCCAAAGCATCAACTCCTGTATACAGCCATCATGTAAATACCAAATAAAGCGACCGACGACGCTCCCAAGCAACACGGAATGTCACTCCAAGCTGGTGAATTTTAGATTGCGTGCGGCTGACGACGGTGGTCGATGCTCTGTGATATTGATTGGGGGGAACCTTGGAATCTTTGGTTTTGCGGTACCGGAAAGGGCAATCAATCATTGTTTGATCCCTGGCTGTGGGTCCCGCTGTCGATGTCGATGCCTCGAAGGTTACACAGGAAGTCGAACCAAATTCCGTTCTCCGGACGGAACGTGCAGTGCAGGGTTGGCAGGCGCGGTTGTTGATGAAAGCGCATTGCCGTATCAATATTCATAATTGAACGAATTAATTAATCTTTCAATGCCCATTTACGTACTACAGAACACATTGCGACACAAAGCCGTTAACGAGCAAATGCATTTTAATTAAAGAGATAAATAGCACATCCGTCCGCATTGCCTGAAGCACTTCGAGTACGATGCTTGTGAATGTCTTCAATTACGGCTTTATTTTTTAATGGATATGAATAATAATATTTTTGCGAAGTAATTTTAAAATGCATTCCGTCAGTTCGAAGATAATTGAGTGTGAAAGGCGAAATGCAGCGACGAATAGCCATTGATAACCGCGAATCGTAGTTGATTGGAAGTTAATTTTATGCTGGGATTCGTTGTTCGGCATAGGTTTTCGTCAGTTATTGGGAATCGAATGTTTGATTTTGCGATGAAGCAATACGATAAGCAATTTTTACCAATATTAAACTTAATGTATCACTTTTTCTATGCTCTGTCATAGAGGCGGACTTCAATTCTAATAAAAACTGTGAAAACTAAATGGGTTAAAACAGAAAGAAAGCCTTTTTTAATATTGTTCCAACCAAAACTTAAAACATTTGCTCTGTATCTTCGTTACTGATTCCATTACTAAACACATTTCCAAAAGTACGTACTCGATTGACACAGTTCGGTCAAACACTTCCGCAACAGTGCCATTTCGTTCTCACATCTTGAGCCCAAGCGTGCATGAAAATCCAATCAAGTCCACCAATCTCGAAACAAACCGAACAATCAGAATTGGTTCAGTTCCGGCCCCATTTTTTCAAACGTAAAAAAAATCATCGGTAGAAAAAAATAGCTTAAACGAATTACAAAACACACACCCATCGACAACCACGCGCCGTAATAGAAGTCATCTTGAAAGAGTGCCACCGGAATTCCCAAACGTCCGTCTCAATGGTGGCAGAATAAAAAAACACAGCAAATAGCAGAATACTTCGAACCGGTGACAAATTGGCAGTCCCAATCCGGTTCCGCGCGCAGTCGGGGACACGTTCGCCAGCGCCTGTCTCTGCGACAGTAAAGGACAATGGTCTCGACCAACCTGGGAACCCGAACTGGCAAAAAGCTAAACAAATAAAATATCCTCGCTCTCGATCTGTTTGGCAAGTGTAGGACAGAAAAAAAAATCCCATCCAACGCGGAACCAGAAAATAGGGATACAGCAAATTTCGAATCTTTACAAATTGAAACTGGATTCCGTGTAAGGTAAAATCGATTACATGTTGCCTTTTTTCTCGCCTGAGGCCATCTCTCGACCCAAGCCGGTTGTCGTCATCGACCGATCGAGTGGATATTCAAAGCAATCTCCTGTGGGGGAGAGGTTTCCAATTGCAAAACAGGTTCGTGGTTAGCTTCAAGAATAGAAGGAATGGAAATTAAGGAATATTATATTTTCAGTGTTGTGCAGAAAATATTGTATGCTGCTTCTCAAGTCTGCATGCCTATTTTCCTGTAGAAATATAGGATTTTTTTCTATTTGTGAATTGGTTCACTGTCCATTGCATCAGGCGTCTATGCCATTTATTATACATACTAAATTTGTGTTATGACTGCTCTATCTTCGATGCATAAGCTTCACAATTCAAATTCTCCATTATTAAGTTTCGTAACGATATTTTTCAATTTTCTTATAAACTTTTCATTGCTAAGCTGTTATGGACCGCGTATTGAAAATCGGGAACTAATATAACCGGGAAAATATCGAACAAGAAAACACGGAATCCAACCACTCTCAATATGGAAGGACAAACGAAAAAAAAGCTTGAATATGCACAACCAGTACCAGCGTTGTAATTTCAGCGAGCGAGTTGTCCTGTGAGCTCAATTCTTCCTAACTCTTTGGATGCTGGTGGTGCGCGGTACAGCAACTCTGCTATAGGCAACACCAAGAAACAACTCTGAATAGTATGCACTATTCTACCGATTGAAGGAACGAGAGGCAAACGAATGCAAATTTATTGATCCAATTTTTAATTTCCAATAAAAATAAATTTTCTTGAATTTTCGATGCGATGCACTTTTTTACGGTAGCCCGCGGGCTGGACCTTGTCGGATGCTCAATAAAAAGAGAAGTTGGAATTCATTTTTGCTTACGAAGTTGACCAAATTTGGTTGTGCTTCTGATGTGTGAACCTTGCTCCTGTATCTATCCTTATTATACAAATTGGATGTGAATAACGGTGATCAAATTGCATTATATTTTCGATAGAACTTTGGAATGTAGTGACCTTAGCAAGAATCATTTTCCAACTGTGAATTAATGAGAAGGCGGTAGTAACGGATCTAATGCATGATCTAATCAGATAGATTCGGTCTGTTGTAGCTATATCGTACATCGTGGGATCAAAAGATTAAGTCATGGATCCACCCCATAAAATATTCGACAGCGCTTAAACATTCTTCTATCCACGATTTCCCGAACGGTGGTGACTGTACCGCCGGTTGTTAGATCTGCTCCAACGAAATATTATTAAAATTAAAAAAGTTTTCTCACCAGCTCTAGTTGCGGGGAGTGTACGTGATGGCTTCCGAAAAGAATGCTAAAACTTTGATTTACCTTAGAGGTGGAGATCGCGAGAAGTTCCACAGCAGCAGCGTGAGAAGAAAGCCCAAACTTTGCCAATCGAAATGTTCGCTCTCCGCCCTGCTGATAGCAAAGCTATCTATTCCGCCCCGCATCAGCGCTGAAATCGTCAATTTCGCTCATCATTACCCATGCTCTTTAGTTCAGCGAAATACTGGGGTAATGCAGGCAATATGGGATACAACGCATAATTATTTTCCGTTCGACGTAATACTTTTGAGTTATATTCCATCGTAGAGATACATTACTATCTGAGAATTAAAATCTGATCTCACTATCCCGAATGCCAGTACCCAGAATGGGACTCTACTCCGAAAGACCATTTGCTCTGCTTTATGTCATGGGCTGCTGTTCTTTGAGGCATTTTGTACCTAACGTCCTTATGCCAACTTTGGCTACCAGTATTTTGGCCACCATTAAATCGGGTCCACGACGTCAGGCATAAGTACGTTAGGCATAAGTACGTTGGGCATAATGTACGTTAGGCATAATGGACGATTACCATAATGGACGTTTGGCATAAATATGTCTCTATATGTCATGGACTGTTCTTTGGGTCATTTTATGCCTAACGTCCATTATGCCTAAGGTCGGTTATGCCTAACGTTCATTATGCCCAACGTACTTATGCCTATCGTCCTTAAGCCCAAAGTACTTATGCCTAACGGCCATTAAATCAATCCATAATATGGTTTCATTAATTTTCACGTCAAAACGTGAAAATCATATTCGGTTTGATGATTATACAACAAAGCCACAAATCGGCCATCTTGGTACCCAAGTGCTTTTTCAGTTATTTCTCAGAAATCATTTGCTTACTTATGCTGAGCAATCGATTTTAATTGCAGCACGGTACAAACATTATTAAGCTAGACACGGGATTTTGGAAATGGGAGTAGAAAAGTATTTCTAGGAGTAGAAAAATATAACCCCCCACTGGACATTGCCGCCACGCTGCTTAGTGTTCATTCAGTTCTTCCACAGTTATTAACCGCAAGCTTTCTAAGCCAAGTTACCTTTTTTGCATTCGTTTATCATGAGGCTAACACGATGATACTTGTATGCCCAGTCGAGACAATTTCCAAACCGAAAATTGCCCTGACCGCCGCCCGGAATCGAACCCAGCCACCCTCAGCATTGTCTTGCTTTATAGCCGCGCATCTTACCGCTAGGGTAAGGATTTTTTAGAATTTTTATATTTTGAGATTTTATGATTTAAATTTTTAGGTTTTTAGATTAGATTTTTAAGATTTCCAGATTTTTAGATTTTTAAATTTGAGATTTTGAGATTTTATGATTTTTATATTTTTGGTTTTTAAGATTTTTAGATTTTTAGATTTTTAGATTTTTGGATTTTTGGATTTTTAGATTTTTAGATTTTTAGATTTCTGAATTTTTAGATATTTAGATTTTAAGATTTTTAAATTTTTAGATCGTTAGATTTTTATATTTTTAGATTTTTAGAATTTCAGTTTTCTGGATCTTTAGATTTCAAGATTTTTGGATTTTATGATTTTTAGATTTTTAGATTTTTAGATTTTTAGATTTTTAGATTTTTAGATTTTTAGATTTTTAGACTTTTAGATTTTTTGATTTTTTGATTTTTTGATTTTTAGATTTTTAGATTTTTAGATTTTAGGATTTTCAAATTTTTAGATCTTTAGATTTTTATATTTTTAGATTTTTTGATTTTTTGATTTTTAGATTTTTAGATTTTTAGATTTTTAGATTTTAGATTTTTAGATTTTAGATTTTTAGATTTTTAGATTTTAGATTTTTAGATTTTAGATTTTTTGATTTTAGATTTTAGATTTTTAGATTTTAGATTTTAGATTTTTAGATTTTTAGATTTTTAGATTTTTAGAGTTTTTAGATTTTTAGATTTTAGATTTTTAGATTTTTAGATTTTTAGATGTATATTTTAGGATTCTTAGATTTTTAGATTTTTAGATTTTTAGATTTTTAGATTTTAGATTTTAGATTTTTTAGATTTTGAATTTTTAGATTTTTAGATTTTTAGATTTTTAGATTTTAGATTTTTAGATTTTTAGATTTTTTTAGATTTTTAGATTTTTAGATTTTGAATTTTTAGATTTTTAGATTTTTGAATTTTAGATTTTAGATTTTAGATTTTTAGATTTTAGATTTTTAGATTTTTAGATTTTAGATTTTAGATTTTTAGATTTTTAGATTTTTAGATTTAGATTTTTAGATTTTTAGATTTTTAGATTTTTAAATTTTTGGATTTTTAGATTTTTAGATTTTAGATTTTTAGATTTTTGATTTTTAGATTTTTGATTTTTAGATTTTTAGATTTTTAGATTATTGGATTTTCAGATTTTTAGAATTTTAGATTTAATATTTTGAGATCTTTTGATTTTAGATTTTGAGATTTTAAGATTTTTAGATTTTTAGATTTTTAGATTTTTAGATTTTTAGATTTTTTAGATTTTAGATTTTAGATTTTAGATTTTAGATTTTAGATTTTAGATTTTTGATTTTAGATTTTAGATTAAATTTTAGATTTTAGATTTTTAGATTTCAAGATTTTAAGATTTTTAGATCTTTAAATTTTAAATTTTTAGATTTTTGATTTTTAGATTATTAGATCTTTAAATTTTTTGATTTTTAGATTTTTGAATTTTTTAGACTTTTGTATTTTTAGGTTTTTGGATTTTTAGATTTTAGATTTTTAGATTTTTAGATTTTAGATTTTAGATTTTTAGATTTTTAGATTTTTAGATTTTAGATTTTAGATTTTTAGATTTTTAGATTTTTAGATTTTAGATTTTAGATTTTGATTTTTAGATTTTTAGATTTTAGATTTTTAGATTTTTAGATTTTTAGATTTTAGATTTTTGATTTTACAATTTTTAGATTTTTGCATTTTAAGATTTTTAGATTTTTAAATTCTTTGATTTTAGATTTTTAGATTTTTAGATTTTTAGATTTTTAGATTTTTAGATTTTTAGATTTTCAGATTATCAGATTTTAGATTTTAGATTTTTAAATTTCTAGATTTTAGTATGTCTCGATTTTTCGATTTTTGATTTTTGGATTTTAAGATTTTTAGATTTTCAAATTTTTAGATTTTCAGATTCTTAGATTTTCAGATTTTTAGATTTTTAGATTTTTAGATTTTTAGATTTTAGATTTTAGATTTTTAGATTTTAGATTTTTAGATTTTTAGATTTTTAGATTTTTAGATTTTTAGATTTTTAGATTTTTAGATTTTTAGATTTTTAGATTTTAAGATTTTAGGATTTTTTAATTTTAAGATTTTTAAAATTTTTTCAATTTTTAGATTTTTAGATTTTTTGATTTTAAGATTTTTTTATTTTTAGATTTTTAGATTTTTAGGTTTTTTTAATTTTTGGATTTTTAGATTTTTAAGATTTTTAGATTTTTAGATTTTTATTTTTTTAGATTTTTAGATTTTTGGATTTTTGGATTCTTAAATTTTTAAAATTTTAGATTTTAAATTTTAGATTTTTAGATTTTAGATTTTAGATTTTTAGATTTTTAGATTTTTAGATTTTAGATTTTTAGATTTTTAGATTTTTAGATTTTAGATTTTTAGATTTTAGATTTTTAGATTTTTTAGATTTTTAGATTTTAGATTTTTAGATTTTTAGATTTTTAGATTTTTAGATTTTAGATTTTAGACTTTCAGATTTTTAGATTTTTAGATTTTTAGATTTTTTAGATTTTTAGATTTTTAGATTTTTAGATTTTTAGATTTTAGGATTTTTAGATTTTTAGATTTTTAGATTTTTAGATGTTCAGATGTATAAATTTTTAGATTTTTAGATTTTTAAATTTTTTGATTTTTAGATTTTTAGATTTTTGAATTTTGAGATTTTGGGATTTTGAGATTTTTAGATTTTTAGATTTTTAGATTTTTAGATTTTTAGATTTTTAGATTTTTAGATCATTAGATTTTTAGATTTTTTGATTAGAATTTTTTAGATTTTCAGATTTTTTGATTAAAATTTTTTAGATTTTTAGAGTTTTGGATTTTTAGATTTTTAGATTTTTAGATTTTTAGATTTTTAGATTTTTAGATTTTTAGATTTTTAGATTTTTAGATTTTTAGATTTTTAGATTTTTAGATTTTTAGATTTTTAGATTTTTAGATTTTTAGATTTTAAGATTTTTAGATTTTTAGATTTCTTTAATTCCTAGATTTTTAGATTTTTAGATCTTTACATTTTTAGATTTTTGGATTTTGAGATTTTTAGATTTTTATATTTCTTTTATTTCTAGATTTTTAGATTTTTAGATCTTTAGATTTTAAGGATTTTAAATTTTTTAGATTTTTAGATTTTTAGGTTTTTAGATTTTTAGATTTTCAGATTTTTAGATTTTTAGATCTTTAGAATTTTAAAATTTTAGATTTTTAAATTTTTAGAATTTTAAATTTTTAGAATTTTATATTTTTGAATTTTTAGATTTTTAGATTTTTAGATTTTTAGATTTTTAGATTTTTATATTTTTAGATTTTTAGATGTTTAGATTTTTAGATTTATAGATTTTTGGAATTTTAGATTTTTAGATTTTTATATTTTTAGATATTTATGTTTTTGGATTTTAAAATTTTTAGATTTTTATATTTTTAGATTTTAAAATTTTTAGATCTCTAGATTTTTAGATTTTTGGATTTTTAGATTTTTAAATTTTAGGGTTTTCCAATTTTTAGATTTCTAAATTTTAAGATTTTTAAATTTTTAGATTTTTGGTTTTTAGATTTTTATATTTAAGATTTTTTTGATTTTTTTTATTTCTAGATTTTGATTTTTGATTTTTAGATTTTAAGATTTTTAGATTTTTAGATTTTTAGATTTTTAGATTTTTAGACTTTTAGATTTTCAGATTTTTAGATTTTTAGATTTTTAGATTTTTAGATTTTTAGATTTTAAGATTTTTAGATTTTAAGATTTCTAGATTTTTAGATTTTTAGATTTTTAGAGTTTTAGAGTTTTAGATTTTTAGATTTTTAGTTTTTTAGGTTTTTGAATTTTTAGATTTTTAGATTTTTGGATTTTTAGATTTTTAGATTTTTAGATTTTTAGATTTTTAGATTTTTAGATTTTTAGAGTTTTAGAGTTTTAGATTTTTAGATTCCAAACCCTTTAGACTTTAGCTCCTTTAGGTTTTTGAACCCTTAGATCTTTAGACTTTTGAACCCTTTAGATCTTAGATCTTTTAGATCTTGACTAGATCTTTAGATCTTTAGATTCCTTTAGATTTTGACTCCTTTGACTCTCGATCTTTAGACTTTAGACTCCTTGACTCAGATCTCTTTAGACTCCTCAGATCTTTGTGATCTTTAGACTTTAGACTTTTCAGATCTTGTGACTCCTCAGACTTTAGACGACCTTTGATCTTTAGACTCCTTCAGACTCTTTAGATCTTTAGATCTTTAGACTTCTTTAGACTCTTTTAGACTTTTAGATCCTTAGACTTTAGACTTTGAGACTTTAGATCTTTTAGACTTTAGACTCTTTAGACTTTAGATCTTTAGATCTCTTTAGACTTTTAGACTCTTTTAGATTTTTAGACTTAGATTTTAGACTCCTTAGATTTTTAGATTTTAGATTTTAGATTTTAGATCTTTAGATTTTTGTGATTTTGTGACTTTTTTAGATTTTTAGATTTTTAGATTTTTAGATTTTTAGATTTTTAGATTTTTAGATTTTTGAATTTTTAGATTTTTAGATTTTTAGATTTTTAGATTTTTAGATTTTTAGATTTTTATATTTTTGAGTTTTTACATTTTTAGATTTTTAGATTTTCATATTTTTAGAATTTTAGATGGTTAGATTTTTAGATTTTTAGATTTTTAGATTTTTAGATTTTTAGATTTTTAGATTTTTAGATTTCTAGATTTTTAGATCTTTAGATTTTTAGATTGTTAGATTTTTAGATATTTAGATTTTTAGATTTTTAGATTTTTAGATCTTTAGATTTCTAGATTTTTAGATCTTTAGATTTTTAGATTTTTGGATTTTGAGATTTTTAGATTTTTAGATTTTTAAATTTTTTAGATTTTTAGATTCTTAGGTTTCTATATTTTTAGATTTTTAGATTTTAAGAATTTTAGATTTTAAGGTTTTTTGATTTTTATATTTTTAGATTTTAATTTTTTTTGATTTTTGGGTTTTTAGATTTTTAGATTTTTAGATTTTAATTTTTTTCTGAACAGCAGTTCAGTGAATGTCCTGTCCTTTGTATCATGCTACTTAGATGTTAAGTGTTCAGTGTGTGCGACCTCTGGTCGAAGACGGTGATTCTGTCTTTTTTCTGAACACTCAGTACTAAGTACGACCACACCACCCCCATTCCCCTTATCTAAGGCTTAGACTTCGATGCCAACAAAATGAATTGAAAACTTTCTACCGATAAAGAACCATTCCAGTGTGAGAACGAATCCACTCAACGAAGTGTCAACACCTGAGAAGATCCAAATTTCAATATTTCGGAATCAGAACTTCGCTCCAACCGTGAACGCCAACATGAGCTGACGAACATTGAGCTCCCGCGCTCCAGCTCTATACAACTGGAAATTGAGCAAAACTTTCCCCACCGTCATACACACGCACGATAAGTTTCCATCGGGGCATGGTGTCAGTGTACGTGAGGGAGGATGGTCCGAAATGCACCCCTTCAGATTTTCAGATGATTTCCTCATTTAAGGTAATCCCATGAAACATTTGAACCTGGTCATAGCTGCAAATTTTGTAAGATAATCAGCATCACATATAAGTGGAAATGAAATGCCACTTTGAACAAAATAGCAATAAACAAGCACCTGTGATAATATTGGAAATTGAATTTTGGTTGCACTATTCGTTCGAAAAAGTAATAAACCCTACGAGTAATTGAGCGAACTTTGTGCCACCCTCCCCTACAGTAGTTCCACGTAAAGACAAAGAAAAACTGCCAGAGTTACACATAAATGGGTAAAGCAAAGTTAGCTGACTGTGACGCTTCTTCCTTCAGTTATCATCCCCGACTCGAGCTTTGAAAAAATAAATTGAATTCGAAAGTTGGCGGAAATTTCATTTATTTTGCCGGGAACGGCTGGAACAAGGAAAAGTGCTATACTTTTTGCATGATGCTGCAGTGAAAAGAAATTTTGGTGTAGTCGCAGTTATATTCAATAAAGCATACTTTCTATCCAGAAGTTCTCTAACGTGTATTGTAATATTGACACCAAATATCAATTTGATAATCTACACTCAAACTAAATTGAAAAAAAGGACAATTACAATTACTAGCAAGATTTCTTGAAATTCTTTTAGAGGAAATTGCAAATCATCGAGATTGTGAAAATTCAAATTTTTTTTTGTATGTAAATCACGATTGTGGTAGTGTGGGATGTAATTCGAAGTTAGCTAAAAATGAGATGGATATCGGGGCTTTCAGTAAGATGAATAAAATACGATAAGATGGAAATCGGTGCAAATCGGTGAGATTTTAAACAACATTCAATGAATAAATTATGGAAGTTACAAAATTTCTTGATATAAGGTCATTTTTCAAATGTGAGTCTATTTTTGGTTGTAAATTGACCGTCAAATGCTTTTGCTTCGTTTATACGTGCACGTTGGCTTAATGAGATGGATATAGAGATAGATATCCTATCTTGGCTGTGCATATGCACAGCACATGTTTCGAAATGAACAAATTGATATGCAATATGCGAAAAAGAATGTGTAGGGGTTGCCACGCCTATCTAGAGAGTTGGAGGTTGAGGGTTCGAGTCCTTCCAAGACACGTGGATTCTTTTTCGCAAATTTCATATCAATTTGTCCATTTCAAAACATGATTTTACTCAGTTTTCTCGTGTTTTACGAACTTTTTGAAAAACCTCCTAAAAACACGCGTAGGAAACCGCGTACAGTATCTACTTACGCAAGTTATAGAAAATGCCAAACCAGAGGTGTCTTATGAATCCGAGGTGAGTTTAGACAAATGTGGGCACCATGCGGTTGCCGGAGCACAAGCCTTACATTGTCACATGGTTAGTCGTCCTTAAGGAGGTAAGAAACCTGAGCAGCACACATGTTGCACAAAAATTTCTGTGACTCATATGCAATCAAATTTGACCTGCTGAAACCAAATCGATGTTGATTGTGCTGCTAAGGAAGAAGAAATGGAAAAATTTGCTCCTTAATTCTTGATAGGGTAGGCCGAACATCTGTGGGTGCGACAAGATTAACCAACTGTACTTCACAACGGATATCATCAACAAAACGGAAATTGTTCTGTCTTTTAAAAGTTAATTTGTACTTTCGATTAAATTTATAACTAGAACCTCAGTATCGCAATACAAGTAAATGGTTGTCATCATCTAGCATATGTTGTTTGCGTATGCGCTCTCAGAAAAACTTCAAAAAGCGAAAAAACGTAAATTGCACAACATCCCACCCATTCGAATTGTGTACACATTGTACTTCCCGTTGGAATCCCATCAAAACAGCACAGGTGAGGCAAAGTTCGTTAGGCTCAATTTGCAATCCAAAAGCTTAAAGGTAGTTTGCAGATTGCAATTTGCCATATGTTGGAATGTCTGCATGAGACACGGAACGAAGGAAGCCGGCAATTCGAGTAGAAACTTTTTTCATTTCTACTGAAAATTATTTTAAACGAACTGTAAATTACCTGATTTCCTGGCAGTAATGGCAAATCAGGAATACCTACAGGAAAAATCGTTTCCCAGTTTCGTCGCAAACGGAAGTCTGTGCACAAATCCCGGATATCGGATTCGGTCCATAAATCACGATGACGACTAGGTAGGTACCCGGAGTAACGAGGCGCACCGAAAGATCAAAAGTTTGTGACTGGCAGCGATTTGTTGGGCGACCCCCTTTCTCGTCCGAGTGGCAACATAGTGCACCGGGGTCCTCAAATGGCGATTTATCAAAAGTTAGCAGCGAAAATGGTGCTGATGGTGATGTGAACAAAGTGTAACTTTCAACACTCTCATGGGGGCTGGACGAACGCCCCAGCCAGCCAGCCAACCAGCCAGCATCTCGACACGGTAGAGGGCTCTTCAGGCGTCATCAAATGTGCAAATATCTGGGCTGAGATGTTGCTGCTGCACTGGCACACAAAAAATATATATAAAACACAAACAACTGGAAAAGCTTTTGCGGTTGCCATTTAATGGTGGGAGTGATATTTCTCGGCGGAGTTTATTTTTTCGTTGCCGTTCGGGGTTCTGGTGGGTAATACTTTCCCGTGCTGGATGAAGAGTTGAGTGAAGCTGGATAACCGAAGAGTGCATAGTTTCGCGCTGCTGGGGTGCAAAGTTTATTCGTCCATTAAAAGTTGGAACAATGTGAAAGTAAATATACGAGTGGGTGGGAGAAAGATCCATATGAACTAAAGCACTTCCGGGATTGGCGAAATGAAGATATGGTGCCCAATGGTTGGATTTCAAATTTAGGAAATTGTAGAAGGATAAATGCTTTAAAAGTTCTTACATAGGAAAATGTGTTATTTTCGATGAAATATTATTCACTTCACGGGAGTATCTTGCACAGACGGCCCAATCATATGCAGATCATGGAGGGAATTTGTTTATCCCCGTGTGTCTTGAGCGCAGGCAGCCCGGTACGTTGGTACTGCCTGGAGTGACATTTCGTCTACTTTTCTTCTCCTCAAGGAAGTCCTTCATTTCGATGGTTTTGCTCGTAAGTGATTCCGGGTGCCAAGTCCAAAGTTGAAACAGTTGGTGCACTGTTTCCGGTGTCGTCGATTGGTAACGACGGATCAACGTTGCTTTGCCAAAAATCTTTGGAGGAGTTTATCGCGCCTTCAATTGCTTTGCGCTTCGGCCCCTTGTCAGCGACCTGTTCGGTCACCACGTTTCCCATGCTGGGCCGGGAGAAAACAAAGCCAATGTGAACGAAATGGCGGGAAAACGGACGATCGAACAATTTATAACTTTTCTAGAAACCACGAGCCACAAATATGTCCGAACATGTGTCTTTACCAGATACGAGTTCTACTGATCTACAGCAGCTTGCAACATGTGTGCTGCTCGGGCGTGTACGATGTAATAATCACAAGATGACAACTCTAAGAACTGCTCGTTCTAGCTTGGATACTACGGTACACGATCAAATAGGGCAAAGAGGAGTCCCGTGGTTCAAAGGTTTCGTTTGAGTTGTTATTAATTGGCTGGGTGGATGCTAATGAAGATGAAGAAGTAGCTTCTGGAGTAGCCGGCGTTTGTTTCCAAAAATGACGGGCATTAGCGACATGGACTTTGAACTCACGGAATTGTTTCATTGTGATCACGTTGCGTATCAATGGCGCTCGATTTAAGATCTTAGTGAAGTCAAACCTTGAACGAAAAAACACGACATTATTGAAAAGGGTTTATATCTCGAGACTAGATATTTAGCCACGACATACATAACATATTGCTTACAACCGTTTTGGACATGAAAACTAAAATTTAGTAATAATATTAACTAATACACTAAATGGTCCATTACAACCACCAATGGACCCCCTTGCAACCACACATTATGGTTAATAGGCATAAGGATTATGTGCAAATGGAAAATGTAAATCAAATGGGGGATCATAATTGTAAATCATAACGTAAACAAACACGACGTTGCATATTATCGACCCGGGAGTGAGCAAATTAATAAGCATTCTAGCATAATTCAGCATCATTTCTTCAATGCGCAGATTATATACAAATCTATAGAAAAAACGGGCATGAAAGTGAAAAAGAGGAAAAATTACGGTTGTTCAACCACATTGATAATTATCAGGAAGCAACCCTTATTGAATCTCAACTTGAGGTTGGATAAGAATGCACATCCAGACATATTTTGGTAATTTACGTTTGCCTTTCTCGTACAACAAAGTTGTACCGAAGGGATATAGGATTAGCATAGCATAGCATATGTGATTGTAAAAAAAATCAATGATTCCGAAATGCAATTTCCGATTAGGCCAATTTTCAATAGTGCAAAGTTTAATCTGATAAGTATATGTTATACAAAGAGTTGTCCTTAGTCAGTTTTGTTGAAGCCTTTGCTGCTTTCGGACGTGATCGCACTGAGCGCTGTGATTTGTTTCTTTCGTAGCAGTATTATCGGTCCCTCTGGTTCGGTACACGGCGACTATGGTGGTTGCACTCCGCCAGAACACGTTCAAAGTGGATTTCCGCGACTTCGTAAAACGTCCAAGCTATGAAGATGTCCATAAATTCGTTTTCGGAACTATTGGTTTACGACCGAATCAGGTTCAACGGGTGCAAATGAACCACATACAGTGTTGTGTGCATGTTAAGGTGAAGGTGGGTTGAGTACCAAAACAAAGCTTTGAAAGTATTGGTACAATAAAAACTATCATATACTGTAGTAGTATTGGTGTCGTATTTATAAAATAACAAAGAATATTAGTAGGGTGGTTCAAAAAACGACCCAGTTCCACCACGTTCACTCGATTCCGTCCCATGCTCCGAGTGTCCTAAAACAACCGATTTGAACAAAAACTGGTTGAGCGTAAACCGATTCAAGTTTGTATGAAAACTAGTAAGGGAAACTAAACCTTTTATTACACTGGCTACGGCGCCTCCCCTCCAAACGCTGGCGAAAAGAGAACCCACATAGCTGAAGGCAATATCCCAGAGACTTCACTGAACGAAAACCGCACCGCAGGAAAGATCCATATTTTATGTAACGCAAAAAATGGCATTTCATACCCCGCTCACCCCAATATCACACTTTTTGTATGAAGCATCTGCTGCTGGTGCGATAGTGTAGACTAGATTAGACTAGAAGTATCTCCCCCTGGTGCGATAGATATCTCTCGCTAGCGCTCAATGACGGAGTGCCAGAATCAGAATAATGTTAAATTCAACCTCGCCATTTCAACTGTCATACAAACCTAAAACGGCTTGTGCACGGTAAGCCTCTATTCGAAACCACCCAAACCATTGGATGACACCCAAATTATAAATCATAATCGACTGAGCGTGGCGGAGCAAAATTATTTTTTGAGCCACCCTACTTATTAGTTTGCTGCTGCCGGTGCCAGTGCACCGCGGTGTTTACATTCGCTCCGCGATCAGTTTTTAATCGTTTTTTTCGGGCAATAATATCAGTTTATATTAAGTTTTCGGTTTAAACAAGTGACTGATTTCGAAAAGTGATGTTTAATTTGCATTCCATCAACATTTCGGGCTGCTCATGTGCGGAGAAGTGAGTAAAAAATTGATTTTTCCGTGCCCTTTGAGAAGAAGTGAAGTGCAGTGATAAACCCACCAAATCGCGAACGGCTATCAAATTGGCACGAAACTGCTGATAAATGATAATATTTGAGCCGAAATACATAGGACTCTTTGGATAAACATGTTCATTATCACGGGAAGTGAATAAATATGCTGTGAACAGGTTAGTAATTTCAATATTAGACTTTTGTTCGATGCTGTTCGATGCATCCGAATGTTGGTGGGAGAGGAGTGCGGGAGGTGTGGGGTTGACCCGTGGAAGGTCCGGTGCCATATTGACTGCCATCGTGGGTCTCTTCCAACTATGTCCTTAAATGCAACGATTTAGAAACTGCTCTAAGGGTGGTAGAGCAACATAATGACTGTCACGAGCTCGAAGTTGATGGTAAACAATACAAAGTGCGTTTGGCGATGAACGACGACAGAATCGAAGTGAAAGTTCACGATCTTTCTGAGAATGTGTCCAATTCAGAAATTGCTACATTTTTACAGCAATATGGAGAGGTTTTCAATGTGAAAGAAGCCGTGTGGGGTAAAAGTTTTGCAGGCAAGGGCATTCCTTCTGGTGTGCGTGTTGTTCAAATGACACTGAAAGAGCACCTGAAATCGTATATCACGATAAAAAACGAAAAAACATACGTTTCCTACAATTCGCAGCCGGCTACTTGTCGGCACTGTGCCCAATTGTTGCATGCAGGCAAATCTTGTGCAGAGAACAAGAGAAGCCTACAGCACACAACATCTCATCCATCAGTGGCCTCGGATGAACGAACGTGTGATGCCCCCGTCATCGCTGTGATGCCAAAGAAAAAGAGTGACGATAAACCACAACAGCTGCAGCAAAAGCTTCAACAGCAACAGCATTTGAAACGAACAGCGAATCAAATTGATCCGTCGAAAGAGAAATCGCCGCCACGAAAGAAGAAAGAAAAAGAATCCTCAGTAGCTACCCACGGTGTAAACGAGATGGCTGAAGTTTCTAGCAGTGATGAAATGGAGACAGAAGAAGAACCGGAATATGACGAGGATCCCGAAAAGTGGATAGTTTGGTTACAGAAGAAACAGAAGAAGAAAAAATGTAAATCGAATTGTTAAAATTATTAGGTTTTAAGAGATGAGCCAGCCTAGGGCTGCAAGTCTCTATAATAAAGATAAAAAAAATAAAAAAAAAGTTTTCCTTAGTCTTCAAAGTTAGACTAATGAATATTATTATATGGTCCATGATTCGCCGTGCAGCTTAGTCTTGCTGGTATGGCATGACCGCTGTACGGATCTGTACGGCACGTTGCATCCTTCGTCTAGTATTGAGGCAGATTGATCGAAGGGCCGCAATCTCGGCACTTCACCAGTATACCTGGCGTCTGCTATTTCTTGGCAGGGCTTTCCTCGGCATGGTGGCGTCGCACGCGCGTTATAGGACAGCTACCAACGCATCCCCACTTAGACCTTCAGTGTTGGCTTCCAGTCCCAGGGCCGCGATGAAAACTTCGCTGTCGAAGTGATTGGTCCTCCACCACGGACCTGACAGGGATCCCCGGACCTCGGATGTTGCACGCCATAATTGATCTTAAAGCGAATTGCTAGATGATTACTGTGGTTCCAGTACAAGTCTGGTGCCTGACAATGACTGACAAACGTTACATCAATCCATGATTCGACCTTGTTCCTTCTGAACGTGCTAGTGGAACCATCATTGACTAGCACTGCGTCGAACTTTACTAGCGCCTCTAGTAGCGCTTGACCCTTTCGACTGCACTATGGGGAATTGACCAGTGCATGATGACGTAGGTTGACAGTTCACAGAGCTATTTTACCTGGACTTAGTCTCCGGCGAAGCTTTCGATAAAACTGTTTGGTCATTTTATTCGCATGTAGATGTCCTTTGTGATTGATTTCATGCTGAATGCAAAGAAAACCACTGAAATACTCGGATCACAGCAATTTTGAACTGAAAATATGAATTTTAATTTTCTCCTAATCGATTTTTTTTCTAACACCTTGTAAAGAAGCTCTGTGAACTGTCAAAATAAGTGAGGTTAAGTTAGAGTTTGCATTGGTCTATCGCGATAAAATGCCAAGAGCCAATCAATCCTGGAAAGCTGGACAGTTATTGTAAAGCAAACTACCGGTTATATTTGCGGCTGCATGATTGATTTAAATTTCCTGCTACGATGCATAAAGTCCTCGCCCATGCTCGGAATATAATAATTCATTCACCAGCACCACTTGGAATGTTGGCTGAAGAAGCAGCTGAGTGCCGACACAAGCACTTAGAAAAAAGTCAGACTCATCATGCCAGGAAAGCATAAAGAGAGGAAAATTTTCATGACTTTTTCATTCGTGCTATGAACTCGTCGGATCATTGATAAGTTCCCTCAACTTAGGTAACCGACTTCAAAATAAATCTAATCTGGTGCAGAATACTTTTACATCTTGAAGCTTTTATTACATGGAGTTCGTATAGCTTTCATAGAGCTTTATATTGTATTCCCTTTACTTGTTTCAATGGTTTAGAGTCTGAATCAATTTGAAAAATCCTTCAAAGACAACCTGTTGCCCTTCTAGATGCAAAGGCCTGTATTCCGCGGAGTCCTTGAGAAACTTAGAACATCTGTAGAACTCAATACACACGAAAACAATAAACAATTTTCTAGTTCGAACTCTACAGGTCTGTGCTACAATAAAATACATATCTATATACTGCTGTGTACATTAGGGTGGTTCAAAAAATTGATTTTGCTTTGAGTGTCCTCTGAAAATTTGAGCTCATTTGGATTAAAACTGATTTAGCACAAGCCGTTTCAAGTTTGCATGCAAATTAGTATGGGAGAATTTATTTTTTCATCATACTGTTAATAACGCTTCCCCATTAAGCGCATTTCAAAAGAAAACCTTCATAGCTAAAAGGAATACTCAACAGCTTTCACTCAGTGAAAACCGCATCTTAATTAATCGTTCCAATAATTAGTAATCGAATTTAATCTATACCGTGGTTTTCTGGAGCTAATTGCATAACTCCTCAACAGGCAACATTGCTGCTCGTGGCGCGAAAGATAGCACACACAAATTCAGGCTACTATGTTGCACTGCACATTTCAGTGATGCCCTGAAAGAAGTTTAACGATCATGTCTGAAGATTCGCAACCTGTATTAAAATCGATTACTAATTATTGGGGCGATTAATCAACATGCGGTTTTCGTTGGGTGAAAGCTGTTGAGTATTCCTTTTAGCTATGTAGGTTTTCTTTCAACCTGCGCCTCATGGGGAAGCGTTATTAACAGTATAATGAAAAAATAAATTCTCCCATACTAATTTGCATGCAAACTTGAAATCGCTTGTGCTAAATCAGTTTTATTCCAAATGATTTCAAATTTTCAGAGGACACTCAGAACATGATAAAGAATCAGATGAGCACTGTGGAGCAAAATTGATTTTTTTAACCACCCTAGTTTACATGTTATGTTCGTAAATAACAGAGATATATTCCGTGGAGATTAAAAGGCTGTATTCCAGGAAGTTTGGAGACCTTAGAAGCAATAATGATCTGCAAAACAAGTATTTTAGATATTTTAAACATTAATCTACGATATAAGTGTGAAATATTGCTGAAATGAATTGAAAACATTTACGGCCACCTACTTGTACAAAGCCTGCCCCACTGTGCCCAAGAGTTAAAATCTCTTGCTATGACAAACGGCTTACAACCCACTAGATCAGACGATAGCCTATCGATCATCTGGTTAAACTTTTCTAATGGCCACCTTTTGGTGGGGTATAGCAGCTACACTAGCACACATCCAATTGCCGTTATCGACAGGGACATTGTACGGGTCGGACAGGAGGACGACATCGGTACTCGACTCTGAGACCGACTGCCACAACAGCTGCTGGGCAGTTACACAGCAGTTAAGATTTAGCTGTGTTACTTGCACGGCTTCTTCTTGTTTATCTCTCCGATGGGACACGAGACCCACCCATAACGTGGTTACAGGCTTGCTTTTTGTTGGCGCAGAAAAGGCACTTTGGTAACTTATCACATTCATCCGCCTTGTGCCCTTCCTCAACACAACGACGGCACCGGTTGCAACAGTCTGGGGCCTTACAGTTGTAGGACTTGTGTCCCGACTCTAAGCACCGATAGGGTGGTTCAAAGTAGGGTGGTTCAAAAAATGGTTTTCGTTGGGTGAAAGCTGTTGAGTATCCCTTTTAGCTATGTAAGTTTTCTTTTAACCTGCGCTTAATGGGGAAACGTCATTAACAGTATAATGAAAAAATAAATTTCCCCATACTAATTTGCATGCAAACTTGAAACGGCTTGTGCTAAATCAGTTTTAATCCAAATGAGCTCAAATTTTCAGAGGACACTCAGAACATGGTAAAGAATCAGATGAGCACTGTGGAGCAAAATCGATTTTTTGAACCACCCTACTGTCCACTGAAGGCGGCTGGAGTTTGCGCACTGGGCATACTGACCAGCTGAACTTCAACTTTCCTCGCTCCATTACCTTTCTGGCTTCCGCAACCAGTAACCACCGGTCTTACTGCGTCTGACGCTTCGCATGCCCTGACCCAACGCCGAAAGCTTTTCGGCCGCCTGCATCGATTTAAGGACTTCAGTGTACATTGCCTTATCCCAAGTAACATTTCAAGTTTTATTCCGCTCTAGGAATGGTTTTTAAGATCAATTTATAAGATCTAACAATAAAACCGAATAATACACGGCAACCTTCTGATGACCACTATAAGAGTAAGATATTGCCAAGTGGCCCTCTCCAGATAATCACTATAAACCTATTATAAGAGGATTTAGAAACCCTTTTTAAACCACCCGCAAAAAAGGGAATTTGGCTGCGGCAGCTGTCAAAACGTTGCTCTGAAAAAAGAGAAACAAAACTTTGCAGAAAAATAATAACAAAATGGATTGTTGGTGGAAGTTATGATACAAAATAATATTTTTTTCAGGTTGTTTTTTTTCGATTCAGTACAATTGAAAGGAAGTGCGCGTCTAACTTTATGGTCAAAGCTGGCGAAAAAATAACGTTGAACACCACGCGCCGGCAGTATAACGTAATTCAGGGAAATAAATCGAAAATATTCATCACCACAACACCTAGGATGTCCACTAAATCGATTAGTATTTTTGAGTAAATTATTAATAAATAAAATTAATTATCAGAAAAATTATGATACGCGGTGAAAATGTCGTTAAATCATGAATTTTATATGAAATAATTCACTGATTGCGAAATGCTACTTAATTTTCAATATGGCCATCATGGAATTTGATCAGAAAATTTTCGCTTTTATTAAACATCGTCATAAACTCTTCGCAATGCAAACATTCTTATGAAGGTTATTCATTTGACCACATTATGACCAAAAATTTGAGCTTTATTCGAGCGTTGAAAATTGGATTTATTACGCTCTTTATCACAACCATAGATATGTTCATATGGTCAATAGGAATTTGACGTTTGAAGCTTTTTGAAGCAGATTTATGAGAGGTTTATTGATAGCAATAAGAACGCCAATAAAACTGAGCAATTAGCTTGGTGATTGCTGTCATAAGTCTGCAATAAGAATTAGATAAATCCAAGAAGCATGGAAATTGTTACTTGGGATCAGTTTTCCCCAACAAGGCCTCGCTACTGACCAGCTGCCAGGGGTTTTCGGTCCCTTGTAACGATGGCACCGGCCCACAGTGGGACCAATTTCAAAAAAGACGGTCATAAATGTCAGAAGTGAATAAAATGGCCTTGCAGGCCACATATTGGGATATTTCATAGAATAGATGGTTCATCTTCTCGGCACCACCGATCCGTAAGCTAGAGTTCTACTACCGGGCCGAGAGGTGGGTCACCAGTCGTCGCAAGTACGCTTCAGTTCTCAAAGGCAACGTGCTTGCACCAAGTGGCGCCCCATCAAATATAAATGGCTGGCGCCACCAGTGTAGAGTTCTATTTCTATGAGCACTTTCACAGGTATCAGCTGCTACCTTTAATTACCGATTTCTGCCACCTCACTGCAGTGCTAACGTAAAATTGTGTTCCATTATTAGAAATTGTAAACATATAGTATGGATATTGTTTCGTCACACAAAGTAAAGCTGTAGAGGCGCAAATCGTTTCTTGATATTACGGTTCATGTGAAAAACTCATGATCTTTTTACAGACTAAATATAGAAAATTAGATGTAGGGGTCAAACAAGATACTCTCCCTGCATTGCGACTAAACAAGACATGACTTGATAGTTTGTCCTACTTTCTTTAACAATATTTTCAAGTACCTATAATGAGTGCGCAAGTACCTGTAAAAACTCATGATCACGTCTAATTTTCTTAATTAAAGTATGCATGAGACAAGAACAAATGGTACTAGGGAGCCGTACACATATTACGCATGCCCTTATGAAGGAGGGGGATCTGTCGTTTTACCTATAAATAAAAAATCATTTGTATGTACGAAATCTTACATGAAGGGAGGGATGTTCAAAAACCCAAAAATAACGCTTACGTAATAAGTGTACAACCCCTACGGCCTACAATTTTCAGCTGATGTCGCATCATTGTATTGGGGCAAATGAGAAGTAGAAGGAGAAGAGAAAACATATTGTGCGTTGCTTTTTATCAAAATTGATTGGCAAGACCGAAACGACCACTGTCAGTAAAACCAAAATAACTTTGCGGGCGGAGGGTGGCGGAACCTAATTTCTGCAGGATTGGATTCCTGACAAAAAAAATGAAACTACAGTGTGAATTTCATTGATGGGTACCGATGGGTACCTTTTTGAATTTCACAATGAATACAGCAAGAAGATAATACAATAATAATTTTATACATAATAAAGACCGAGTACTTTCTGCGCGATCAAAAATAATTTACGAACGTATATGCGTGGCTTTATTAGTTTTTGGACTACACTTTGTAATGGTGCCAAATATAATAGGTTTGGATGATGTATACGTTGTGGCCAACATAATGAAGCAGTAAGATAAATGTTACAAGATTTAACAGAATTGAAAATCGACGACATGCTCAACTTGTATTGACTGTAAAGGTATGATCCACCCGAATAAAATGACTCAAAACTATGTTTACTTCATCGCCAAGTATTCTACTAACAATCCATGACTCAAGTTATCAATTTGGATCATTTTGAAAAAAATGTTTTTGACCGTCTTTTTGAAGATTGGTCCTTCTGTGCGGCCGGCTGGTAACCTTTCGCTGCCCGGCGACTTGCGTCTAGTTGGTGCCTTTTGCCTTTTTGGGACGAAAAGTATCCTTCTCGAGTCGACGCCCTTCGGACTTCTCTGCACCCCGATCTGCTCCGTCCAGACGACGGTTGGCTTTTATGGTCGCACGTCGTTTGGCTTTGCTCTGAGCGCCTTCGCCGGATTGCTGCCTGACCCGTTTCGGGCTAGGCGCAGTATTTTCTTCATTGGCCGTCAGGGCGAAATCAATCGCCTCTTGGATCATAGTCGCTTACCGACCGTGCTGATTGGACAACCACTCATTGTAATTGGGTCCCCCTTGTAGCTGCCGTCGAATCCTACTGAAGTAGTCGCCTTTAATGATCCCATGGTTGTCTTTGCATGCCTTTCGGCATGCAGGGAGGTCATGCAAGGGTTGCCACATACGTGTTCAGCGCAAGTCAGGAAGTGATGAACTTTGTATAAACCTTAAAAATCACTTTAATAAAGAATTAAGAAAAAAGCGCAAGTCAGGAAAACGCCAAACGCCATTTTTGCCGGGATATCAGTTTTTCATTTTGCTGGCGCACGGCTGTGTGGAGTTTTGCGGAGCTGCAGAAATAAAAACTAAGTGTGTACGGACGGAAATGTTTACGAGTTTCCAAACAGTTTCCGGTCAACATAGCTGTGTCCTTTGCTGATTGTTCAATCTTATATTTTCGAATACGTTTTTCAGGGTTGATTTATTTTTCAATATACCGCCTTCCCAGGGTTGGTAAGTGATCCGACCGTGACAGCTTTTACACGACGAAGCAGAACGATCTTACTACCTGTATTCCGAGCTGGAACACGAACAAACACGCACCAATTGATTTATTTTTTAACGCACAAATCAGAATATTACCGCATCGTGTGAAGTGGCTAAGAACCGAGCATGAACACAATCAAACGCGTACTCCATTACCTTCGCTGTCCCTCGACGAGAAAAAAAGCCATACCATGCACGCCCTGTGGCATATGCAAACTCCATGAAACATGAGCAAACGCGAGTTGAAAGCTTTAGTTCGTAATTAATTTGCTTTGCACTTTACATTTTACAAAACGTCTCGAAAGTATGATAGACTTTGATCGTTAATATCTCAACCGTTTCTCGATGTATTTTCAATTCCATTCGATCAACGTCAATGCTTCATACTCAATGTACACTATAGTCGTTTTCACGCGAATTCTTTACCCGGATTTCGGGTTTTTTTAGGTACTCAGAATCTTTTTCGTTGCTGCAGAAAACTTCGGAAGGAATAAACTTTGGCTGTTACGTCCTTTTCAAATGTTGGTCTAGAAATAATATACATTACATACAGCTACGTAATTCATCGTCACCTTTGCGTACAACCCGATTGGACTGCACCTTTGAGTTTTTTGACAGCGCCATCATTCTGTGTCCAATATATAATTTGATCAAACTCGAATTGATGGATTTATTTTCTAATTAATTTGCTTATCCATGCTCTTCTTTTCTTTTTAAAGTGAAGCTTTGAAGAAATTAATATCCGAAATACTATCCGAAATACTACAAATGTACACGCACTTTGAAGTGCAATTATAGAACACTTCTTGTGGTTTAGGGTCATTTGGCCGAATACCGTTTCATCGAATGTCGTTTGGCTGAATGCCATTTGGCCGAAAGAGTCATTTGGCCGAAAGCCATTTGGCCGGATACCGTTTGGCCGAATAGTGGAAATACGTTTCGGATTTGTAGTGGGAAGCAAGAACTGAGAAGTGATAAGTCAGATAGCGAGTAGCCAGCAATACGAAGCAAGATTATCTCTGAATGAAGAATAAACAAAGAAAAAGGAAGGAAGGAAGGAAGAGGGAAGAAGGAAGAAGGAAGAAAGAAGAAGGAAGAAGGAAGAAGGAAGATGGGAGAAAAAAAGGGGGAAGGAAGAATGGGGAAAGAAGAAGGAAGAAGGAAGAAGGAAGAAGGAAGATGGTAGAAAGAAGAAGGGAGAAGGAAGAATGAGGAAAAAAGAAGGAAGAAGGAAGATGGTAGAAAGAAGAGAAAAGAGAGGGAGAAGAAAGAAGAAAGAAGGGAGAATGAAGAAGGGAGGAGAAAGAAAGAAGAAGGAAGAAGGAAGAGGAAGAAGGAAGAAGGAAGATGGGAGAAAAAAAGGGTGAAGGAAGAATGGGGAAAGAAGAAGGAAGAAGGAAGAAAATATAAGAAAGAATGAAGAAGAAAGAAGAAAGAAGGGAGAAGGAAGAAGGGAGGAGGGAGAAGGAAGAAAGAAGAGAGAAGAAGGAAGAAAGACGAAGGAAGAAGTTCTCTGTTCTGAGTTAACTTTCCTCTTTTCACTTTTAACTTCTCACTTCCTACTTCTCATTACCCAATATTCACTACTTGTAATCTGAGGTCATTTTTTTAACTTTTCGGCCGAACGGTATTCGGCCAAACGGCATTCGGCCAAATGGCGTTCTACCAAACGGCATTTGGCCAAACGACATTCGGCTAATTGGTCTGGCACCCTGCTTGCAGTTATCGAAATGAAACTGCCCCGGAATGCTTTGCCAAAAACTATTGATCTGTATCGAAAAAATCGAAAGATTCGGTGTCTAGGGTAGATGTACCAGTCGTGGCTATAGAACCAGTTGTCGCAATATTGTATTATACACCAAGTCCCTAGCAGCACACATATTTCACATAGGTTACCGCAACTCATATGTGACCAGATTTAGTCACAATCAAGTTGTTGCAACCATTTTTGTCCGACTTGTGCTGCTCGGGGTGGCACATCATATCACTACACAAACATTTTCTGATCAGTCAACCATATTCATGTAACACGACACGATACCACCTTTGATCTACTCCAAATCTAACAAAACATAATTGTAAAAAATGATTTTGTTCAATTTATGTCGTCCTTTGCACCAGTTGTCGCACTAGTGATCCCATAATTGCCAATCCCCATAATAAATTGCCATAATAGGAAACAAAAATAAGAATAGCGCCACAGCTGGTATATGCGTTCCAATTATAGATTAGGCAATTTTAGGGAATATCACGAGTTTTAATGCGGTTTTCACATTTATTCTAAGAAGCAGGAAGGGAACCTTTTCGTTTGACATGTCAACCACACCCACAGGCCTTTTATTTATTTTGTTAAAAACAGTTGTCCTTAACTATGGCGACGATTGGTACACCCACCCTAATTGTTCAAAAAAAGTTTTGTGTTTTTTTTTTCGGAATTATGTAAAATGGATATAGGGGAACTAGGTTTAAAATGCGCCAGTCAGCTAATACGAGCCATTGCCTTTTTCTGGGTCAATAGGCTAAATTAAGTTACAAAACCGATGACAGCTGGCGCCTAAACATGTTTTTAGATCAACAAATTAAAAATAATAGTCAAGACATCTATACTACAAATTTTAAAAATTAATTTGTTTTTTTTTTCCGTTTTTTGATAAAATTTAAGCTTTCGTTCCCTTAAGGATTTTCCACTAGATAAAAACATTTTTTCAATAATCTTTGCACATGTCTGGAAAAACAAATTAGTAAAGATTGTGCCAAGTTACTAAAAAGTTAACTTTACTACATTTTTCATAGAAAAACACACATTTTATTAAAACCTCTGCATGCAGGATAAAACGCGCCCATCTAATGTGCTTGACTATGGATGTCATAGTTTGAGAAGGGCGTGTGCCGATAATAATTTATTTTTAGAATATTATCAATTAAAAAGTAAAAAAGTAAAAATTGAAAAGTGATAAAATAAAAGTGAAAAATGATGAGTGAGAAGTTATGAGTGATGAGAAGTAAGAAACAACAAGTGAGAAGTAGGAATTCAGAATTCGACTAAAAAGCCCTAAATAGTTTTATAATCAATCGTGAATTGTAAGCTGGATTTGGGATATGAGAACTGAGGAGTGAGGTGGGAGAAGCAAGAAAAAAGAATGAGAATTGAGAAGTGAGAATCGAAAGGCAAGCAGTAAAAAGTGCGAAATAAGATGTGATCAGTGAAAAGCGAGAAGCAAGTAGTAGAAGGGGAGAAGTAGTAAGCGAGATACTTTGTGTGAGAAATGAGTAAAAAAGCATGAAGAGGAATATGACAATTGATAAATGGGATGTGAGAAGTGAGAAACGAGACGTGAGAGGTGCAAGGTACAAGGAGTGAAATTGAAGAATAGAGAAAAAAAGCAAGAATAGATGCGAGTTTTTTTCAGCATAGATTTTTGGGCATCCAATAAATCCTTTTGGATGTGTAGATGTAGAATATTATAAGTCAACGGCAGAGGTTTTCGGTCATCCAAGAAATCCATGGAGTTAGATCCTCAGATCTACACGCGTAACTAAAGATCAATCGGACTGTTTTAAATGTGGTACATGCCCTTTTGGATGTGAAGAATATAATAAGTCAACGGCAGAGGTTTTCGGTCATCCAAGAAATCCCTGGAGTTTGGTCCTCTGATCTACACGCGTAACAAAAGTTCAGTTGGACTGTTTGAATTATGGCACATGTCCTTTTGGATGGTTAGAATAGAATGAGCCATCGTGAGAGATTCTGGGGCATTCAAGAAACCCCCGGAGTTAGGCCTTAAGATCTACACCCGTCACTTTAAGATTTATCGGACTATTTCAAATCTAGTACTGCAAAACCTCTTTTTGCGCCCAAAACGGGGGAGCGTAAATTGAATCAGAGCGTAAAAAGAGGGAGCGTTATTTCGAATTTAGGGCGTAAAAAGAGGGAGCGTTATTTGTGATTGTGAGCGTAAAAGGAGGTAGCGCTATTTGGAATTTGGAGCGTAAAAAAAGTTTGCAATCTTTAAGGTAAGCAAAGTTTGATATTTAACACACTTTTAGTCTTAAGATGTGTCTTTTACCTATTTCGGTATTAGGGTCGTCCAAATTGTTTTCGTTATCATGGTCGTCCCATTGTTCGAGGGCTGAGGCCTTAAGATGTTCTTGGTACTCCAAGAAATCAAGAAGTCATAAGTGGTAAAGATCCCTGATGACGCACAGTAAGACGTTCATTATCATTTTAAAGGCTTTAAAGTTTTTCGAGAACCTCCTGGAGCTTGGACCTTTGTTTTGTGATACATTGGATAGAATGCAACCATTGCATATGTTCATGGTTATCCAAGAAAACTCTGGAAAAGGCCTTAAGATATACACGCGTAACCAGAGCTTTTTCGGCTTGTTTCAAAAGTGGTAAAACCCCTTTATGGTACATAGAATAGAATGCGTCCATTGCATAGGTTCACGGTGATCCAAGAAAACTCTGAAAAAGGCCTTAAGATCTACACGCGTAACCAGAGATCTTTCGACTTGTTTCAAAAGTGGTACAACCCCTTTGTGGTACATAGAATGGAATGCGTCCATTGCATAGGTTCACGGTGATTCAAGAAAACTCTGGAATAGACCTTTAGATCTACACGCGTAACCGGAGCTCTTTCGGCCTGTTTCAAAATTGGTACAACCCCTTTATGGCACATAGAATAGAACGCGTCCATTGCATAGGTTCATAGTCATCCAAGAAATCTTTGGAATACGCCTTAAGATCTACACGCGTAACCAGAGCTCTTTCGGCTTGTTTTAAAAGTGGTACAACCCCTTTGTGGCACATATAACAGAATACGTCCATTGCATAGGTTCATAGTCTCCCAAAAAACTCTGGAATAGACTTTAAGATCTACACGCGTAACCAGAGATCTTCCGACTTGTTTCAACAGTGGTACAACTCTTTTGTGGTACATATAATAGAATGCGCCCATTGCATAGATTCACGGTCATTCAAGAAAATTCGGGAATATGTCTTTAGATCTACACGCGTAACCAGAGATCTTTCAGATTGCTCAACAAGTGGTACAAGCCCTCTGTGGTAGGGGCCCTCCTTAGCCGTGCGGTTAGACGCGCGGCTACAAAGCAAGACCATGCTGGAGTGGCTGGGTTCGATTCCCGGTGCTGGTCTACGCAGTTTTCGGATTGGAAATTGTCTCGACTTCCCTGGGCATAAAAGTATCTTCGTGTTAGCCTCATTGATATACGAATGCAAAAATGGTAACCTGGCTTAGAAACCTTGCAGTTAATAACTGTGGAAGCCCTGTCTCGTCAGAGGGCCATCGTGTCAGGGCTGTTTAGCGTCCCACCTAACACCAGGACTTTGGCTTGTGCGCTTTGAGCGGCACACGGTCGCTTTGGTGGAACCTACTTGCGGATTCATGCAGCTTTTTATAGAGGTTTACCAGGGCCCACTGTCAAACCCCACCACATCCTAGGCAGGCGCCACAACTCGCAGATGGCCTGGGGAGGGATAACCTGGGGAGGGCCTTTTAGATCTACACGCGTAATCAGAGATCTTTTGGCTTGTTTCAAAAACGGTAAATGCTCTTTGTGGTATACAGAATAAAAAGCGTCCATTGCATAGATTGATGGTCATCCAAGAAAACCCTGGAAAAGGCCTGCACGCTTAACTAGAGATCTTTTGGCCTGTTTGAAAAGTTGAACATGCCCTTTATGGTACGTAGAATAGAATGCGTTATTTCAAATTTCCATGGTCATCCAGGGAAACCCGGAAGTAAGACGTTAGGATCTACATGCTTAACCAGAGATATATCAACCTGTTTTAAATGTGGTACTTTTCCTTTGTGGTCCATAGAATAAAATGCGTTCATGGCATAAGCTAATGGCCATCCTAGAAAGTTATGGAGTAAGGCTTCTAGGCTTACACACGGTAATGCGGTAAGGTAAGGTAAGGCGGTAACACGGTACATGATCTAATATGGCCTTACGTTTTTATCGTGAAGTTATCTCGTTCCAATTTATTCACATTTTGCATTTCCAAGGAATAAACAGTTTCGTACGTGATATGAATGAAGTTAGTATACTACCTGGAACCCATGACAACAAGAACTACTTGGAATGCGAATATATCAAAATGAGGTTGCACACCTTGTCAATAACTGCCTAGAGCTAATGACACAAACTTGAACTATTTGGAATGCAAACATATACCAACAGCCTCCCGTTCGGGGTTAATCTGCAAATCATAACTGTATCGAGTTCATACATAGTTCCTACTACCATGGAAACGACTAAAGCTACTTGGAATGCATACATTCACTCAGATGAGGTTGCACAGCTTGTTATTTTTTTTTCGATAAATGGCTTCATCACGGAGGTTTATCAGCAGGCCCTAACTCTACGAATTTCGTACTTCGAACCCATGACAATAACATGCACCACATGGAATGCGAACATATACAGTATTTACCCGATTTTGTCGACCCCGATTTTACCACGTTTTCGACCCGATTTTATCACCACAAAAGTTTTTAATTTTTTTGTCGTTTCTATTGTTTTCAAATAATACCGAAAACAACAATAATTTTAACGAAATAACTTCCATCGCCTGTGGTTTTTTATGGATCATTACAGAGCATC
Organism: Armigeres subalbatus; assembly: GCF_024139115.2. NCBI lineage: Eukaryota > Metazoa > Arthropoda > Insecta > Diptera > Culicidae > Armigeres > Armigeres subalbatus. Next base: position 40,521,266 of record NC_085140.1, on the reverse strand, counting down.
TGTCAAGAGTTTTGTAAGCCTGTTCGACAAAAATTTACGGGTTCCTTTCACGTATTTTGCCTTTTTCTATTTCATCCCCCCAAAATTTACTAGGATTGAAAAAATCGGGATATTACTGTTCCAAAAAGGGGTCACAAAAAGTGTTTAATGCTCAATAACTACGTCCATTACGGAGCCCACGACAACAAAAAGAATTACTTTAAAGACAAACATATACCAAGAAGGGGCCACACAACTTATTTGTTTTCAAATAACTGCCTCCATTAAAGAGGTTGATACACCGACGTGACGTTGATTCTATGGAGTAGACTACCTGGAATTCACGACAACAACAAGAACTACTCGAAATACAAACATATATCAGGAAGAAGTCACACAATTTGTTTATTCTTCAATAACTGCTTCAATAACGTTTCGGAAGGTGATCCACAGACCTTGACTCCATGGAGTTCGAAGACTACCTGGAGCCCACGACTACAACAAGAACTACTTGGAGTACAAACATATACCAAAAAGGGGTCACACAACTTGTTTATTCTTCAATAGCTGCCTCCATTTCGGAGGTTGACCCATGGACCTTGATTCTATGGAGTTCGTAGACTACCTGAAGCCCACGACAACATCAAGAACTACTTGGAATACAAACATATACCAATGAGGGGTCACACAACTTGTTTATTTTTCAATAACTGCCTCCATTACGGAGGTTGATCCACAGGCCTTGACTCTATGGAGTTCGTAGACTACCTGGCACCAATAACAACAACAAAAACTACTTGGAGTACAAAAATAAAACATATACCAAAAAGGGGTCACACAACTTGTTTATTCTCCAATAGCTGCCTCCATTACGGAGGTTGACCCATTGACCTTGAATCTATGGAGTTCGTAGACTACCTGAATCCCACGACAACATCAAGAACTACTTGGAATACAAACATATACCAATAAGGGGTCACACAACTTGTTTATTTTTCAATAACTGCCTCCATTACGGAGGTTGATCCACAGGCCTTGACTCTATGGAGTACGTAGATTACCTGGCACCAATGACAACAACAAAAACTAGTTGGAGTACAAACATATACCAAAAAGGGGTCACACAGCTTGTTTATTCTCCAATAGCTGCCTCCATTACGCAGGTTGAACTACATATCTTGACTCTATGCAGTTCGTAGAATACCTGGAGCCCACGACAACAATAAACACTACTTGGAATACAATTATATGATAAGAAAACTATTTTGTCCACAATTTTTTTATACAATTATATACCAAGAAGGGATCACACAACTTGTTTATTCTCCAAAAGCTGCCTCCATATCGGAGGTTGATCTACAAACCTTGACTCTATGGAGTTCGTACACTACCTGGAGCTCACGGCAACAACTCGGAATACAAACATATACTAACTAGGAGTCACACAACTTGTTTATTTTTCAATAGCTGCCTCCATTGCGAAGGTTGATCCACGGACCTTGAAACTATGGAGTTCGCATACTTCCTGGAGCCCACATGAACAACAAGAACTACTTGGAATACAAACATATACCAAGAAGAGGTCACAACACTTGTTTATTCTCCGATAATTGCCTACATCACGTAGGTTGACCCATAGACCTTTACTTTCTCGAGCTCGTAGAGTACCTGGCACCAATGACAAAAGCAAAAACTTACTTAGAATACAAACATATACAAAGAAGGGGTCACACAACTTGTTTATTTTTCAATAACTGCCTCCATTACGTAGGTTGATCCCCAGGCCTTGAATCTATGGATTTCGTAGACTACCTGGCATCAGTGACAACATCAAGAACTACTCGAAATACAAACATATACCTAGAAGGGGTCACACAACTTGTTTATTCTCCAATAGCTGCCTCCATTACGGAGGTTGATCTACATACCTTGACTCTATGGAGTTCGAAGACTTTCTGGAGCCCACGACAACAAAAAGAACTACTTGGAATACAAACATATTTCAAGAAGGATCACACAGCTTGTTTATTCTCCAATAACTGCCTCCATTGCGGAGGTTGACCCATGGACCTTGACTCCATGGAGTTCATAGACTATCTGGAGCCCACGACAACAACAAGAACTACTTTAAATACTAACATATACCATGGAGGTGTCACACAACTTGTTTATTCTCCAATAGCTGCCTCCATTATGTAGGTTGATCCCCAGGCCTTGAATCTATGGTGTTCGTAGACTACCTGGCATCAGTGACAACATCAAGAACTACTTGGAATTCAAACATATACCTAGAAGGGGTCACACAACTTGTTTATTCTTCAATATCTGCCTCCAATACGAAGGTTAATCAACAGACCTTGAATGTATGGAGTTCGTAGACTACCTACAACCCATGACAACAGGTAATACCACTTCGCATCCAAGTAATCTTTGGATCCGCATGTAGACCTAAAGGCATGTACCATGTTTAAAACCGTTCGATCGATTTTTTGTTGCTTCTATAGACTTTATAGCCTTAATCCAAAGATTTCTTGGACTATCAAGAACCTATGATGTGAACACGTTCTATTCTACGTATCACAAAGGGCATATATCACATTCGAAGCAGTCCGATAGATCGTTGGTTACTCATGTAGACCGTAAGATCTCACTTCTTGGAAGTGTGATACATGTACCATGCACAGAAAATCGTGATTTGGCTCCGTAATGCACAAGGTCACATGCGCCCACCAAATAAATTAAAGAATAAACATATCTTGTATGCACACATCAACTAGTTACACTAAAATTTAGCAAAAAAAAATTAATTTACATTTCATTGCAGTGGAAACGAGAATAGTACTTTTCATAAATTGATACTTGATTCTTCTGTCAGTTCACTGCTGTTTGTTTACATTTTTAGGCTGGCGCGTTTTAGCCTCGGGGTGGCGCGTTTCAACCCGCATGGTTGGAAATTGCACGAAAATGCAGCGCTTCAAAATAAAATTGTTTTCTCGGAATATAATTGGTTTTTCGTCCAATTTTATATTCCGTATTATAGATGGTAAGTTAAATTAGTGGTTAACACATTGGAAGAACATAATTTCGACCATTATCATCGTTAAATTCGAAGATTTGCTTAGGGGGCGCATATTGCACGTCTCTCCCCTATGCAGTTTCTTAAACAAATGATTCAATTGCTCTCCTAATGAGCACTTTTTCATGAGCTACATACGGCTACAAGACCGCTATGTTCCTATCGGGAGATGTAAAGCTAACAGAGAATAAAACCCCTTCAAATGCACAACGTTTTTCCGCAGAACGACAAAATTGGTGCTTTGTAACATCCAAAGCAATTCAGCATATCATTTTTCCACAATTTCGCATTTTTTTTTCCGCGAACATCATCACCCAAACCAAGTAAATGTAAATAACGTTCCTAATCATAACCGGCTCCATACTGTTCGTGACAATCTCGTCATCGCCATCGGCATTGACAGTACCGTCGTATTGCCTTCAGGAATAACCCATCATGAGTTCACAATTTGCTGTAGATATTTCCTCTCCCTAGTAGTCTCTGAAGGAACGAACGAAAGCGGAACCATGCACTCAGGCGAATAATCTGACGACATTCAATACTTCAGATTTTCCAAAATCGACACGTGTTATGAATAATTCAATCAATGAAATATGTACCTAATAATGTTTCAATAACGTAACCAATCCACACTTATTAAGGCATTTTCAAAACAAAGATGTTGCTCTCATAAATCGGAAAAATCCAATTTTCCTTCCAACGAGATTTGCACTTCCCCATACGAGCCAATCCAAAAGGCTCGTAACGATTAACCCCAAGAAAACCCAACAACTATTAGGTCTCAACAAAAGGGATCTCAACATCTACACCGGTCTAATAACTGGACACTGCCCCTGCAGATACCATCTACAAAAGATCGGAGCAATCCAAACCTCAAATTGCCGCTTCTGTGACGAGGAGAGAGAAACATCAGAACACATCCTCTGCTATTGCAGTGCACTCACCCAACGTAGGTTCAAAGTTCTCAGCAAGCCCTTTTTAGGGCCTGCTGACATATGGATCTTATCCCCAAGGACGTGGTTGGCTTCATAAAGCTAGTCTCGCCAGAATGGGGGAGTCACATACTGTAACTCAGGATCTCTATTCATCAATAATAGATGGTCTTGAGTTCAGTCGATACCAAGGTATCTCAGTGACAAACATGTTACTGAGATAACTTGCGTATTTCACAGTAAAAGGGTATATCACAATAGTCCTAAAATCTGGACGCAGTGATCTTCACCCGACAAACGAGGAAAAAAAAAAAAAAACGAGATTTGTTCTTATGGTTCAAGGTTTCTTCTTGGTTCGAAAACATAAAACAAGCTAAAATTGTGAATATGTCCAATAAACCGTTTGTTGAACAACTTTTCAAATGTTTCTGATCATTTTTCATTTCATTTTCCTGAGTGTACGAGCGAGTCATCATCAGTAACGGGCATCGGTTTCCTTTCGATGGGTCCGGCGGGTTATTTCTGTCGCCCTCGGAGGTTACTTTGCCACGACATCGCTCGTTCTTGTGACGTTCGCATGTATCCTAGCGAGTGAGCACCCGCCGACGGGAACCATTGCGAATGCACATAAAATGCAATTTATATGTTAATACATTGGAATAATTTAAAACTCAAAAGAATGACTGGTGACGCTCTTGCTGTGCGTGTGTGTATCTCGGGGACTCGCAGCCTCAGTGAAACGAAGAACTTGCTTCGCAGAACATTCAGCGTCAAACAGTCACAGCTTTCGAAACTTTGCGATTTCATCGAGAAAATACATATAATCAGCTATGTGTGTTATGTTAACCAAACATCACATTGTATGGAGAAGCAAGAAACCTTCAGATTTTTTTTTAAATTTCGAAATTTTGATGCCTTACGGTAAAGAGCACTAATCGTCTCGGATAAACGTTATAAGATGGGAATTATTCGAAATACATGCAGTAAAATGTTCCATATTATTTTTTTCACCGAGAAACAAACAAAAATCTCCATAACTCGAAAAAAGCAAAAGAAAACAACAAGAACCAATTAATTTGCTGTTAACTCTTTCTTCACACCTTCTGACAATTAAATGCTATTAACAATATTCATATTGCTGAAAACCGATAAGTCACGCTATGTGCGACAAATTGTACGCGTCAATCGGCTTGTGTAACCTTGAATTGCTAAGAACACCGTCGAGCAAGCGTTCTGTCCATCTAATTACCATTTCAAATTTTCTGCAAGTATTCGCCGCCGAAGGTTACGTTCCCCGACTGCAACAGAGTGGTGCAGTTTTCTACACCGCTTCAAACCGTCCACAAGTTGTTGGGTTGCCTTTGAACTTGAAACTGGTAGCGATGATGGATCCGAACGGGATGACTCTGTGGGAGGAAGAGCCGGAACTGCACAGTCCCGTGGCCGACTATTACCGTGACAAGGTTGTTCTGCTGACCGGTGCCACGGGATTCCTGGGTAAGCTCTACACATGCAAGCTGTTTCGTTGCGGAGTCAAGGAATTAATTGTCATTGTGAGGGAGAAGAAGGGACTGTCACCGAAGGAACGAATGGAGAAGGTCATGGAAAAAGAAAGGATTTTCAAGGTTCATGGGTTTCAGAAGGAAGATTATTTGAAGAAAATTACTGTGATCGATGGAGATATGGAACTTCCACGTGTTGGACTTAGCGAGGAAGACTTGGAATATGTGAAGGAGAGAACGGAAATTGTGCTGCACGCAGCAGCAGATGTCAGATTTGATGAAGCGTTGAACAAAATAATCATAACAAACGTCCAAGGCACTTTGGAAATTCTAAACCTTTGCGTCAGCATGAGGAAAATGGAGCTTTTAATTTACATATCGACGGCATATGCTAACTGTGTCAATATGACAGTATACGAACAATTCTACGAACCTCCTATGGATCCGTTGAAGATGATGGAGCTAATGAAGACTGTGGACGACGAGCAAAGTGAAATTCTTACTCAGATGATTATTCAACCATGGCCCAATACCTACACCTATGCGAAGAATCTGGCAGAACAATTGGTAAAGATGTACTTCGACAAAATAAACATCGTTATTGTTCGGCCATCTGTTGGTAAGTTCAACACACATTCTCAAAATGGGTTGTTGATCAAATTCTACATTTTTCAGTGGCCTCTACGATGGAAGATCCGATACAAGGATGGACCGATAACTTGTATGGTCTGAATGGGGTCATCGTTGGTGCTGGGTGTGGAATATTACGGGTTCTCAATGCGGCGGACCACAAAAGGGTGGATGTTATTCCGGCAGACTATGTTATCAATGGTACACTGGTCGCTGCCCATCGGGCAGCCGAAGATTATCGACACAACGCTCCTTCGACGGAGCCAGACAAGGTTCACATCTACCATGTGGCAAGCGGTGTTGATAACCCTCTGACCAATGGAATGATTCAAAAATTGACAAAGACCATTGGCGCCGATAATCCTCCACTGCGATCACTTTGGATCGGTTCATATGTGAGCAATGAGTCTCCAACGGTTAATATGATTTTGGCTATTTTATTGCATTTCATCCCGGGAATGATCATAGATGCGTTGCTAAACTTTAAAGGCAAAAAACCGCGGTATGTATTCATATGACATGTTCATAGAGTGTATTAAAGTCCTGTTCATTACAGACTCATGAAAATCTACCGAAAAGTACGGAAGTTCACCAAAACGTTAGAGTTCTTTTCGACCCAAGAGTTTACGTTCGTGAATGACAAAATGCGACAAATTATCAAAACAATGACGCCAGGTGATAAGAAGCACTTCCAGTGTGACATGAGAACGATTACATGGGAAGATTACTTCAACATCTACTATCCGGGACTGAAGATGTACCTACTGAAAGAGGGTACGGAAACTTGGGAAGCGGCCAAACAGCGATACGACCGACTGGATATGATCACGATTTATAGTGCCAAAGCTGCAGTGGTGTTTGGTATCTACTGGATTATTTGCTATGTGCTTAATTTATATTTCCCCGCTTTAGTGAATTAAAATAAAATATTAATTACGTTATGTCGATTCCTAGCTTGTAAGAAAAAATTTAGCATTGCAAAAAATGTTATCATAATGAAGTAAAATTTTGTTTGAATTTTACTAACGGTTATAAAATAGTAGTTTGTGCAACAAATTGCAAAAAGATCGAGTTTTGCAACGAGTTGCACACGCTATTTTTTGCAATGACGAAAATGGACTTTAATTGAATAAATCTGTACCAAAATTGTACAGTCTAATTTACTCCACATGATCATTCTTGCCAATAAATTATGTTGATGCGGAGAACAAACAGATTTCATGTTACCGTGCCACATTGCATAGTTCGATAAGCCGTGAAGCGATAGATGTACTTGACTTTAGAAATTTTTGATGTCGTATCCACCAAACTATTTAATTTATTACGGGGCACATAGAATACACTATTTGAGCACTTACCGAAGCTAACTCAGCAAAATGTAGTCATGTAACTACTGTTCTGATGTTTGTTTTATTATAGCACCCAAATGAGTGTTATAATGAATATTATGCAACCCATTTGAGTTGCATAATGTTCATTAAAGCACCCATTTCGTTGGTATGGAAAAGTAGGTCGTTTTATCACTCAAAGACAAACTGTAAACCAGATATTATGATCAGGAATTGCAAAAATTAAGTTATTAACTAACCAGTAAACAACTTTTTTGAACATAATCGTTACCTCACTACCTTACAGTGCACACATTGTTGGGTCATTCTTTGTACTGAGTGCAAATTCCTCTTGGTGGTCCAAAATGAGAGCCCCCGTAAGGGTGGTCCAAAATACATCCTTTACCCGGCTTTGTTTTACCCAGAGGGGCGACAACGGATTTTTTTCCATATGGAGTTTGGCAAGTATGACAGTACCCTTGGCGCATAAATTTATACTCCAATGTCAAAATGCTCATATACCATCATACATTGTCGTGGTATTTGTGAAAATTTGTATTGTTTACCGTTTGGTACCAAGTGGTGCCGAAAGCGCATATTAAATTAAAGATTGCAACGAACAAAAATACACCAAATCCGTTAAAATGTAGTGTTTTCACTTTATTCCTTACGCGAAATATGCATATGAATAATTATGTTGGTAGAAGAAACTCTGTGCTGAGCAGAAACAGTTGTTTCTTGCATTATCCGAACGTTGTGCGTTTCAGAACATTCTCACTCACTGCAGTGTTTATTTTTCATAGACTACGGCGTAGTGTTAGTGCCGTCGGCATTCGATTGATTTAAGGCAACAAACATTTGACAGCTTAGCACCCGCCTGGTTTTACCGCATGTGAAGTTGTTCGAACAACCATTTGACAGTTGGCGGCGCGGTTGGAAAAAATCAAAGCGGTTTGATTTTGGTTTGACCTTTCGGGGGCAGAGTCAAAGTTTGCTGTACACGTTTGATCGTTTGTAATGAAATCGCACAAACCCCATATAGTTTTTGATGGTTGGTGTTCAGGTTGGCGCGTCAGTCGTTCGTTTGATATTGATGGTCGAATAAAGGTTCTCTTAAACAAACGCGACACGACAATCGCGACGCAATTCTATCGCTTGGCGACTGCGATTTCGTCGCCGTTGGGATGGAAGCGTAAATGGAACATTACCAGCAGTGATCCAACGACAGAATCGCGGCGACTAGTTGTTGCTGTTGCAGCGATGCTATCGCTTAAGTCAGGGGGAAATTTGTTCGAGAAATCTTTGTGAAATTTCTTCGACTATTTTATTTGAAAATCCATAAGAAATTCTTTTCACTCCAGAAATAATTTAGAAAATTACGTAATTGACTCCTTTTGCCATTCCTCCAGGCATTCCTTCGGAAAATCTCTGGAGAGACCTTTGTAAATTCATCCAGATATTTCTTCAGAGCTTCCTTTTGCTTTTAGTAAAACCATTCAAAATTGTCCGAATATCTGAAGACAAGAGGAATTTCGAAGCAATTCCAAGAAATTCGAAGCAATTCCTAGAGTTTCGGAAAGGATTTCTTAAGGAATTACTGGAAGAGAAATCCCAAAATAATTGCTGATGAAATTCGTTAAACAAAATTGGAAGGGTTCCCAATTCAATTTCGGCAGGAATTCATAAAACAATTTTCAAAAGAATTCATAAATAAATTAATAAAAGAAATTTTCATAAAGAAATTTTTGGAAGGCAACAAATTTCGACCGCAACTTTCCCGGTCGACTGGATGCAAGGTATCTTAGTGAAGGTGCTCAAAAAGGGTGACCTGACTGTATGCGATAACTGGCGAGGCATTATGTTGCTGTGTACCGTTCTCAAAGTTCTGTGCAAAATTATCCTAGCCCGGATTCAGGAGAAGATCGATGCGACTCTCCGGCGGCAGCAAGCCGGATTCCGTGCCGGAAGATCCTGTGTGGACCATATTGTCACGCTCCGCATCATTCTGGAGCAGGTCAACGAATTCCTTTACTTGGTATTCATTGACTACGAAAAAGCTTTCGACCGTCTCAATCACGAGAATATGTGGAGCGCCCTGAGACGCAAGGGGGTTCCTGAGAAAATCATCGGCCTCATCGAAGCACAGTACGAGGCCTTTTCGTGTAGAGTGCTGCACAATGGGGTCCTGTCCGACCCTATCTGGGTCGTAGCTGGTGTGAGGCAAGGATGTATCCTATCACCGTTACTGTTCCTCATCGTAATCGATGAGATTTTGGTAGATGCAATTGACCGTGAACCAAACCGCGGGCTGTTATGGCAGCCTATAACCATGGAGCACCTAAACGACTTCGAATTGGCTGATGACGTTGCACTCCTCGCGCAACGGCGCTCTGATATGCAGAGTAAGCTCAACGACCTTGCCGAGCGCTCCTCTTCGGCAGGTTTAGTCATCAACGTCAACAAAACCAAATCGTTGGATGTAAACACGGTGACTCCTTCCAGTTTCACAGTAGCCGGGCAACCAGTGGAGAATGTTGAAAGCTTCCAATATCTTGGTAGCCAAATGGCGTCAGACGGCGGTACCAAGATCGACATAGACGCACGGATCAAGAAAGCAAGGGCTGCCTTTGCGAGTTTAAGAAATATCTGGAAAAACAGGCAGATAAGTGAACGCACCAAAATACGAATTTTCAACTCTAACGTGAAATCTGTGCTGTTATACGCTAGCGAAACATGGTGTGTATCAGTGGAGAACACTCAACAGCTGCAGGTGTTCATTAACAGATGCCTGCGGTATATAATTCGGGCCTGGTGGCCTCACAACTGGATCTCAAACAACGAGCTCCATCGTCGTTGTCACCAGAGGCCGATAGCAACAGAAATTCGGGATCGGAAGTGGGGCTGGGTCGGCCACACTCTACGTAGGGGCGGAAACGAAATCTGTAAACAAGCATTAGACTGGAACCCAGCGGGACATCGCAGCAGAGGCAGACCCAGAGGCTCATGGCGGCGAAGCCTCAATAAAGAAATAAAAGAAGTCGACCGAAATCTAACCTGGCAACAGGTTAAAGCGATAGCCGGGCAACGCTCAGGATGGAGATCTTTCAAGTCGGCCCTTTGCACCACCGGAGGTGTACAGGATCCGTAAGTAACAAATTTCGAATGGAATATACAAATTTCCTAAAGGATTTATCGAAGGAATTTCCAAAAGAATTTCGGAAGGCATTCCAGATGAAATTTCTTAACGATTCAAAAAAAATTCTATAGGTATTCCTGAAGGGATTCCCGAAGGATTTTCCATAGGTATTTCCGAAGAATTTTCCAAAGGAATTAATAAAATCTGAGGAAAGCTCTAGCGATGAAGCGCTGTTATTTCAACTAAAATGTCTATAACTCAGAATTGGGAAGGAACTTCACCTATTCCCGCTGACAATCTCTTTGAAATTTATCTAGGAATGTTTCCAAAAAAATCATGGTCCTTCTATTTTCTAAATTTGAATTATGCTCTAAATACTTAACTATTGAACAATTGAAATTTTTGCTTCACAGTACCTCTCTCCAATGATTTGAGGCATTAAGGAACCGAATTTGGCAAAACCCAACTGACAAAGTTTTGAAATTTTCCAACGATCATATTGATGTAAGAAAAAGTACATGTAACAGCATAATGTTTTGAAAAAAAAAAACTTTACTTCAGTCACGTTTTTCAAATTCCATACAAAAGTAACCATTTGGGAGAGCACCCAATAGCATATTTCTTGTTCCGCACGGCACGGAAGGAGCGATGAGAGCGAACAATTTTCTAGCTAGCGAGACACTTGAAAATAGCGCATTCAAATTTGCAAACACGAATTTACCAAATATGTAGATAATTTGAAATCAAATATAAGAAAGTGACGAGACAAATAAGAAAGACAAAATCAATTTTAACACCCTTCCATAGCATCAATAGCTACCAATCGTATGAATATATTTCGCATATTTGGTTAAATTTATTAGAAAAAAAAACTATTTTCGACTAAAACTATTAAATATCGTGTTATTTTCAAAATATGTGTAGATCCGGTCCACCCTAAAAAACGGCCAAACCACTCGTTTTTTTCCTGTCTGGGATAAGCTTTCTCCAACTTCGGACCGACAACGGGATTTTTTCCGAACCGTCATCGGCCCGACCTCGGAGAGAGAAAATTTACCTTCCCGAAAAGCCTTATCCCGTGTTTACTTTTGAAAAATGCCAAAAAAGACACATAAGTCAAATATAAACAAACACTTCAAATAAAACAAATAAAATATTCCTTCATGAATCCCTCCAGGAATTCCTCCGGATATTCCTTCAGGAATTCGACCAGATATTAATCCAAAAAATTCTCTGGATATTCCTCCGAATATTGCTCCAGGATATGAGTATCTTGACGGACGAACGTGTGGTGATCGAAAAGGAAGCAGCCACCAGGTCCCAAGCACCATCTGTTCATTGATTTCATGGCGGCATCTGACAGTATGGACCACGTAGAGCTATAGAAATTATTGAAACTTACCAGACTGATCAAAGCAACGGTGGATGGTGTACAAAACTGTGTGAAGATTTCGAACACTCCAGTTCGTTCGAATCGCGCCGGGGACTAAGACAAGGTGATGACTTCGTGCCTGTTTTCAACATTGCGCTAGAAGGTGCTCGCGGAGAGCGGGACGATTTTCAAAGATCCAGTAATTTATTTGTTTCGGATGACATGGACATTGTCGGCCGAACATTTCAAAGGTGGCAGAACTGTACACTGCCTGAAACGTGAAGCACAAAAAATTGGACTGGTAGAATGCGTCAAAGACAAAGTACATGCTTGTGGGCGGAACGAGCGCGAAGGGCCCGCCTGGGAAGCAGCGATAGACGGGGATACCTTCGAGGTGGTCGAGGAATTGTCTCCTTGGATCCTCTTAACGGCTGATAACAATGCGTCGAAATACGAAGGCGATCATCTGTGGAAGTGGGCCTACTACGGCTCCAGAAGAAACTGTGGTCAAAAAGATTCGCCACGCACCAAATGTGTACAAGACGCTAATAAGACCGGTTGTCCTCACGGACAGAAACAGGACAATGCTCGAGGAGGATCTGCAACCGGAGTATTCAGAGACGGTGCGGACCATCTTTGGCGGGTGCAAGAAGACGGTGTTGGCGGCGAAGAATAACCACGAGTTCGCCCAGCTCTACGCGAACCCAGTATCAGAAGGTAGCTAAAGCCGGAAGGGTACGATGGGCAGGATGTTGCAAGAATGCCGACAGCAACCTGCAAAGATGTGTTCGCTTCGATCCGGCAGGGCGAGACGACGTGGAGCGCAGCAGCAGATGGGGACCAGGTGCAAAACGATCTGGCGAGCGTGGGGCGCATTCGAGGATGGAGATCGGCCTCGTACCGTGTATTGTGGCGTCAAATTGTTGATTCAGTGTTATCTGTTTAGATGTAAACTAAATATATGAAATGAATTCTTCCAGGAAGTTTACTGGATATTTCTCCAGGAAATCCTCTGGATATTCCTCCAGGAAATCCTCTGGATATTCCTCTCGGAATTCCTCTGTATATTCTCCCAGCAATTTCTCCGGATATTTTCCAGGTATACCACTGGATTTTCCTTCAGGAACTCCTTTGTATATTCCTCCAGGAGTTCTTCCTATTATTGCACCAGGAATTGCTCCAAACATCACTTCACATATTCCATAAATTCCTCCAGGAATTTGTCCAGATAATTCTCCAGTAGTTTTTCCGATTATTCACCAGGAATTCCTCTAAACATCACCTCGGATATTTCTTTAGGAATTCGTCCAGATGCGGATATTCTCCAGGAACTCCGCCGAGTATTCCTCCAGGCATTTCTCCGGAAATTCCTCCAGGAGTTGTTGATATTTCACCAGGAATTCATCCAATCATTACATCGTTCCTCCTGATTTCCTCCGGAATTCTTCGAATATTCCTCCGTATATTCCTCCGGATTTTCCGAATTTCTCCAGGAATTCTTCCGATGTTCCAACATGAATTCACTGGATTTTTCCAGGAATTCGTCCAAATATTCTCCTGAATTCTTCCAGTATTCTTCCAATTACTGATGTTCCTCAACACTTCGCCTGAATATTCGTCCAAAAATTAATTTAGACATTTCTCCTGGAGTTCCTCTGGATATTTCTCCAAGAATTCCTCCTAATATTCCTTCAGGATTTCTTCTGAACATTCCACAACAAATTCCTCCGGATATTCCTTCAGAAATTCGTCCGAGTAATTCCTGGAGCAATATCCGGAAGAATTCGTGGAGGAAAGTCTGAATGATTTTTTGGAGGAACATCCGAAGGAATTCTAGGACGAATATCCGAAGGAATATACGTTGAATTCCAGGAGGAATATCGAACAATTCTGAAAGAATATTCGGGGAATATCCTAAAGAATTTTTAAGAATATTCCTAGAATATCTGGTGGAATATCCGAAAACTGAGGAAATCGCTGAATTCCTGTCATTGCCTTATTTGTCTTCTTTTCTTATTTGTCTTATTTGTCTTATTTGTCTTATTTGTCTTATTTGCCTTATTTGTCTTATTTGTCTTATTTGTCTTATTTGTCTTATTTGTCTTATTTGTCTTATTTGTCTTATTTGTCTTATTTGTCTTATTTGTCTTATTTGTCTTTTATTTGTCTTATTTGTCTTATTTGTCTTATTTGTCTTATTTGTCTTATTTGTCTTATTTGTCTTATTTGTCTTATTTGTCTTATTTGTCTTATTTGTCTTATTTTGTCTTATTTGTCTTATTTGTCTTATTTGTTCTTTTTTTATTTGTCTATTTGTCTTATTTGTCTTATTTGTCTTATTTGTCTTATTTGTCTTATTTGTCTTATTTGTCTTATTTGTCTTATTTGTCTTATTTGTCTTATTTGTCTTATTTGTCTTATTTGTCTTATTTGTCTTATTTGTCTTTATTTGTTCATTTTGTCTTATTTGTCTTATTTGTCTTGTTTTGCTTATTTGTCTTGTCTATTTGTCTTTTGTCTTATTTGTCTTATTTGTCTTATTTGTCTTATTTGTCTTATTTGTCTTATTTGTCTTATTTGTTCTATTTGTCTTATTTGTCTTATTTGTCTTATTTGTCTTATTTGTCTTATTTGTCTTATTTGTCCTCTTCGTCTTATTTGTTTTATTTGACTTATTTTTCTTATTTGTCTTATTTGTCCTCTTCGTTTTATTTGTTTTATTTGTCTTATTTGACTTCTTTTTCTTATTTGTCTTATTTGTTCTATTTGTCTTATTTTCCTCTTGTTTTCACATCCTTGCTTCACCTGGACCAAATTGATCATCCGAATCCTGCTTATTTGTAACCCTCGTACAATAGATATTTTATGATATTTTCCAATGTTGTCTTTCGGAATGTTTTGGAAACCTTTGGAAATTATTTCGGAGATAAATTCAGAAATTTCTTTGGAAGTTCCTTATAACATTCCTTCAAAAACTCAATGCAAGAATTATATGCAAATTTCGAAAGATCCTTCTTCTACGATTTTTTTTAGTACCTGCTACAACACCTACGGAAATGGTTTTAGGATTACTTTTGGAAATTCTTTTAGGTGTTCCTTTGGAATATATTTTCAGAATTCTGCCAGTACTTTCTCTAGAAATCTCTTTGAAAACTCCAGGAAGTAATTCTATAAATTACTTCGAAATTTCCCTCAGGAATTTCTTCAGTATTTCCTTCAGGAATTCTTTCGAAAATTCTTTCAAATGTATTTCAGGAGAAGAGATTTGGGACTAGAAATTGAATACGAATTTCTGAAGGAATTGTTGAAGAAATTTCCTAAAAAATTATTAACAGAATCCTCGAAAGAATTTCCAAACAAATTCCTATTGGAATTTTCATATATTTTTTTGGATTTCCACAAGAATTCGTTCAGGAATATTTGAAGGGATTCTTTCGGGAATTCTGCCAGGAATTTCTCCAGAAAGTCCTTCGCAAATTCGAACAGAAGTAAAACATAACCCTGCTTTGAATATGGAATTCAGACTTAAAATATCGGGATTGCAGTCGATCCATCATGAAAATTTTTCGAATATTTTCGATAATTCCTTCGACATTTAATCCAGGAGTTACTTCGAAAAAAAATTCTGTAATCATGCAGGTGATTTTCCATAAATTTATTTAAAAGTTCGCTCGGAAAATCCTGCCCCAGGAACTAATTCAGCATTCTATCACAGATTTCAAAAATTCTCCGCAAATTAATTTAAAAATATCTTTAAAAGTTTCTTAAAGAGTTCTTTCGAAAATTCATCAAAAATTGGTGTAACAATTCTTTTTGGAATTCCTAGCGAATTCCTAAATGAGTTTTCGATATTCTTGAATTTCTCTGTGAATCATTCTTCTTCTGATTGGTATTACATCCCCCACTTGGACATTGCCGCCTAGCAACTCGAACACCGGAAATCGAACTCGGCCACCCTCAGCATGGTCTTGCTTTGTAGCTGCGCATCCTACCGAGTAGGAGGGCCTCAAACAATTTCTTCGGAATTTTCTCCAAAGATTCTTTCTGAAATTTGCAGAAATTACTTTTATAGAGATCCAGAAATTGTTTTGGAAATGCATCAAGATATTCTTTCAAAAATTCTTTTAGGAAAACCTTGAAAATCCTTAAGGAATACTTGCATCTTGAAAATTTCTTCAGAAATTCCTTCAGAGATTTCTTCGAAAATTCCATAACGATTTCTTTTGAGACTTTCTTCAGAAATTAGTTTTAGGAATTTTATCGAAAAATCTTTGGAAATTTGGTCGGAATTCCTACGGAAAATTCTTCGGAAATACCTACGGAATAAGCATCGGGGAAACACTCTGAAATTCTTGTAGGAAATTTTTTTGGGAATTCCTTTTGAAATTTCTTTATTATTTCTTTTGAAAATGGCTTGAAGCATGTCGACAGCAATTGATTTGGAAATTACTTCGAACTTTTTTAAGAAATTGCTTAAGAAATTATTTCAGGAGTTTCTCAAGTAAATTCTACCAGTATTACTTGAGAAAACCTTTTGGAAACTCTAGGCAGAAATCCTTGGAATTCTTACAAAACTTCTTCAGACCTTCATCCACGAATTCTTTTAATTTTGGAATGTTCGAAAATTCCTACAGAAATTTATTTAAAAATTTCTTGAGATATTTGGATATCCCATTAGGATTTTTTTCAAGAATCACTTTTAAAATTCATTCAGAGTTCTTTGGATCATTCAAATATCTTTAGGTTTCTTTTGTAAATTTTATTAGGAAATCGTTTTGAAATTTCCATTAGAAACGCTTCCGAAAATTCCTTAAGTATTTCCTATATCATTCTTTATAAAATTATCGTAAAAATTCTTTCAACAAAAGTTGCGGAATAGTTTGAACATTAATTCAGAAAAAAAATCATTTGGTTTTCCTAAAAGAATTCACGAAGGATTTCCTGGAGAAAGTTTCTAAGGAATTTTTAAAGGAATTTCCGGAGGAATTTCCAAAGGAATTCGTAAGGAAATTTCCGTAGAAATTTTAGAAATTTTATTAGAACTGCTTCTTTGAATTTTCAAAAGAATGTCTTGGGGAATCTGCAAAGGAATTTCTGGATTCATATCCGAAGTAATTTCCGGAGGATTTACAGGAAAAATCCCTATAGTAAATTTCGAAAAAAAAAAAATACTTGGAGGAATGTCCAAAGAAATTCTTGATCAAATTTAATGTCGGAAATGCCTTCAGCAGTTCCGTTGTCACTCCTTAGCAATTCGTTCGAAACCTAAGGAAATTCTGAATTTTGTCCTAGATTTGTGAAGGATTTTGCTGAAATTCAGGGATTACAGGAGAAATTTCCCAAGGAATGGAATTTCCGATGGTATCCGAAGGATAATTTTTAATTCAAAGTTTTTGGAAAACACTCTAAAGAATTTCTAGAGACGTTTTGAATACCTTAGACGATTGCATTGCATTTCATAGACGATAAAAATTTCGTAATATCTGAATTTCCCTAAAATTTTTCAATTGACTGATTAACGCCTCTACTACTGACACAAAATTATAAATAAACCAATTACGCCAAAAATGCTAGTGTCCCACCCACCATTACCAGAGCTCTGGCGCTGCATAAGATCATTTCCACCTGCGCCATTTTCCAAATTCGAAAAACGGCATAAACAATAACTGACCTACTTCACTTATAATGAAGAAAAATACCGAATAGGTATTTTTTCGTGATCTGGATGGGAAACTCGTTTTGTGTAATTTTATGATTTGGGCCATTGTGCCCCATGAGTGCGTTTTACCTTTCCTCCCTTTCTTCATTCGTTGCATATATCGGGTCGCAAACCATGGTCCACAAACATTAAGGACATAGTTGGAGTACCACGATGGCAGTCAATATGGCACCGGACCTTCCACGGGTCAGCCACACCTCGCACTCCTCCCACACATTCGAATGCATCGAACAGCATCGAAAAAAGTATAATATTAAATTAACCTGTTACAGCATATTTATTCACTTCCGTGATAATGAACATGTTTTCTAGTACTATGAATTTCGGCTCAATATTATCGTAAATCAGCAGTTTCTGTGCCAATTTAATAGCCGTTCGCGATTCGGTGGGTTTATCACTGTACTTCACTTCTTCTCAAAGGCATAGAAAATCAAGTTTTACCGTCACATGAGCAGCCCGAAATGTTGATAGAATGCACTTAAACATCACTTTTGAAATCAGTTACTGTTTGAACCGAAACCTAATATAACATATTTTGCCCGATTAAAAACTGACCGCGGAGCAATGTAAACACGCCGGCAGCGGCAGACAAACTAATACATAGGGTGGTTCAAAAATGATTTTGCTCCGCCGCGCTCAGATCGATTATGATTCACATATTGTCATCCGATGGTTAAGGTTGGTTTGAATAGAGGCTTACCGTGCACAGGTCGTGTTTCAGGTTTGATGACAGTTGATATGGTGAGGTTGAATTTTAAGTATTTTGATTGTGGCACTACGTCATTGGTGCGAGGGGAGACCATACACAGTATAAAATGTTAGCATATAGATGTAACAAAAGGCTCCATTCGATTCATCTTTTTCCATCACTTTAAAATTACAGGTTGCCTTTACTATGGAGCTTGCATTCAATTGCGAACAAGGAAAAGTTGGATGTAATTAACATGGCTGAACACGTAAATATGAGTCAAATAATTCCGTAGCGTAACTTTTAATTTTAACTGTGTATAACTGGATAAAATATTCCATAGACAATGGACAATGAATGGTAGTTTCAATGGTTGGGAGTCGATTTAATCGAGTTTGCGAATCTTTAGCATGATAATTAGGCTAATTTGTTTGCGTTACGTAATCAATGGATCTTTCCTGGTGCGGTTTTCGTTCAGTGAAGTCTCCGGAATGTTGCTTTAAGCTATGTGGATTCTCTTTTCGCACGCGGTTTGGAGGAAGCGCCAGTGTAATGAAAAGTTTAGTTTCATACTAGTTTCATACAAACTTGAACCGGCTAGCAACCAGTTTTGTTCAAATCGGTTTTGAGGACACTCGAGCATGGGACGGAATCGAGCAAGCGTGGTGGGCTGGGCTCGTTTTTTAACACTACTAATATTCTTTGTTTTTTTATAAATACGACACCAATACTACTACAGTATATGACAGTTTTTATTGTACCAATACTTCAAAGCTTTGTTTTGGTACTCAACCATCTCTTCACCTTAGAAAGAAGGAATGAGGCAAAGTGAGATTGGGATAGTAAAAAATTCTATTGAAAAGGTCGATTAGCATACAGCATGTGAAGCATTTTTTCAAAACTGGCTTTGAAATTGTGGTGAACCCGTACAGCGACAAAGTAGAACTATAAGATGGGTCACATACGACGACAACCAAATGAAAGTGACAAAAACAAATCATCCATAAACGTCTAACTATTATCGTTTCATGTTTTTTTCATTGCAAATGAACGACGTGACTAAATTAAATCATAATACTCAACTCATTAAAACTAAGAGTTGAGGAATATAATTACACCTATCGTACACGATTGCAGCTGCACGGCATCCAAAGACAGCAAAACTTGGTGCTGGCAGTGTGCAAGACTTCCATAAACTTTAATTAGTCATCCGAGAACGTGACCTAATAATCGTATAAATTTCTGCGCTGCATTCTCAACTAGCCGCACGGATTCCAGATGGACCCAAGACATGGTTGCTAGTTAATAACTGATATTGGCTTGAACGGAGAAATGAAGGTGCACGAGAGTAATTTTCCAGGTAGATCCACTGACCTGGAAGCCAACCCAGTCAACATGGGAAAACTAATTAGAACATTCCAGTTCCTTCGGTACACGTGCCAAGGATTTTTCAAATTGCCACATGTGACCAAATGTGATATCGCGATGCAAAATATTCGCCACATCAGCTTTTTGCGATAATTATGCGGAATTTCATTTAACCCACGGGAAAATATGACTCAATCAAAGGACTTCAACTCCTCGAGCCAGATTGATTTGCAAAAACAATTTTTAATTATCATAATTAATGGTAATCTGATAAACAAGATTCATTGCGATTATTCCGGAGTAGCACACATTGTCTGAAGTATTCCACTCAGCACTGTCGATGGTGTCGCTGCTGTAGCGTCCATTTCGGCTGTCATCCACTACTTTACATACCATCTCTCGGCTCCTTACATAAACAAGCATTTTCGGCTGACCATTGGCTCGCAAAGATGAATTTAAACATTGATTGAATTGATATTTATGGAAGGGTAATGAGCTCGGCTCGGATGTGCACAGATGGCAAAATGCTATGAACCCTTCGCACAGTGAAACAATCCTAGCAGAAAAAGTGTGTCATTTTTTGACATTTTCTCCGTTTCTTTTCTCAATGTTTTAGAATCATTTGCAACGGGAAAGTTAAGTACGTTTATTTAGCACCATGAAATCTAAGAAACCAAAATGCGGAAGTGTTAAGAGCGAGAATTGTTTTTGTGTATTAATTTTCCGAATAAATAATAAAAAAGCTAAATAGGGTTGACATTGAATAAATGTTGGGAATTGTCAAAGAGTGGAAGTAATTTTCCAAATCCAGACTATTTCATACCCTTGAGCGATTGCCATTATTTTAAGTTCGAGGCGCACAGCGCATGATGGTACTGTGTGAATTTTTTCGCCATGATGATGCCAATATTTGATGATGAGATACGAGACCGTTTCGAGAATCAGTATTTATTAATGAGAGTATTTTCTGCCAAATGATGTCTTTATGTCGATGCCGATTTATTGGTATCGATTTGAATGCAAATTAGCAACAGTGACCGTTTGGGCACGGGCATCGGTTCGCGTGTTAGGTCACTGGAAAATCGTGGACGATGGCTTTATTTGGTCTGCTCTTTTGTTTGGTATCAACCAGAACCTGGTGTGATGGTGCCTATTTGGATATTTTCCTCTGGACCACATGAACCTATTGAGTGTAGAGGCGATTTTAATTGGTGTCGATTGAATTATTTCCAATCAACGGTACGTACTGAAAGGTGAACATCTGTACCTGAGCTTTTAAAAATATTACATAAAATAGAGCTTTTAAATATGCTTATTCTGGATGGTATACTTACAATCGTATTCTACAACCCAACAGTAGAGTGAATCTGCAGAGCTATTAAAACCCTGCGGGTTACCAGTTTCACTCTGCCACAGAAATTCATTGGAATTCCCCAAACTCTCTTCTCGATATCGATTCTTCTTGAAACGAAATGCTTAAAACCTGATCAATTCTTCACTATAACCACGATGAAGCAGTATAGCCTTTAGAAATTTCAGATTTGGTGTTTTGTTTCCTGAAATTTAGAATATAATCCTATTACACAATTTAAGCAAAATGAAGAAATCAAAATAAAACACCTTTAAAACTTTATTCTGTTCTTGCCTTCTGAGAAATCACCCTTTTCAATTCTATACAACAACCACCACAGCGATGGTCTGACCCAGCTTCACGAAATTGAAAGCTCGTTCCTTTGGCCGGAAATTGTTCTTGTCTCCTTTTGTTGTCATACTAATAGGTAACAATTTTACTCAAACCCTTCCGTCCATCGGAGGCGCTTGTTGTTTTGTCCCTTGCCTGAAAACCCCAACATCCAACACCCAATTCTTTGACTTTATCCACTCGAGGTTTGGCCACTTGCCAGCCGGACCGATCCCTCATCGCTAGTTAGTGTGAACAAATTTTATGATATATTCGAAAGGAAGGTGGAAAGTCGAAAAGGATAAGCGACAGAAGACAATCGAAAAAGTAATAGAGAACACCTTCGGAAAAGCAAAATTTCAAATCAGATACAGAATTGGTAAGAAGAAATGGATAGAAAAATGTTAATTTGTTAATCCTAAAAGAATGGGAACAAAATTGATGGTTTTATCCTTTCAATAGTGATGAGTCTTTCGTTATTCAACCTAGGAATTTGTATATACTTTAGTAAGTTGAGGTTTATTTTACTTATATAAGATATTAAATTTGCACAATATAGTATAACATCGACCTTGTTATTCGACCTCCCGCCAAACGCTCCATTTAACAATATCGCCCTCAGCCAGTGGAATAATAATCCTACATCGGGTCCCCTTTAGATTTACAGAAACCCTGGAAGCAAAAGCTGAAAATTGCAGTCATTCCGAGGATTTTATTTCTCCATTCATTTCAACCGAAACGATAAATCATCACCTGTCAGCCGGACACATGCGGAGGAACAATTGGTCGCTTGTGGAAAACGTGGCTGAAATGGAACGGAGAAGAAACCGGTTCTCCATCGTCGTCACCATCTCGTGACAAGACCAAATGCACACAGACACACGGGAGACCCGGACTTGGGATCGATGATTGCAGACCGAAGAGTCATTAATGTCCGCCAAGTGAAACCACATAAACGAAGCTGGTTACGGGGTGGATGGAGCGAACAGACGGACACGAATCTGATGACTGACCGGATATTGACAACAGCAGCCGCCATGAGGGAAGAGGGCCAACCTCTCGCTCACTGCTGCAACGAATGTGATGCAGTACCTACACCTTCTTGTGCTGCGGGCAGACCTGGACCTGACTGGACGGATGCAGACAAAATTTTCGGCGCAGTGGTGAAATGCCATTGGGTTCGCCGTCGCACATGCTGGAGGAATGTCGATATCAGTCAGCCGGTGCTTGCAGTTTTTGGTTGGCGTGGTTGTTTGAGTGATATGTGGTATGCGATGTCGCTGAACAAACGTGCGGGGCAATATTGTTTGAGCTTTACTTTGAGATAAAAATGCAAAAGGGTGCGCACAAAGGTGAAATTTATATCAAATGGTGCCATTGCTTTTCATGTTTTTGTTAGATTCCTTCTCCATGTCACAATATCGTTAGATCTTACCTACGATTTCTTCTGTTTATTGACTTCCCGAAACGAAACAAAGTGAGAAATGACACCAAAGCTGGCGGCAGCAAGGCAGCGAAAAAAAGACGAGGACGAGGAGGCAGCGATGCCAGAAGAACATCGTCCAGTTCGACAACAATAGAAATGGAAGCTACCCGTCTGACGCACTACAACACAAGCTCAACGATCACTATCAAAGCCGTAAATCGTCTAGCATGGCGTCTGAAGGAATTGAGGCACCGAGTACCAAAACCAGCTCCATCTTCTTTGTACGTCAATCCGTTATTATTCCGGATTCTAAATGGACATAGCTTTAATGTCAAATCAAATCCAGACTTCAGCTCAGCCATGCAGTGGTAACTGGACGAGCGGATACTCACGGATATGTGGAAGAGACAGCGTTTGGTCCTGTTATCGAAACCTGGTAAGGGTAAGTAAGTAAGTCTAATAGATTCGGTAGATAAGCTACTGTCGCCGTAAGTGGAGGAGGCAGGAGGATTGTCGAGCGAGAAATTCCGCTTCCGGAGAGGATGGTCTGCAACAAGCGCCATTAAATCGATGGTTGCCACTGCAGAGGTCGCTATCGAATGCAAGCGGCGCGGTATTCGTTACTGTGGAATGGGTTCGTTAGTGCCTGCTTGGTGGAGATCGTGATTCCATTGCTCCCGCCATGAATCAAGCTAGTGGGATTCAACGGCGATGACGTAATGATGCTCAAAAAGCACATTTCAATCAAACTTGGCTTCAACAAGTTGATTATCACTAAACTACGTCATATATAAGTTGCGGTAACTGACTTTGAACATGCGTTCTACTCTGGTGACCGTATACGGAGAGTGCATCGAGGAGGTTGATCGATTGGTCTCGTCGAGTAATGGTTGCGCAGCAAAAAGTTACAGCTTGCTTATCATAAAACGAAGACAATAGTCGTCAACAATTAAAATCGGTGCAGAGTCGGGACGTCACCTCTAAGAGATCTCAAACAATTGGGGATGATGCAAATGCTGACCGCACGCCGGCACGACTCTAACGTAGCAGCAATCAATCAGTTTGCCTTATCGGCAAAAAAATGTCACGATATTGCGAATTTTTTTTTGGAAAATTGTTTCGGCTTGTTTGGTGCATGAAATTTGACTGGAAAAAATGTAAATATTCGCATAATCAGAGTGTTTTAATGTACATTTCCCAACACTGCTACTCTGGTTTCTTTACTGACCATTTCCTTTTTTTTTCATGGAAAATTTCTAATTCTTCGTGAAAATTTTATTTTGCTGTCCCATAAAACACTTCTTCCTCGTCGTCGCCCCTACATATTCCAAGCTTCCGATCGAAATTCTTCATTTGTTGGTAATAATTGGTTTTACAAGCGGCTTATTGGGTCTGCGCAAAACTCCTGGCTCGCCAAAAAGTCGTCGTGTCAGATCCATTTACAATGCTTCCCAACACCAGAACTTGGGCTAGTGCGCTTTGAGCGGCAATGATTTCTGGTCAACTTTGTTTAGTTTGATCCATTTTCAAGGATTGAGTAGTTTGTCAATAACTCATTCCAAAAATTGAATTTTTAAATATGTTGTATGGTGGATTTCTCTGCCTAATGGTTCGTTGTTCAAATTCAACTAATAGCGGAGTTAGAGCGCTAGTTGCAGTAACTCAAACTAAATGATTGAAATTTTGTTTTCATTTAGTATAAGTAACTGCAAGTTACAGCACTTTAACTTCGTTATCAGTGGAATTCAAACAACAAACCATTAGGCAGAGTTGGACTAGAAGTCCACCATACGTATTTTGAAAATTCAGCTTTTGGAATGAGTTATTGACAAACTATCAAATAATTGTACCCAAATTACTAAATGATTGATAACATCTTTATCCATTTTACAGAAAAGTTAGTTTAGTTTTGATGTTTGTGTGGGAAGAGTACGCGAAGAATGTTTGCAGTATATTTCAAATATGAATTTCTTATGATTGCAGAAATAGATTCAGAAATATATTGAACCTCATCCTGTTTTCTAAAAGTATCGAAAGTTCAACCGGTCAGCCCAGAATCACAATTCTTTTGCTAAAATAAGCCTCCAGTCAAATTTTTAGCTAATTCGGATAAATTTCGAGGTGGCTCAAGTCGATTTAGTGTTTTTGGGCTATTTTCAACTTTGAAGAAAATCTAACAAGAAATATTAACGCCAAAAATCATTGTAACAATCTCTTAACGGAAGCTTTTGGTGTGATCAACAAGTGTTGTGAACATTGCGACGTTTTGACCATGTTAAAGTGATTTCCGAGCTTTTAAGTGCATAAAAACACTGTTTCCTCTAAAAGTCGTTGTTTACACAATTCTTAAATTGATTACAAATCATTGCTAATTTATTATATTATAATTCTTCTTTATTTCCTTGACATTTGAGTAATATAATTGCCAATGTGCGACTTGCCGTTAAATTCTTAAAAACCAGAAGCTGAACCTTTGTCATTAATTTGCACGTTAGGATTTCTTCAAACAAGTTGTTCGAACGAAACATAAATCAAATCATATGACATTTGATGCTTATAACAAACGACTTCCAAATTTGATTCAATGCTCCATATGTCTGTATGAAAATCATTTTAATATGGTCAAAACGTGAACGGAACGAATCGCAATGTTCACAAGACTTGTAAAGCACACCAAAAACATCCGTTTAGAGGCTGTTGGGATGGTTTTTGGCGTTTATATCTCTTATTAGATTTTTTTTTTTCAAAATTGAAAAAAGCCCAAAATCACTAAATCGACTTTAGCTACCTCGAAATTTTATCCGAATAAGCTGAAAATTTGGCTGGAGGTTTATTTTAGCATAAGAATTGTGATTGTGGGCTGACCGGTTGAACTTTCGATACTTTTAGAAAACAGGATGAAATCTAATATATATGACATCAGTGGATATTTGATTAGGGTCTGTGCACAAATTACGTAACGCTTTTGGGGGGAGGGGGAGGTCCAACTTGCGTTGTACTTTGTTACATTAAAAGGTGGGGGAGGGCGTGAGTACTACCAAATGTTACGCATAACGCGAAATAAAATTCATTTTAAAGGTTGTCTTAATCAAGACGATGAATAAGTATCAACCTATATTCAACAATCAAATATTCTTCTTTACTACCAAACAACGCATAATTGTCCCATGCTAGTTTTTGTCGTTTTTTACTTTTTATCAGTGCAGTCTATTTTGATTTTTTTTTTTTAGAATCCTTAAGGTGATTATACAATCAAGCCATGTGGTGAATTTCAAATTCACCACACGGTTTTCTACTCCTATTATCAAAAGTTCAAAACCAGCGTAATATTTTTTGTACAATGCTGAAAGTAAAGTCGATTGCTTAGCATGAGTAATCAAACGATCTACAGATGTTGCGATCCCCATGGGCGTTGTTGTTCTCTTAATTCGTGCTCTTGAAAAATCACTAGAAAAAGCACGTGGTTTCCAAGATGGCCGATTTGTGGCTTTGTTGTATAACCACCTCAACTCAAGTTGAAGATGGGTTGAGTACCAAAAGAAAGCTTTGAAAGTGTTGGTACCATAAAACTGTCATATACTGTCGTATTTATAAAAAAACAAAGAATATTAGTAGGGTGGTTCAAAAAACGACCCAGCTCCACCACGCTCAATCGATTCCGTCCCATGCTCCAAGTGTCCTCCAAAAGCCGATTTGAACAAAAACTGATTGAGCACAAGCCGGTTAAAGTTTGTATGAAAGCTAGTATGGGAAACTAAACCTTTCATTACACTGGCTACAGTGCCTCTCCTCCAAACACTGGCGAAAAGAGAACCCACATAGCTGAATGAAAACCGCACCTTGGGAAAGATCCATTGATTACGTAACGCGAAAATAGCATTTTATACCCCGCTCACTCCCATGTCACACTTTTTGTATGAAGTATCTGCTCCTGGTGCGATAGATATCACAGACAAATTATTGCTATTTTGTTGAATTACACGTTTCACTGATGCTTTCTGAGAAGCCTAATTATCATGCTAAGGATTCGCAACCTCGATTAGAATCGACTCACAACTATTGGAATGATAGTATAGTATTGATATGCATTTTCTATGGAGTCAAAGCTCTTGGAAATTTCATCCGTCATATTGTCCCCCCCTCGCCAGCGCCCAATGACGAAGCGCCGCAATCAGAATAATGTTAAATTCAACCTCGCCATATCAACTCTCATACAAACCTGAAACGACCTGTGCACGGTAAGCCCCTATTCAAACCAGCCCAAACCATCGGAAGACACCTAGAATATGAAACATATTCGACTGAGCGTGGCGGAGTAAAATAATTTTTGAGCCACCCTAGATATTAGTTTGCTGCTGCCGGTCCCGGTGTTTACATTCGCTCCGCGATCCGTTTTTAGTGGTTTTTTCGGTCAAAAATAGAAGTTTTTATTAAGTTTTCGCTTCAAACAAGTGACTGATTTCAAAAAGTGATGTTTAATTGGCATTCCATCAATATTTCGAGCTGCTCATGTGCGGAGAAGTGTGTGAAAACATGATTTTTTTAATGCCCTTTGAGAAGAAGTGAAGTGCAGTGATAAGCCCACCAAATCGCGAACGGTTATTAAATTGGCACGAAACTGCTGATTTATGCTATAATTCGTGCCGAAATGCATAGGACACTTTGAAGAAAAACATTTTCATTATCACAGGAAGTAAATAAATATGCTGTGAGCAGGTTAGTAGGGTTATGCGCTAATTCGTCCATGGCGCTAGCATTCGTCATATCAAATTCTAAATCACTAAATACTCGTGAATCGTAAACTTAAATAATGAACTAATTATCTGGCGAGATAGAAAAAAGTGTACACTACGATCTGCATTCATTTAAATTACATTCCGGTGTTACTTACTTGAAATACAGTTGAATTTAACTTTGCGGCAGTGACTTTTTCACAATTTCCTACGTTATCCGTGCGACGAAGGAAAATCCAGTTCGTTCACTGCTGTAGAAGACGCGCAACACCGTCACCAAAATCAAGGTAATTCACTGATTTTCACCGCACTTTTTCACATAAATTTCTCACTGCGCACTAAATAAAAGCAATGTTTATTGCTCAAGTGAATAATTATTGCAAAATAACTGCCGGAAGGCGTTCAAATGATCTGTTTTTTCAAACTTTAGAGCGTTTGAAATTTATTTTCTTCGTCGCTTTGTTTATAGTCGAAAAACGCGTTGCCAAACTGGCGGTTTGAACTGAAATAATCTTATGTTACACATCTGATAATACATCATGCAGTCAATAAAAGTGGGTTTTTCAATTATTTTCCGCTAGTGTAATAAAAAAAAGTCTTCCAAATTAATATTTTTCATACACACTCGTTATTCACACTAAAATTTTCCACTATTCCAAAAGTTTGAAACAGGAGAAATAATTTCATAACCGAAATCTGTTGGCAGCACTACCCACGTACATGTTAAGCATGTGTGTTAGTTGTTTGACAGACTGAGGCATTTAACTGAATGGCAGCACCAGGCTATAGACATCCCTATCTAACTCCCTTAGCCTAAAAATAGCCACCATGTCCCGGGCACAGTGTGCAGATAGACCGCTGTCAGTTGCATGAGATGTCAACAATCGTCAACAACACCAATGATTGTAGCTTGATATTTAAAAATACCCACAACAATAAAAGAGCAGGATTTATTTTTAAATTCTGCTCAAGCTTTTCACGGGGAAATAAAAGACAAATTGTTGTTCTCCATGTAAGTAAAATCAAAATTGATCATGTAGATAAGTTTTGAATCAATTAAACTCATTAGTCATATTTAATTAATATTCCCGATTAAAGTTGAATATTGAAGAAAGCTGAATTTGGATGTTTTATGATGTTAAGCTTTTTTAGATTTGACGTACGTTGCTCGGCGTTGGTGTTGGTGTTGGCTACGCTAAACATGAGCTCTTAGCATAGGGCTGGGCAGCACAATCAAAACCATTTTTATGCGGTCGAAATGGGATTGCAATAGGAAATTTTTGTTAACTGGAACCGAAAATAAACTTTTAAGTTTGATTTTCAAAATTGACCGAAATGATAGTTATTCTGCATAAAGTCACAGATAAGTCGTCCAGTTATCCAAGAAATGGCTTGAGCTCAGGAACAAAGATTTGCAGTCCTGTTTTAAGTATGGTACATGCTCCTTGTGGTACAGAGAAAGAATACGTAGATGATCAATTTTCCGGTTTCAAATATGGTACATGCTCTCTGTAGTACAAAGAACAGAATGCGTTCACTGCATATGTTCTTGGTCATCCAAGAAATCCCTGGAGTAAGGCCTTTCGATCTACACGTGTAACTGAAGATCACTTTTCCGGATTCAAATATGGTACATGCTCTCTGTAGTACAAAGAACAGAATGCTTTCACTGCATATGTTCTTGGTCATCCAAGAAATCCCTGGAGTAAGGCCTTTCGATCTACACGTGTAACTGAAGATCACTTTTCCGGTTTCAAATATAGTACATGCTCTCTGTAGTACAAAGAACAGAATGCGTTCACTGCATATGTTCTTGGTCATCCAAGAAATCCCTGGAGTAAGGCCTTTCGATCTACACGCGTAACTGAAGATCACTTTTCCGGTTTCAAATATGGTACATGCTTTCTGTAATAAAAATAACAGAATGCGTTCACAGCATATGTTCTTGGTCAACAAGGAAATCCCTGGGGTAAGGCCTTTCGATCTACACGCGTAACTGAATATCAATTTTCCGGATTCAAATATGGTACGTGCTCTCTGTAGTACAAAGAACAGAATGCGTTCACATCATATGTTCTTGGTCAACCAAGAAATCCCTGGAGTAAGGCCTTTCGATCTACACGCGTAAGTAAAAATCAATTTTCCGGTTTCAAATATGGTACATGCTCTCTGTAGTACAAAGAACAGAATGCGTTCACTGCATATGTTCTTGGTCATCCAAGAAATTCCTGGAGTAAGGCCTTTCGATCTACACGTGTAACTGAAGATCAATTTTCCAGTTTCAAATATGGTACATGCTCTCTGTAGTACAAAGAACAGAATGCGTTCACAGCATATGTTCTCGGTCATTCAAGAAATCCCTGGAGTAAGGCCTTTCGATCTACACGCGTAACTGAAGATCACTTCTTTTCCGGATTCAAATATGGTACATGCTCTCTGTAGTACAAAGAACAGAATGCGTTCACTGCATATGTTCTTGGTCATCCAAGAAATCCCTGAGTAAGGCCTTTCGATCTACACGTGTAACTGAAGATCACTTTTCCATTTTCAAATATGGTACATGCTCTCTGTAGTACAAAGAACAGAATGCTTTCACTGCATATGTTCTTGGTCATCCAAGAAATCCCTGGAGTAAGGCCTTTCGATCTACACGTGTAACTGAAGATCACTTTTCCGGATTCAAATATGGTACATGCTCTCTGTAGTACAAAGAACAGAATGCGTTCACTGCATATGTTCTTGGTCATCCAAGAAATCCCTGGAGTAAGGCCTTTCGATCTACACGTGTAACTGAAGATCACTTTTCCGGTTTCAAATATGGTACATGCTCTCTGTAGTACAAAGAACAGAATGCTTTCACTGCATATGTTCTTGGTCATCCAAGAAATCCCTGGAGTAAGGCCTTTCGATCTACACGTGTAACTGAAGATCACTTTTCCGGATTCAAATATGGTACATGCTTTCTGTAGTACAAAGAACAGAATGCGTTCACAGCATATGTTCTCGGTCATTCAAGAAATCCCTGGAGTAAGGCCTTTCGATCTACACGCGTAACTGAAGATCACTTTTCCGGATTCAAATATGGTACATGCTGTCTGTAGTACAAAGAACAGAATGCGTTCACTGCATATGTTCTTGGTCATCCAAGAAATCCCTGGAGTAAGGCCTTTCGATCTACACGTGTAACTGAAGATCACTTTTCCGGTTTCAAATATGGTACATGCTCTCTGTAGTACAAAGAACAGAATGCTTTCACTGCATATGTTCTTGGTCATCCAAGAAATCCCTGGAGTAAGGCCTTTCGATCTACACGTGTAACTGAAGATCACTTTTCCGGATTCAAATATGGTACATGCTCTCTGTAGTACAAAGAACAGAATGCGTTCACTGCATATGTTCTTGGTCATCCAAGAAATCCCTGGAGTAAGGCCTTTCGATCTACACGTGTAACTGAAGATCACTTTTCCGGTTTCAAATATGGTACATGCTCTCTGTAGTACAAAGAACAGAATGCTTTCACTGCATATGTTCTTGGTCATCCAAGAAATCCCTGGAGTAAGGCCTTTCGATCTACACGTGTAACTGAAGATCACTTTTCCGGATTCAAATATGGTACATGCTCTCTGTAGTACAAAGCACAGAATGCGTTCACTGCATATGTTCTTGATCATCCAAGAAATCCCTGGAATAAGGCCTTTCGATCTACACGCGTAACTGATGATCAATTTTCCGGTTTCAAATATGGTACATGCTCTCTGTAGTACAAAGAACAGAATGCGTTCACTGCATATGTTCTTGGTCATCCAAGAAATCCCTGGAGTAAGGCCTTTCGATCTACACGTGTAACTGAAGATCACTTTTCCGGTTTCAAATATGGTACATGCTCTCTGTAGTACAAAGAACAGAATGCGTTCACTGCATATGTTCTTGGTCATCCAAGAAATCCC
Organism: Armigeres subalbatus; assembly: GCF_024139115.2. Lineage (NCBI taxonomy): Eukaryota > Metazoa > Arthropoda > Insecta > Diptera > Culicidae > Armigeres > Armigeres subalbatus. The sequence goes on along the minus strand of NC_085140.1, from coordinate 40,489,749 downwards.
TGGAGTAAGGCCTTTCGATCTACACGTGTAACTGAAGATCACTTTTCCGGATTCAAATATGGTACATGCTCTCTGTAGTACAAAGAACAGAATGCGTTCACTGCATATGTTCTTGGTCATCCAAGAAATCCCTGAGGTAAGGCCTTTCGATCTACACGTGTAACTGAAGATCACTTTTCCGGTTTCAAATATGGTACATGCTCTCTGTAGTACAAAGAACAGAATGCGTTCACTGCATATGTTCTTGGTCATCCAAGAAATCCCTGGAGTAAGGCCTTTCGATCTACACGTGTAACTGAAGATCACTTTTCCGGTTTCAAATATGGTACATGCTCTCTGTAGTACAAAGAACAGAATGCGTTCACTGCATATGTTCTTGGTCATCCAAGAAATCTCTGGAATAAGGCCTTTCGATCTACACGCGTAACTGAAGATCAATTTTCCGGTTTCAAATATGGTACATGCTCTCTGTAGTACAAAGAACAGAATGCGTTCACAGCATATGTTCTTGGTCATCCAAGAAATCCCTGGAGTAAGGCCTTTCGATCTACACGTGTAACTGAAGATCACTTTTCCGGTTTCAAATATGGTACATGCTCTCTGTAGTACAAATAACAGAATGCGTTCACTGCATATGTTCTTGGTCATCCAAGAAATCCCTGGAGTAAGGCCTTTCGATCTACACGTGTAACTGAAGATCACTTTTCCGGTTTCAAATATGGTACATGCTCTCTGTAGTACAAAGAACAGAATGCGTTCACTGCATATGTTCTTGGTCATCCAAGAAATCCCTGGAGTAAGGCCTTTCGATCTACACGTGTAACTGAAGATCACTTTTCCGGTTTCAAATATGCTCTCTGTAGTACAAAGAACAGAATGCGTTCACTGCATATGTTCTTGGTCATCCAAGAAATCCCTGGAGTAAGGCCTTTCGATCTACACGTGTAACTGAAGATCAATTTTCCAGTTTCAAATATGGTACATGCTCTCTGTAGTACAAAGAACAGAATGCGTTCACAGCATATGTTCTCGGTCATTCAAGAAATCCCTGGAGTAAGGCCTTTCGATCTACACGCGTAACTGAAGATCACTTTTCCGGTTTCAAATATGGTACATGCTCTCTGTAATAAAAATAACAGAATGCGTTCACAGCATATGTTCTTGGTCAACAAGGAAATCCCTGGGGTAAGGCCTTTCGATCTACACGTGTAACTGAAGATCACTTTTCCGGTTTCAAATATAGTACATGCTCTCTATAGTACAAAGAACAGAATGCGTTCACTGCGTATATTCTTGGTCATCCAAGAAATCCCTGGAGTAAGACCTTCCGATCTACACGCGTAACTGAAAATCAATTTTCCGGTTTTCAAATATGGTACATGCTCTCTGTAGTACAAAGAACAGAATGCGTTCACTGCATACATTCTTGGTAATTCAAGAAATCCCTGGGTAAAGCCTTTCAATCTACACGCGTAACTGAAGATCAATTTCCCGGTTGCAAATATGGTACATGCTCTCTGTAGTACAAAGAACAAAATGCGTTCACATCATATGTTCTTGGTCAACCAAGAAATCCCTGGAGTAAGGCCTTTCGATCTACACGCGTAAGTAAAAATCAATTTTCCGGTTTCAAATATGGTACATGCTTTCTGTAGTACAAACAACAGAATGTGTTCACAACATATGATATCGGTCATTCAAGAAATCCCAGGAGTAAGGCCTTCCGGTCTACACGCGTAACTGAAGATCACTTTTCCGGTTTCAAATATGGTACATGCTTTCTGTAATAAAAATAACAGAATGCGTTCACAGCATATGTTGTTGGTCAACAAGGAAATCCCTGGGGTAAGGCCTTTCGATCTACACGCGCAACTGAAGATCAATTTTCCGGTTTCAAATATGGTACGTGCTCTCTGTAGTACAAAGAACAGAATGCGTTCACATCATATGTTCTTGGTCAACCAAGAAATCCCTGGAGTAAGGCCTTTCGATCTACACGCGTAAGTTAAAATCAATTTTCCGGTTTCAAATATGGTACATGCTCTCTGTAGTACAAAGAACAGAATGCGTTCACTGCATATGTTCTTGGTCATCCAAGAAATTCCTGGAGTAAAGGCCTTTCGATCTACACGTGTAACTGAAGATCAATTTTCCAGTTTCAAATATGGTACATGCTCTCTGTAGTACAAAGAACAGAATGCGTTCACAGCATATGTTCTCGGTCATTCAAGAAATCCCTGAGTAAGGCCTTTCGATCTACACGCGTAACTGAAGATCACTTTTCCGGATTCAAATATAGTACATGCTCTCTGTAGTACAAAGAACAGAATGCGTTCACTGCATATGTTCTTGGTCATCCAAGAAATCCCTGGAGTAAGGCCATTCGATCTACACGTGTAACTGAAGATCACTTCTCCGGTTTCAAATATGGTACATGCTCTCTGTAGTACAAAGAACAGAATGCGTTCACTGCATATGTTTTTGGTCATCCAAGAAATCCCTGAGTAAGGCCTTTCGATCTACACGTGTAACTGAAGATCACTTTTCCGGATTCAAATATGGTACATGCTTTCTGTAGTACAAAGAACAGAATGCGTTCACAGCATATGTTCTCGGTCATTCAAGAAATCCCTGGAGTAAGGCCTTTCGATCTACACGCGTAACTGAAGATCACTTTTCCGGATTCAAATATGGTACATGCTCTCTGTAGTACAAAGAACAGAATGCGTTCACTGCATATGTTCTTGGTCATCCAAGAAATCCCTGGAGTAAGGCCTTTCGATCTACACGTGTAACTGAAGATCACTTTTCCGGTTTCAAATATGGTACATGCTCTCTGTAGTACAAAGAACAGAATGCTTTCACTGCATATGTTCTTGGTCATCCAAGAAATCCCTGGAGTAAGGCCTTTCGATCTACACGTGTAACTGAAGATCACTTTTCCGGATTCAAATATGGTACATGCTCTCTGTAGTACAAAGAACAGAATGCGTTCACTGCATATGTTCTTGGTCATCCAAGAAATCCCTGGAGTAAGGCCTTTCGATCTACACGTGTAACTGAAGATCACTTTTCCGGTTTCAAATATGGTACATGCTCTCTGTAGTACAAAGAACAGAATGCTTTCACTGCATATGTTCTTGGTCATCCAAGAAATCCCTGGAGTAAGGCCTTTCGATCTACACGTGTAACTGAAGATCACTTTTCCGGATTCAAATATGGTACATGCTCTCTGTAGTACAAAGAACAGAATGCGTTCACTGCATATGTTCTTGATCATCCAAGAAATCCCTGGAATAAGGCCTTTCGATCTACACGCGTAACTGATGATCAATTTTCCGGTTTCAAATATGGTACATGCTCTCTGTAGTACAAAGAACAGAATGCGTTCACTGCATATGTTCTTGGTCATCCAAGAAATCCCTGGAGTAAGGCCTTTCGATCTACACGTGTAACTGAAGATCACTTTTCCGGTTTCAAATATGGTACATGCTCTCTGTAGTACAAAGAACAGAATGCGTTCACTGCATATGTTCTTGGTCATCCAAGAAATCCCTGGAGTAAGGCCTTTCGATCTACACGTGTAACTGAAGATCACTTTTCCGGATTCAAATATGGTACATGCTCTCTGTAGTACAAAGAACAGAATGCGTTCACTGCATATGTTCTTGGTCATCCAAGAAATCCCTGGAGTAAGGCCTTTCGATCTACACGTGTAACTGAAGATCACTTTTCCGGTTTCAAATATGGTACAAGCTCTCTGTAGTACAAAGAACAGAATGCGTTCACAGCATATAATCTTGGTCATCCAAGAAATCCCTGGAGTAAGGCCTTTCGATCTACACGCGTAACTGAAGATCACTTTTCCGGTTTCAAATATGGTACATGCTCTCTGTAGTACAAAGAACAGAATGCGTTCACTGCATATGTTCTTGGTCATCCAAGAAATCCCTGGAGTAAGGCCTTTCGATCTACACGTGTAACTGAAGATCAATTTTCCGGTTTCAAATATGGTACATGCTCTCTGTAGTACAAAGAACAGAATGCGTTCACAGCATATGTTCTTGGTCATCCAAGAAATCCCTGGAGTAAGGCCTTTCGATCTACACGCGTAACTGAAGATCACTTTTCCGGTTTCAAATATGGTACATGCTCTCTGTAGTACAAATAACAGAATGCGTTCACAGCATATGTTCTTGGTCATCCAAGAAATCCCTGGAGTAAGGCCTTTCGATCTACACGTGTAACTGAAGATCACTTTTCCGGTTTCAAATATGGTACATGCTCTCTATAGTACAAAGAACAGAATGCGTTCACTGCATATGTTCTTGGTCATCCAAGAAATCCCTGGAGTAAGGCCTTTCGATCTACACGCGTAACTGAAGATCAATTTTCCGGTTTCAAATATGGTACATGCTCTCTGTAGTACAAAGAACAGAATGCGTTCACTGCATATGTTCTTGGTCATCCAAGAAATCCCTGGAGTAAGGCCTTTCAATCTACACGCGTAACTGAAGATCAATTTTCCGGTTGCAAATATGGTACGTGCTCTCTGTAGTACAAAGAACAGAATGCGTTCAGATCATATGTTCTTGGTCAACCAAGAAATCCCTGGAGTAAGGCCTTTCAATCTACACGCGTAAGTAAAAATCAATTTTCCGGTTTCAAATATGGTACATGCTTTCTGTAGTACAAAGAACAGAATGCGTTCACAGCATATGTTCTCAGTCATTCATGAAATCCCTGGAGTAAGGCCTTTCGACCTACACGCGTAACTGAAGATCACTTTTCCGGTTTCAAATATAGTACATGCTCTCTGTAGTACAAAGAACAGAATGCGTTCACTGCATATGTTCTTGGTCAACAAGGAAATCCCTGGGGTAAGGCCTTTCGATCTACACGCGTAACTGAATATCAATTTTCCGGATTCAAATATGGTACGTGCTCTCTGTAGTACAAAGAACAGAATGCGTTCACATCATATGTTCTTGGTCAACCAAGAAATCCCTGGAGTAAGGCCTTTCAATCTACACGCGTAAGTAAAAATCAATTTTCCGGTCAAGATCTTCCATACGCAGATTCTATCATGTGTACCACAATGGGTATATTTCATTTACAAAACAGGCCTGTAGATCATTGGTTACGCGTGTAAATCTGAAGGTCTCCACTTCTGGTATTTCTTGGATAACCGCGATTGTCTTCCATACGCAGATTCTGTTATATATACTACAATGGAAACATTACATTTACAAAACAGGCCTGTAGATCATTGGTTAAGCGTAAAGTTCTGAATGCCTCCACTTCAGGTGTTTCTTGGATAACCGCGAACATGATCCATACACATATTCTATTCTATGTTTCACAATGTACACATATTATATTCAGAACAGGCCAATATTAATTGAATTTATGTTATTTTTATTTAACACAGTATGATACCGCATAAAAAACTAATTTGGTGTACTTGTAGAAATCGCACACCAATACCAACAGATTTATTTGACAGCAATCCATCGAGTTTTAGACTGGACGAATGAAAATTCTCATGGACGTAAACAGATTTTCATAAGACAAATTTGAAAAATTTGAAGGGTATTTTTGATTGCCGATTCTCAATAAACTATGATTTGTTCAATGCGCTAATAGTACACAATGAAAACTAGGAACTCTAAAAAACGTGTTACATACAACTTAGTTAGAGTAAGTAGTTGGGCTGGCGTATAAATTAGATTTGAAAACCAAGCATTACCTACTACGACGGGAATTAGCTCACTACCCTAATTTGAATATCAAACTTTTGTTCGGTGCTGTTGGGTGCATTCGAATGTTGGTGGGAGAGGAGTGCGGGAGGTGTGGTATTGACCTGTGGAAAATCCGGTGCCATATTGACTGCCATCTTGGTACTTTTCCAACTATATACTTAAAGACAGCGAGTTTTGTTCAAATAGTTGTTGCTAAATTTCGAGGCATTTTTGTCACACGTTCAGCGTCGTAGCGTGGGGTTGGCCGACTTGGCCCCCGCCAAGGGCGCCAGCCTTCAGGGGCCGCCGGAATCAACAATTACGGTATGGAAAACAGAACAATTTTATGCATTACATGGTCAAATAATTACAAACCGACCATAAAGTCCAAAGGTCTATGGCGGAGATATTTCAAGAAATCTTATCTTTCTTATATCTCAAAAAAAAAACAAGTCGAATTATTTGGTCTTAACTTTGACTGCCCTTTCGCTTCCTCTGAGCCCTTCGGAGCCGTCTACAAGGGGCCAAGAAAAAGTCTAGAAAACTTATATTCAAAAAGTCAAGTCAGTCACAATTACTGCCACAAGTGTTGACCAAAATTGTAAAAGACCTTTTGCGCTAATGACTTATATCGGGTTGGGGTAAGGGTAAGGATGGTGTAGATTAAGGAGAAATTCTCTCATTTCATTCAGTAAAACTTCATTTAGTGTTAGTCCGAAAAATTTTCATCATGGACGCATTTGACCTGGCGGAATTACGATAAGCAGTGATAATGTGCCTTGATTAAATGGCTACTGATTATGGATCGGCTGTACGTTTTAATTATATTTACTGAATGGCTACTCAGTCTTGCAATTATTACAACGAGTTTTTTTTATTTACCCGACGTTTCGATACGGGGATTGTGTCTTTTTTAAGGGACAAACAACAAAACATATTTTCTCCTTGAAAAAGACACAATCCCCGTGTCGAAACGTCGGGTAAGTAAAAAAAACTCGTTGTAATAATTGCAAGACTGAGTACCCGTTCAATAAATAATTATATTATACTACTTTGGTTATCATTTATCAAGGCTCTCGTAGATTAGCAAAATTTATCCGCAATACATACAACATGTGCTATCGAGGCTATGAATGCTTTGTCGATCTCGATTCCGACCACTTCAAAGTTGGAGGTTATTGATCCAACATCCATATCCATCCATATGTATCTTTCTTGATCCGAAATCCGATAATCATCCGAAATCATCGATCGATCCACTGCAGAGTTTGATTTTCTTGTTCCAATCATTTGACATTAGTATATGATTTGTCACGATTTTCAAATCTCTTTTCTCTGCTATGTACTTGCAAGTACGTCAGTTCCCTCCACTAAGAGCAAGAAACAGCCGTTAGGACACTATGAGCTGTAAGTAGATAACTTTCAACAATTTTAATGATCTTTCAACCTGGATGTTCCAACAGATTCCATACGAGGATCCAGGAATGCCCACGACTCTACCAAGTTCCTAACAAATCTTACCATATTTTGCAAATTGGTGTAGAAGCTCACAAAATTTAAAAACTTTCCAGGGACATACAGCCTAATATACATCTTCAATCAACTAAAATTTTTAATCTTACTGTTCTACAAGATGAGCCAACATAGTGAAGAATACCTCGGTAATAAAAATTTATAAAACTTTAAGGTGGGATTCAAAATGTTATTGGACTGTTAAATATTGCATTTTTTTCCTTAGTAAGAGAGGGGCGCCCAGAAAACGATTTCCCCAAGGGCGCCGGGAGTCTACGCTACGGCTCTGCTCACGTTGAATATTCACGATTTCTACAGATTATATTATTTAATGGAACGACGCTTTTATTGGTAATGTATTTCATGATTAGATTTTCCAAACCAAGCCAAAGTTAATAGAGGCAACCTAGAGAGTTTTCATTCTAAGCAATTGCATTTTAGCAACAGTCCAATTTAAAAATGATTTGTCTTTCATTATCGTTTTAGTTATTACCAAAATCAAGCACATAGAGAGATAGTTATGCGTAAAAACACGAAGCGAATATTGTATTTCTCGACAGAACAGTCTCGCTAAACTAAAATTTAAATGGCCATGGATGCAAATTCTATTTTCGTTTTTACTAGCTGCATTCTTGATATCTTTTGTTTTAATCATGTGCCGTTCCTATGCTAACAGTGTTCAATAAATCTCGGGTACTGGTTTGCGTGGGAGTGCCATCAGAAAGGACAATTCGACGTTTGAATCTTTGTTTACAAAATCACATACATCCTTTTGAATAAGTACCCGAGAAATATCAAAACCCACATGCTTCAGAGGAAGAAAAAAAATGGCTTTAAAATTTTCTCAGTTACGCGTTATATGGGGGAGGGAGGGGGTGCGAAAAATGTTACTTTTTGTTACGAGGGGGAGGGAGGGGGTAAAAAACTCGGATTTTTGCGTTAGGTTATTTGTGAACAGACCCTAACCTAATTTGCCAAACATTCATATACTGCAAACATTTTTCACAAACCCTGTCCTCGCAATTTAGCGATGTAGGATGGTTTGAATTTATGATCACGCATCAGTAAAAAGTTAATTCATTTCTTAGAGGCTACATCAAGCTCTTATTCCTGCGAGAGCTTGAAAATAGTGCGTCGATGTCGAGGCAAAAGCCCCACCCCGGAGGGAAATCAAATGCAATATTTACGCAAAGCTGCCACTTATTTTGTTCTGCATTGTCGTATGCTATCGAGTCGAGGTGATCACACTACAAGGCCCCATCCATCCGCTGCGGCTCAACCCGAGAAAATAGCATAACCACAATAGTAAAACCGTGAAAGCCCTCAGGCAGTGGAACAACAGGTGTACCATGCTTTGTTTATGTGGTTCGTTATCATTTGTGAAGTGTTGTTGGTACAAGCAATCGATGGAAGCTGGAGAGTAATGAGATCCCCGGTGAACCGTCTCCACCGGGAGGAAGAGCTTCGGCAGCAGGAGTTAATTCCATATCACTCGGGACAACAAGCAAATCGACGAGTTTGCAGGCCTGCTTTTATTCGTGATGATGTTTGGGAAAACAGCGACAACAGGACCAACTTTTTTTTACACAACATCAGCGGAAACCGTAAACCTGTTATCAGCCTAATTTGCATAATCCTATTAGAGAAGTGCGTGAAATTCGGTGGATGCGCGAACTCCATTGGGAAAGTTTGGGTATTTGCTGTGCGGTGCCATTGCCATCACCGCGTTGCGTTTGGTACAAATTCAATGAACGAAGCCGACCTAAGTAACCAACAAAAGGAAAATTCACTTCAACTGATCACTGCTAATAAGCAAAATTGTGGCACAATGAGAATTATTTATTGATTATAATGCAAAAACTATTTGTTGCATTATATTTAAAATACAATTAAAATAAAGTTTTTATTTCGTGATTTCTATATCGTGTTTAGTTAGTCTCATTATAATGTGCTAAAATGATGCCTCATTCTCAACCGTTTTTTTATGCTAACTTGAACACTAATGTTCTTTTCTAATTTTCTGTTCTTTTAAAGCGATAACATTTAAAAAGGGGTGTTTTTTCTTCTGTTTTTACTTCTTTACCCTGTTTTAAATATATCCCGACTGGAAGTTTGATTTTTATTACTTTATTACTTTTTTTAAATGACTTTTTTGTCTATATTTTTGTCTACCTATATTTTTTTGTTTTTTGAGTAAAAAATGGATTGCTAACATATTCTAATCATTAAATATCGAACTTCTTTTTAGACATTGTTAGAGTGATATTTAAAATTTGATTTTAAGTTCATCACTGGAATCTATAGAATCGGAAAACAAATAACATTTCGATAATAGTTTTCAGTAGTTCCGCAATATAAAAAAAATCAACGTATCAACTGTAGTCAACGATCCGCTGCCATTATTTGCAGAAAATGGTAATAAACACCTCTTTATCGACGTAATGGTCGATTAGAACCGGTGTGAAGTTTGCTTTCTCGCAGACTACCACAGTTGCAGCTTATGCAAATGCATTGAAATCGTTCCCTTCGTCAGCGTCAGTCGAGAGCGATTAATTCCCCCTTTTCGCACAAACAACGCCTTCCAAATGACGGCGACAGGCGCGCTCCAATTGACCTCGGTGTTTGCAGAGGGCGCGCGAACATCGTTTAGCATTCGAAATTATTCCCCAAAATGTGCGCGGGAATCAATTTCCCATTCGGCAACCGTGCACACAATTAGCACCATCCGGACCCGGTGCTCAGTGTGACCGGTTCAGTTCTATCGTTCGTGTCGGTACCGTTCCGTGAGCAGCTACAATCGTCAAACCAGAGTTTTTCGTGGAAATGCTGGAGCAAATTTTCACCAGCGATGATGCCGTCCGGGATCCGGCGAAAAGCGCCCACTCACCGATACGGAACTTTTTCCGAGATCGGACCGTGTTTCTGACCGGAGGGACGGGATTTCTCGGGAAACTGTTCATTGAAAAGCTGCTGCAGTGTGAAGTGCGTGAAATTATTCTGCTGATTCGCAGTAAACGTGGCCGTACGCCGCGGGAACGACTGCAGAGGCAGCTCGAGCGAGAACCTGTAAGAAGTGACCGTATAGTAGCGAAACAAATAGCAATAGAATGAATGGTATTTGCAGGGATGATTCAAGTCGCTTTCAGCCATTGAAGTTATTATCATTGTCATTTTTTCAACGTGATGCAAATTCTGGTATTTCTCAAATCCCGGAAAATGTTTCTCAAAACTCAAAATTTCCGCGACTTGCGCCAAAATTAAAATCTATAATTAACCCTCGAAGACTCGCATCGTTGTAAAAAGTACAACACTACCTAAAAAAGCTCGCTTTTCAAACACAACGGAGGCGAGACTGCATGAGTGATTCAGGACTAAGCGAGTCCCGGAAGGTTAAGAATTTGGGAAGTTTTATGTTGTAGTTGTATAAAGATATTCTGAAATCTTGAAACCATTTAAAGTGCACTAAGATCGAAATGACTTCTTCGGACAGCGATAAAATACAAATAGTTCAGCGAATTTTTGTTTGCAATTATGAAAGTACATACATGTCTTTCCGTAACATTCCAGCTTCCAAATAAACTTCACTTTCTGGGGATAGATTCCATAATTTTTATTCACATGCTTTTTACATAACTTTCAGCCCTAGGCTGGCTCGTCTCCGGATATTTTAAAGTTTTTCAACACGGTTTTTAAAAATGGTCGGCAAGTTCGTGAAAGCCGTGAAAAATTGATATCCAATGGCACGAAAAGCTTGACACCGTAAATTAGGGGTCACCGGTATGATGGACTTTTACCATCGGAGCAGATAATCCGTAGCGTTATTCTTGCCGATTGATAGGCTACCGACACTACACAGCTATCTAGACTATTTAAAAAAATGAAGTTAACATTAAAGAACAACTCCACAAGTAGGCAAATAGCCGGCATTGTTTTCTTAAATATGAGGATTGAGAGCCATAATGCATGTCAAATAAATGTAAAGAACTCACACATTAAAATTTACGTTTTGATAAAACAAAGTTAGCATTTGTAAGACCATGCATCACTCAAGAATAGACTGCCCAATTTTTGCTAATTTATAGGGGAAGTGTACCGGTTTTGGCCACCTTAGTGCCTAATTTGGCCAACCCTGAAAAATGCATATTTTTCAAAAACTATCGATCAGTTTCCACAGCGAAGAAGTGTAAGGGATATATCTCGCGAATTTTGTTTATTTTTTAGGAAAAGGGAAAAGCCCGTTTGAGTTGCTCTCTTTTTGTTCTCTCTCAAATGGGCGCAAAACCTCTTCATCTACCGTACCAACAGAATACAATTTCACTCCAAATGATACACAATACAATTATTTCTTACAACTATTTACAATAATGATTGATTATTTAAGAGCGTCTTAGGGGAAATGCTACAAGGTTAAAAGACTATTATTCTTCCATTTACTTCCACTATTAACTTTTTTTATGTATCAACAAGCAGATACGTATTTCGTTTCCTACTTGGAAACTTCTTCAGTGTTTGTTATCGACTGAAGAAAAACATTGCTCATTAACTTTAAATATGGTGTGTAGGTAGAACTGTAGGTAAAAATTAGGGCATGTCGCTTGGAACGATTCGTCGTCGTCGCGTGGGTAGTAATCTAAACAGCCAGGTATATCCGTTTCCTTGATCTTTGTTAAGTAAGTTTATTTGTTTTTGTTTGTAAATTTCTAAGCTTTCTGCTACGTCAAGTTTCCAAGGATTTTGTATTTGTCTGAGAAGTGATATGTTGTCTTTGGTTAATTGATGATCTTCGTTAAATATATGTTCGGCTACTTTAGATTTGAAATGATAATGTATACCTTTTTCAGTGTCTTTGTTTGCTTTAGTTACTTCTGCCAAATGTTCTTTGAACATCGTGTCTAGTGTTCGTTTTGTCTGTCCTATGTAGATTTTGTCACAGTGTGGGCATGATATTTTATAAACTCCAGATTTTCCCAATGCGTCAACGGGGTCTTTTGTGCTTCCAAGTAGTGTCTTCAGTTGGTTGTTCCTGTAGTTGTAGGTTGTAGCAGGAATAATTGTCTAGAACGAAGGTTTTGGTGGCTGACGTTGAAATTCAGCTGGAACAAAAGAGGAGGCGAGTCAATGTTCAGAAGTAAAAGGTCTGCTACAAATAACGCACGGGCAGTATCACAGCGGACGCTTAGTAAATCTAGCTCAATTAACCTAGAGCGGTCCTCATAAATAGGCAAAATGTCAGGGTTTCTCCACGGGAGGTGACGTAGAGCGATCCGTACGAATTTACGCTGAACTGATTCAATATGGGAAATATTATTCTGATAGTAAGGTGCCCAAACTACAGATGAATATTCTAAAGTGGATCTTACTAAAGAACAATATAGAGCCTTCAAACAGTGGACATCATTAAAATTCCTTGCTATTCGAAAAATGAAACCCAGAGTACGGGAGGCCTTAGAGACTATGAAAGCAACATGTTCATTAAACGTCAGCTTAGTGTCTAATAATACACCTAGATCCTTGACAACAGTCTCTCTACGTAGTGTGGTTGATCCAATAGTATAGTCAAAGACAATTGCTGAATGTTTACGAGAAAACGAAATGAAGGAGCACCTATCTGGATTGATAACCATACAATTCAGCTGACACCAGTCAGTGAAGAGATCCAACTGCGATTGCAAAAATAGTGTATCTTGTACACCGTTTACGATCCAAAATAATTTGAAGTCGTTGGCAAATTATAGTTTAAAGCACTTGAGAAGCAAGTTAATGTCGTTCAGGTAAACTATAAAAAATAAAGGACCAAGATGGCTGCCTTGGGGAACTCCTGAAGTCACAGGTAAAAACGAAGAAACACAGTCGCCAATTTTTATCGCCATTTTACGGTTTCCTAAATAAGAACTGAGCCAACAGAGAATGGAACCGGAGTATCCAAGTCGTTCAAATTTGGCGCCAGCGATTTAGTGATTGATTTTGTCAAAAGCTGATGAGAAGTCAGTATATATTGAATCGATTCGTTGTCCTTTCTGAAGAGATGGCATAATAATCGAAGAGTAGATAATCAAGTTAGTATTTGTAGATCGCTTTGGAACAAAACCGTGTTGATCCTCAGAAATGTTGTTAAGGCAAAAATGTAGTTCAGGCAATTGTAGGATAGGAACTTCAGAACAACAAGTTCGAACAATTTAGACATAGCACATAGCTCTGCTATGCCACGATAGTTTTTAACTTCTTGCTTAATACCTTTAAGACAGGAAAAGTGTATGATTTTTTCCAATATTCCGGAAACATTTCAGAACGTTACGATGAGTTAAATAGGATTGACAAAGGTAACGACAAACTTGTAGAACATTTTTTGAGAATAGTTGAAGGAATACCATCCGGGCCCGAACTGGTAGATGATTTTAGAGACGAGCAGCATTCATCGACGTATTCTGCCGTGACTAAATGATGTTGACCGACTGGAGGACGGAGGGTACGCTGGCAGCAGCTTGCTGTACTAGTTGCTCAGTAACCGACTGATTAGAAAATACACCGGATAATTGCTTTAGGGTAAGGTCACATATTCCCTCCGTGGATGTTTGTTCTATGAGTCCATTTGTCATGACTGTTGGAAGGCCAGATTCTTTTCGCTGTTTGTTCACATAGCTCAAAAATCCTTTTGGGTTGCGACGAAGTTTTTGCTGAATTTTTCGTTGATATGATTTGAAAAGTCTATTGTTTACACGCTTAAATCGTTGGTTGACGGAGAGATAAACTGCATTGCTAAACCGAGATTTGTACTTGGAGTATTTCCTCAAGGCGGACTTTTTGATATTCTTCAAACGTTTCAAATAACTGTTGCTCCAGGGTGGGCTTATAGGAGAGGATGATAAGCATTTGGGGACGAATTGGTCAATAGAATACAGAACAATATTTGATACTAATATAACGGCTGAGTTGACATCAAAGTATGCAAGGATCTCATGCCAATTAATGTTTTCTAAAAAACGATTCATGCCACAGTAGTCGCCATTTTTAAAGTCGTAGTAGATGCTTTGTACTGGATCGGAGAAGATGCAAGACGTGGTGCTATTTAGTGTAATTAGCAGTGGTGGATGATGAATAGATGACGTTACAAGGGGTGAAGGGGCCTCAATTAATGTGTAACGTATGTTACCGTCCAAATTAGCGAAGCAGAGGTCAAGCATCCTACCATTATCATTCAATATTTGATTCAATTGATGAATGCATGCAAGGCTGTAATTGTCTAGCAGTATGTTGCTTGCTGAACTGAGCGAAGAATGATGAGCGTCGGGATAGAGATACATCGATGAACTTTGTTTGAATGCCCGCACTTCTTCACACAAACAGCTTAAGTTAGCCACTTTGTTTTCTGTCTATGTTAATTGGACTTCGGAAAAAGTCAATAGACCCCACAAAAAAATACAAGTTCACGTATACCGCAGTTGACATGCAAATTAGTAAAATCAAACTACCCAAACTACCTTATTGCAGACTTATAACACAAATAACCAAGCTAATTGCTGTTATTGCTATCAATAAACCTCTCATAAATCTGCTGAAAAAAGTTTCAATCGTCAAATGCCTATTGACCATATGAACAGCTCTATGGTTGTGATGAAGAGCCTAATAAATCCAATATTCAACGCTCGAATAAAGCTCCAATTTTTGGACATAATGTGGTCAAATGAATTACCGCCATAATAATGTTTGCATTGCGGAGAGTTTATGACGGTGTTTAACAAAAGCAAAATTTTTCTCATCAAATTCCACGTTGGCCATATTGAAAATGAAGAAGCATTTCGCTGTCAATGAAATATATCAGAAAATGGCAGACCCCCCTCCCCCCATAAGTGCTTACGTAATTAGAGTACGACCCCATACTGGGTTCGCCGTAAAGCTGAGCGAGCTCGTGGTTCATTCTTCGCCTAAGCACCCGTCTCTCGAATACTCCGAGTGTTTGCAAGTCCTCCTCGAGCATTGTCCATGTTTCATGCCTGTAGAGGACTACCGATCTTATCAGCGTCTTGTACATGACACATTTGGTGCGGTGGCGAATCTTTTTTGACCGCAGTTTCTTTTGGAGCCCGTAGTAGGCCCGACTTCCACAGATGATGCGCCTTCGTATTTCACAACTAACACTGTTATCAGCCGTTAGCAAGGATCCAAGGTAGACGAATTCCTCGACCACCTCGAAGGTATCCCCGTCTATCGTAACACTGCTTCCCAGGCGGGCCCTGTCGCGCTCGGTTCCGCCCACAAGCATGTACTTTGTCTTTGACGCATTCACCACCACTCCAACTTTTTTGCTTGACGTTTCAGGCGGGTGTACAGTTCTGCCACCTTTGCAAATGTTCGGCCGACAATGACCATGTCATCCGCGAAACAAATAAATTGACTTGTATCTGTTGAAAATCGTACCTATCGTAAATGTTACACCCGGCTCTCTGCATGACACCTTCTAGCGCAATGTTGAGCAACAGGCACGAAAGTCCATCCCATCCCCTTGTCTTAATCCTCGGCGCGATTCAAAAGAACTGGAGTATTAGCCCAAAATCTTCACACAGTTTTACACACCATGCTTTGATCAGTCTGGTAAGCCTCCCAGGGAAGCTGTTCTCGCCCATAACTTTCCATAACTCTACGCGGTCTATACTGTCGTATGTCGCCTTGAAATCAATGAACATATGGTGCGTTGGGACCTGGTATTCACGGCATTTTAAAGGATTTGCCCCACAGCAAAGATCTGGTCCATTGTCGAGCGGCCGTCAACGAACCATGCTTGATAACTTCCCGTGAACTCATTCACTAATGGTGACAGACTACGGAAGATGATCTGGGATATCAATTTGTAGGCGGCATAAAAAATGGTGACTCGAAAGATCTCACACTCCAGCTTGTCATCTTTCTTGTAGATGGGGCATATAACCCCTTCCTTCCACTTCTCCGGTAGCTGTCCAGATTCTGGCTTTCAGTTTGTGCAGACAAGTAGCTAGCTTCTCCGGGCCCATCTTGATGAGCTCAGCTCCGAAACCATCCTTACCAGCTGCTTTATTGGTCTTTAGCATTCTTCACTTCCCTCATAGAGGGGGCTGGTTGGCTTCCATCGTCCGCTGAACTGACGTAGTCATCTCCTCCGCTGCCTTGACTTTCACTGCCTGTACTCGGTTCTATCACAAACTCCCGAATGGCACTCGCGCGAATTCCATTCGCTCGAATGGCAAACGCCAGAATTCCATTCGCCCGAAAAGACCAAACGCCCGAAAAGACCATTCGCCGGAATGGATCATTCGCCCGAATAAACTATATGCCAGAATAAACTCTTCACCTTACTGATGAAAAGATTTTTTTGTGACTAATATCCTATCCTATTTATCTCATATTTTGTTATACACGTCTCTCACATGTATCTAAATATTCGTTTCGTTTATGTGTGAAATAATAAGAAATAACGACGTTATGTACTTTCTTTTTCATAATATTCAAATAATGACTTGATTTCTGTATATACGTATGCATAAAGTCCTTTAAGGGTGGGCCCTCCTTAGCCGTGCGGTAAGACGCGCGTCTAAAAAGCAAGACCATGCTGAGGGTGGCTGGGTTCGATTCCCGGTACCGGTCTAGGCAATTTTCGGATTTCCCTAGGCATAAAAGTATCATCGTGTTAACCTCATGATATACGAATGCAAACATGGTAACTTGGCTAAGAAACCTCGCAGTTAATAACTGTGGAAGTGCTTAAGTGAACACTAAGCTGCGAGGCGGATCTGTCCTAGTGTGGGGATGTAATGCCAAGAAGAAGAAGAAGAAAGTTTTTTTTAAATCTTTATTAAGGTGTTTTTTTTTTTTCAATCAGAAGAAGAAAGTCCTTTAAGGTAGCTTCACACCTCGGGAATTTGGTTTGCGGATCGCTCAGCATTGCATATCTTATTCTCTCAACAATGCATTGTTGACTTCAACTTGCCTATAAAAAGTTTGTTACCCTAGCACTTTAAGAAAGGCATTCAAGGAGGTTCGAAAATCTTGCCCAAAGAAACGTACTTTTTTATGTAAGCTAGTATTATGTGAATGGGGTGTACCCGTTAGGCATAATGGGCGTTATACATAAATGACCCAAAGAACAGCCCATGACATAAAGAAGGCAGAATTATTCCAAACGACCATTATGCCTAACGTGGCAGACTCATGTGAATGGTCGCCAATCAACGCACAAAAAGACCACTAGATACCCACTCCTCTTCACTATGGTCGGTCTATGAAAATACCCTAAGCTTTTGAAACGAGGAAGTCCTCCGTTTTACAGCGTTCCAAAACAGTTTCAACTAGAAGAAAGAAATGCCACCAATGATACGCTACGACCACTGCAGGTTAAGAAGAAACCTATAATAGCAGAAAAGAATGAAAAACTAGACGAACTGGTACGTTAATATATTCCAGATGATTGGCGTATGTTTGCTTTTAATATGATTAGGAAAAATAACACCTGGAGGTAATCATAAATATATTACCTGTTCGGGCGAATGGTCTTTTCGGGCGTTTGGTCTTTTCGGGCGACTGTTACATTCGGGCGTTTGTCATTCGGGCGAGTGACATTCGGGCGTTTGTGATATAATCCTGTACTCTCAACGCCGCTCAAATGTTTTTATTAATATCTTTATTAAGGAGACTTTCAGCCCAAGGCCGTTCAAATGTTCCTCGTAGTGCTGCTTCCACCTTTCGACCACCACACGTTCTTCCGTCAAGACGCTCCCATCCTTAGGGGCCTTTCACAAATTACGTAACGCTGAAGGGGGAGGGTGGGGGCCGAGCGTTACGATCCATACAAAAAAATTAAACTATTCATACAAAAAGTTTTACTTTACCACAATGAACACATACAATGCCATCAGCGATGAGAGGGCGAAGAAGACGACACGACGATGAACACATCATCATCATTCATGATTCTCACCATCATCATCGTCATCATTATCAATACCATGTACACGTCCAGAAAGAGCTATGCAATGCCAGAGCATTTTACGTGGTTTGAGAACATGGGGCACGGAGATATAAATACGCGCGTGTAGCTTGAGTTATACTTTTACACCGCTAAATGAACGTAACTGAAATGATTTTTTAATTTTTTTAATTTTTTTGCATTTCTCGTACAACAAAGTTGTACCGAAAGGCTATCCTCTGGGAGCATCCATAAATTACGTAACGCTCAGAGGGGGTGGGGGTTGCCAAAAGTGTCACAATCCATTTAAAAAGTTCAAATTCTTCATACAAAAAGTGTGACTTAAGGGGATGGGGGGGGGGGGTTAAAAATTGTCAATTTTTGCGTTACGTGATTAATTAATCTTCCTTCACTCCGAAAACGAACTTTTTGTAGAAGCCTCGGAGACCCATAGTGTCATATATCAATCGACTCAGCTGTCCGTATGTCCGTGTGTATGTGTAAGTGTATGCGTGTGCACATTCTGCTGCCGGGACTCAAAGTTTCTGATTTTAAAGTTGCGCAAAGAGGATCTTCTTACACTTACTCTGAATGATGCTTTTCTTATTATGTTAGCAACATTCATTTTTGTTCAACCCTTCAAGTGACTTAACGGGAGTGTTCACTTCTAAGCCTTTTTAATTCGATAACCAAGTCAGATGGTAGATGGATTGACAGTTCAATAGGTAGATTTAGCTTCACTCTTTGCGCAGCTCTATATACCTAATAGACTCTGCCAAAATCCACCCATAATTTATTTTTAGATTTTCCATTATTCATTGTTGTTGTCCATGTCACCGTGAGTCCATTGTGTCCCTTTGTCCATGTCGTGAATCCAATGATCGTTGCATTGTTCGGTTGCAATTTATCCGGGTACGTTGGAGGAATTCCTCCGAGTAGATCAATTTGTCAGTCGTCATCAGGCAGTCGTAACGATAAGGGCATTCCTCAATACCCCAATACCCTATAGGCTGCGCATCCGGCGACTGGCGAGGGTTTGGTGGAGGGTCTGGGAATCGAACCCACGATCATTTTTACAAAATAAGTTACGCCCAAATAGAAAATCAGTCCCGGTTTTTCATACAGATACACTAGGCTCAAAGAACCAAGAATGTTTCCCACTTGAAAGCATTCTAGCCCGAGAATCGAACTCGCAATCTCCGGATTGGTAATCTTACGCCGTTGCTCACATGGCTAACTGGATACCCATCGCTTTGTCTTCTTCTTCTTCAGTGGCTCGACAGCTGGAATTTAGCCTGTTTTTTAACTTAGTATTCTATTAACAGTTTCTCAGATATTAATTGAAAACTTTCTATGCACGCTATTGCTTGTGTTGCAAGTACAATGGATATACTATGGTCAGCGTTTCGAGAATGTATTCAACCTCAAACTCGCCATTTTCGGATGGATACTCCTACGCCTTTGTTCGCAATATGAAAAGGGAGAAGCATTCGGGGAAATGTTAAATTGGAGAGTTTTCCCAGAAATCGCGCCTTTTTCCAAGATGTTATCGACAGAATCAGTGGCAACAGTGAATAGCCTTAATAAATTTGAATTCTAAACGACTAAAATAGTATTATTGCAAAATAAAAATATAACTTCTAAGAACAATATCTTTAAACTAATTAGAATGGGAAACAAATAGTAGATAAAAAATAAATAATTACGGAAAAATATATTAAGCTCGTTTAGTGGAATGTATTCAACCGTCTAAGACGAATTAAGTACTGTCCATTTAATTCCACCAGTTAATTTTCGTTAGCTTTGCAGATACGTATTTCGACCACAACTGTGTGGTCGTCTTCAGTGTCTCGTACTTAACTGGTGGAATTAAATGGACAGTACTTAATTCGTCTTAGACGGTTTAAATAATTAGCTTACTGTAAAATATTTGGGAACCTCTGAAATTAAATTCAAAATTTGTATGACCCAATCTAAAAGAAAACCCCTCGGTTTATATGAAAAGGGAATTATTTGAACCGGACAACACCAGATGCGGGAAGAAAGGAGACAAGCTGGAGTAACGGAAGGGAGGTGGAGGTGAACAGAGGAGAGGAGATGATTATTGGGAGATTGGAAAAAATAAGCTGAAAAAAATGACTTCAGTCCGCGATAGCTAGCAAGCTACACGTTGTTTCGGAAACGCTAGACAGAAAACTTTACGGTTTGCAGTGGTGTGTTCTTTTCTGAGCTTGTCGTATGCTCACTGTGTGAGGTGGTCAGAGTTGTGCTCTATTAAGATGGAGACGAGGTATCCACGCCGCAACCGAACGAGACCCTTCCTCAATACCAGGACCACCGAATTCCTAAACCTAATGTCAATGGTTTAAGGAATATTCTTCAACCCTGATCCACGATATCGGCTACTTCGTGCATGGCGCACATCTCGGACAAAAGTCAGCTAAAGTCAGCAAAGCCTACCAGTTTATAAAAATTATCAGCCAATACGACCTGCGTCGCTCTCTCAGCAGTGCCACTTGACGCTTCCAGTAGAGTCCGGCGACCACCACGTGACTGCGGTTCGCACCAGGTATGTCTCCATCTCCCCTCCTGCGACATCAAAATGGGCCCCATCGAAAAGGATAAGAAAAAGACTAAAATATTGTAAAATTATAGTCTAAAAATGCTCAACTCAATATTTTATCTATAAAACTCAAGAGAGCAATTCCCCGAATAATTAATTGGCCTTCCCTAGTTCGATTGTTGGCAGGTAAGTGTAGGGTTGCTCAGTTATCCCCCGTCAAAAGCCGACCCTGAGCTAACTTTTATGGTGAGCTGGCCTAGGTGTGTGGTCGTCGACACCTCAGGACGTGTGGATGTCCATCGTTAGTTACAAAGATTTCAATTTTGAGTTTTTTGATTCCACGAAAGTTTATATTTACATTTTTTATGACCTAAAACATAATTTGTACCACTAGTTTGCTATTTCGACTCTGGCCCCATTTTTGAGAAGAGCCTAAGCAAAAACACAATGGACGGTAAAACAAAATATTAGCTTAAAAACGGCTTGTCCGATCGTTTTGGAGTATTCGGCAAAGTTTTATGTAATCAGTGCTACGTGAAAAAATATTCACTGCGAAAAAAATGCTTCAGTAATTGAAAATAAAACTTGAAAATTGACTTATTTAAAAAAATATAGAGATATAGATATTTTTCATTTATTTGCATTTTGGAAAACAATTTATTTAACTTTTTATAAGCAAAGTGTTTTTTTAGAGTCTTACATAATGTGAATGGTATGTTAAATAACTGGTCCATTACTAGTATTTGTCAATAAATATCGACGTTTCAGTAGAACTTGATTCAAAGTTAAATAGATTCAAAAAACGATCGAAAATGACTGAAAATTCAAAAAATCGGTATATAGCACTTGAAAAAAAGCTGTAGAACCATTTTTTTTCCATTCTAGCTTCATTAATTTTGATGAGTACCATCTATAACTAGAAAGTGATGGTCTCAAACTGCAAACCATGGCTACTCCATGAGTCAGCTCGCCCAAAGTGAATCTGATCAGCTCCACTATCCCCTGGAAATAATAATCATAATTATTGTTGTATAATTGATTTCGTCACAGGAAACCCCGTAGGTAATTATTGTATTTCCAAACGAAGTTTGTTAAATGTGTGAATGCGTACCGCATGTTCATACAACCGGTTGATGTAAGCGACTTTATTTTCTTTGTATGTGCATTTCACTCCGAGTAGGTCATTAAACCCCAGCAATCAAACCTAACAGGTCACCGTACACCGAATTTCACAAATTTGTGCAAATTTGTGCAATAAAGCCATACACGTGGGCTTACGCAATTATTTTTCCCGGTATCATATTGCCTAAGTTGCAAGCTCAATTGATTTTATATGTTTCCTGGGATGTAACTCATGGAGAATTTTGAAAATATAATGGAAATTAATTTTCAATTCACGCATTCATGAAATTATTTTGAATTTCAATGCATTATTCTTATGAACATTTACAGAAAAAATTGAATTACCATAGGCAATCCTTCAAAATTGGAAATTGGAAATTCAAATGAAATTGTTCTGAACATACATGAGAAACTTTACTAAACATCCGTGGAAATTAATATTATTTTTATGTTAAGGCATGTGAAGGTATGCAAATAGTCTGGACTTTTACATTTTAGAAAGGTTTCAATCAAAGTCTCGAAAATCAATGAACCGCACCGAATTCTTCAGACATTAACTATCGAACACAAATGGACTGCATAATCCGCTTGATTTATTATATTTGGTAACATGTTTACCATTTGTATGACTGTTCAAGTAGAAATGTTTCAACGTGAATTAGCATTTAATTTCATTCTGAACGATTTAAATAATATCGATACATGGTAAATGAATTAGAAGTATTATTAAAAAACATTTGAATTACCACAATTTTTTTCAATTTCGCCGGAAAACTTTTTCGATTTCAACCGGTATGTACTGTGAATTGTACTGGAAAATTCTTGAATTTACAAGCAATTGAAATCAACCAATTTCCACAATTTTATTCCTGGTTTTACAAATTTTTTTTCTATTTTTTCAGAAATTGTTTTGGATTTCCACCGAAGTTTATTTTTTTGATTTCAAATAACCTTCTGAATTGCAAGAGGATTTTTTTTGTTCCAAAGTGTGGAAACCTAAGAAATTTGTTTAGGGCACTAAAACGCCAGTGTTTGGAATATGAGCCATGTTTAGGATTTGAGTCAAACGGTCAATTTAATTATTGTGAAAAGTAAACATACAATTTGCATTCACTTTCCTGCAGATCTACACTCAATATCTGCGTAATGCAACACTACTGCGAGCAAGCTGTGCATCGGAGGGGCTCTGGAACAAGATGAACTGGGCCTGTCGGAAATTGATATCGACTACCTCCGAACGCACGTCGAAATTGTGATTCACTCAGCCGCCGATGTGCGCTTTGACCTTCTGCTGAAGGCATCCTTCCGCGAACGTGTTCGGTGCGCAACAACTGGTCCGCATTGCCCTCGGTATGCGAAAGCTAATCTCATTCCTGTACATTTCGACCGCCTATTCCAACTGATCCAAGAGGTGGTCGAGGAGAAATTCTACGACACCGATGTGGACCCGGAGGAGATGAGCGCGTTGTGGAGCATCGATGAGCAGCAGCTGGATACGCTCAGCAGGAAAATCATCCAACGGCCCAATACCCACACGTACGCAAGGCCCAGGCAGAGGTAATATTCCGAAAGTACCGCGATCGGCTGCCCATTGTGTTGATTAGACCGTCAATTAGTAAGCACTTGTGGTAAGTTTGATTGCTGTAGCTAAAATTGCGTCTTTCGTTTTCAGTAATTTCAACCCTTGAGGATCCGATCGAAGGCCGGACGGACAACATCTACGGGCTGAATGGGGTGATAACCGGCATCGTAGTGGCGTGCTACTATCTACACCTCCACGCTGACTATTGCTGGATACAGTTCCTGCTGATTTGGCCGTCAGCAAGCCTGGCACAATCTGGACACAGCCAAACAAGCGCAGGCCGAAACGAAAGGCAATGAGCGAGTTCATGTATCAGCAGAACGGACAACCCATTCACTTACAGAGATGTCGAACGTTTTGCGTGAAATTCAGAGGAAAATTCCAGCTCTGAGACGCTGTGGTTCCGAGGTTACTTTCATTCAATCTGCACGCTGCATGGATTTTGCAGATATTCTACCATTTTATTCCGGCAATATTCTGATATATTTGCGAAATTGGAGGAAGAGAGGCAAAGAAATTTACATTGATTCAAAATTAATACGAAATAGTTGGAACTATTTTCTCCAGGGTTCTATTTTATCGAAAAGTGCAGCATTGCTCGATGCGCTGGAATTCTTCACAGAACAGTGGACCTTCGACAACACTCGAGTGCGTAAGGTCTACGAAAGCATGTCGGAGGATGAAGCAATGTTTTCCGGCTGATGACGCCTCGTAAAATGGGCCGATTTTATGAATATTCACGTTTTGCTGGAAATACATCCTGAAGGAAAATTAACAATTTGGACCAAGCGTAAGAAAGTTTCGAACACTGAAGATGGACTACACACGTGGTGACGCTGATTTACCTGGCAATGACGTGGATTATTCTTGCTTGTTCGAAGTTTCTGGTCCAGTTTCGCTTCTCATTGGTTTAGTGTGAATGAAAAAAATTTTATTATCGAAAGATGTTTAGTAGATTATGAGATTTCAAAATTTTACAGGCCGAAAAATCGAATAAAATGCTTAAATGTTACGGTAATGATTTTGCAATAATTTTAAATCAATAATTGAGAGAGATTTCAACTACATTTGTTGTTTCACTATTTGGAAAATGAATAAAATGGTTTACGTGAAGTAGGACGGAAAGCAAATATAATTGAATTTCATTGGACCATAAAGAGAAGAAGGTAAACAAGATATTAGAAAGCTTAAGTGGCGAGTCAGAAAACTGACTTGGATGGAGAGGGAGGAAAGGGATCTCTGATTTTCGTTCGATAAAGCAATTTCAATATTTCAGTTCTAAAGCTGACTATTAATTTTCAGAAAATTATTTTGTTTCTGCCGACTTCGCGTTCGTATCCGTTGTATTCGCAGGGAAAAAATCGCATTCTACTACCGATATATACCTTCTTGCCACGCAGCACAATCCGGTAATATTGCATTGTGTTGCAGCAACTCATTTGTGACTGCTATTATCAAAAAATATTTAAAAATGTCACAAAGGGAAAATCCAATTATTTCTTAATCTAGCTAGCTTACTAAACGTTGAAAAGCACAACATTATCGAAAAAGACTTTTTTGTCCACGAAATGGGCAGACAGCACACGATACTTAGTATCATGCGAGTCTGTAAAAGGTTAATGAAACTTGTGAACAGTGTCATTTTTGAAAATCATTATCCGATTCCATTGGTACTAACTTGTTTTCTAGCTTGTGAGGTAAAAATTAACTTATAGATTTTTTTCTCGTTTTGTGAGCAATTTTGTGAAAATTTACGTTTATTTTGATAGTACGTACTAATCAAGATCATTGTGTTTTACACGTTTGTTGTAACAAATGCATGTTATTTTTTATTTCTCTTTTACCCTTTACCTCAAATTAAAGAAATAGATGAAGGGACTATAGCCCCTTAGGCATCGGTGCTAGCTACGCAATGAAAGAACCACTATTTAAAAATAATCTGAATAATTGTATCTGTTGGTTTTAAATCGGGAATGAGGCAAGCTTTGATTTTGCTAAAAATTAAAAAAGTTATGGCGTCAAAAATATGGATTCTTTGGGAAAGTTGATCTTGAATAAATTTTAGAACCAATTGAGCGAATGAAAGTAATACGTAACCGGAAACGAAGTACAATGAT